>NC_139319.1:21470905-22070905 GCF_056507025.1 Lutjanus erythropterus | reverse complement strand
CATGAAAAAGTTCAGGCAGGCTGCAGGAATACTGCAGGGGTGCAAGACAAGTACAACATTGTAAATTGATAATAACAAGAAAAGATGAGCCCTCCACTCTAAGTAGATCAGCTGTTTATAACTGTCAGTTGTAGGGTTGCACAGTATGGTTTAAAAAAGAAGTAATTTTGCAGTTATTTTGACTAAAATAGTGATTGGCATTTGATTAGTGGGAATTATTGTTTTTATGTTAGTTTTCATTTTTGCTGAAAAAAATTTGAAATTAAGATGGTCTGGTATTTGTACCAAACACTTGATCTGGACAACAAGATTTTTTGTCCAGGGCCTCTGTCCAGCACTGTAGTATGTCATTATAATGCTGTATTGACACACATTTTTCCTTTTTCAAAAAATTGTGATTTGGCTCTGGGTCTGCAGTTTTGACATTACACTTGGCAATTTTTGCAATTTCGCTAATATTGCCATTAACTGTGCAGCCTTGGTCAGTTGTCTGTCAATGTAAAGCCCATTATCCTGAAAAAAAGCCCACTTCTCTGAAAAAAACACACTATGGAATTGGAGTTCAGTGACTGCCTGTCTCACCGTCTCTTATTAACGCTCATAAATTGACACTTATTCATTCAACAAACCTTCACCATTAAATTGAACTCTAATTAATGTGAAACGCCAATATCAAACCACTAAATATTACTAATGAGGTTGACAAGTTGCTAGAAATAAATTATCAGTAGTTTACTGCTAAAACAATTGGTCGATGAATCAATTAATTTAGAAAAACATAGAAACAACAACAACAAAACAACAACTATTTTGGGGAGTGATTAATCGTTTCGCCATTTTATAAGCATTTTTAAAGCATTTTTTAAGCATTATTGCTGAACTTTACCCAGTTCAGGCTCCATGGTTGTGAGGATTTGCTGCTTGTGATAATAAACTAAATATCTTTGGATTTTGGACTGTTGGTTGGACAAAATGATCCATTTGAAAGTGTCAATTCAACTCACTTGTACTATACAACTGGACAACTTTTTTGTCCACGGGCCAAAGGACTAGTGAATGAGTGAATTGTTTCAATAGAGCTGTTTGTTCCTCTAAAGAGCAATTTTAATACACTGTTACAATATTATTAGATTGTAGAGTTGGGCGATATGTTAAAATTGTCTGAACGATCATCGTCAGCCCATCCTTCGGTGATTGGCTAATTCTGCAGGCTGTTTTCCTCTCCCTCGTCACCCAGCTCAGAGCACTCATGGTCGGTTGAGTGGGTGTGTACTGCGCTGCTGGATGAGAGCGTGGTGCAGAGCAGAGGCTGTCACTCTGCAGACTATTACATCAACAGAATGAAATGACAAATATCGCCCTAAAAATTGGCCAAAAAAAGCAATCAGCGATGGATGCAGCCCATCGTCAATAGACGATAAATTCATCCAATCACCCAACCCTATTACATTATTACACATTGTACATATATTATTTTTACTTGTTTCTTTGGATTGGATAACAATCATTTAGTCTTTGTGATGACTACAATATCTATGTTTTGTGTGTTTCTTTCCTACAGTCGGCTCCATTCCCTGGACTCGCCATCTCCCCAGGTGTGAGTGTTTGTGTGAGTGAGCGTTGATAAGGTGTGCGTGCATGTGTGTGTGTATTGTTTGTGTTTTGGGGTGATGTACTGTGCGTTTCAGGATCGGGAGGAGTTGGAGGACGATCTCTATCAGGAGGATGATGGGGACTCTGAGGGGTCGGAGGTCAACAGCGAGCTGGAGTTCCACCTCTACAGCCAGCTCCACTACTCCTCTAATGTTGGAGAGCAGCAGGAGGATGAAGGAGACAGCCAGCAGCTTGAGGTGACTGAAACGACTACAGACGTTGATGGAGAAAAGGAACTCACTGGAGAGAGCAAGCCCTCGTCACCTAACACGAGCAAGTTACGACAACACTTGAAGAAGAAGGGAGAGAAAACAGATAAACAGAAGAGGGGTAAAAGTAACCCTAATGGTCAGAGGTCGTCTTCATCTTTATTTGAGGAGGTCATTGTGATTGACTCCGGCCCTGATGTCATCACCATCTCTGAGGGTGACACAGCTGATGACGATGAAGGGATCTGTGCCTTAAAGACTTCCACCCCAGCCCAACAGGTAAAGAGCAAAGAGTGACGCAGTTTGTGACTGCTTCACTGTCCTCTAATCCCCGCCCCGTTAATTTACTGTTGTTACGTCTGTCCAGCTTTACATTCATACATGGCACATATGGAGTTTACATTGATAATGGTATCAGATTTACTAGCTGAAATTTTTCACAGATTTTAGACAGTGGTAGACAAAAGCAGCTTCACATTTCTGGTTGGTAGCTGTTAATTTGGCGGTCTGTAAATACAATTTGGGCAGGTTGAAAATGCTGTATCCAGCTGACTTTTGAGAATCCTGTAAAAGGGGCCTTAAATATTTACTTCATAGTTAGATAAATAATATTGTGCCAAAAGACTGAGGCTAAAACTACAGTCCATGTTGCAGGCAAACAGTCAGAATCTGCATGAGTTGATGATGCATGCAGAGGTCATAGAAATAGAACCAGCATTGCTCTCGTATTTTCTCTGAACATAATCTTGTTCGGCTGCTTAGCTTAGATAGGCTACTGTAGTTTCAGTAACTGTGTGTTTTGGGGTTTTAACATTGTATGAGAAAATGCTTTTATAATAAGAACTAAAGAGATCAAAACTCCAGCAACACTTGTAGTATAAGGAACAACTTTATTGTGAGACCATTGTGGACAGAGGTTGAGGGTTAACCAAAGTGTTTTGCAGTTTTACTGAATAAGTTCTGATGTAGCAAATGTTAACTCTCGTGACTGATCTACCGTGATGGCATTTGTCTAAATGCAGGTTATTTAGATAAAAGTGATTCATGTAAGACATCAGTCTTTAATAATGTAGACTGTGAAATACTACTGATGTCTTCTTACATATATATCTATCCAAGGCAGAGGATATCTTGAACATAAATCGTAAACCGTGATATGTGAAGTCCCTCAGGGTTCTATTCTTGAACCTCTATTACCTCTGTTGCTCCCTCCAAGGAAAATCACATATGGCAATAATGTTGCTTGGCACAGCTCCGCAGATGACACTGAAGAGTTACGTAGCTCTGTCACAAAGTGTCTATGGTCCTTTAGACTCACTCTGTCAGTGCTTAGGGCAAGTGAATAAGTGGATGCAATTGCATTTCCTTCAGTAAATTACAGGCAACACAGAAATTTTATTTGGCAGCACAGAGGAAAGAAGTTGAAGATAAAAAACCAAAATTAGAAATCTTGATGTTTTAATGTGCTCAGATCTGAACTTCCACAGCCAAATACTATGTTTGGCTAGAAAAATTTGGAGCAGTGGTTTTCAAACTTTGTGTGTGCAAGGCACACCAAAGGACATGCCAAAAGCTCAAGGCAGACGTGTTCATATCCATGCAAAATAGCCTCTATAACCGACCCAACCAAGAGAGGCACCAAGCCAATCAGAAGAGTTCCCAGAGTGCTGGTGGGGAAAAAGTAAGTTAAAAAGTAAGTAAGTAAAAAGAAAGGCGTCAGTCAGTCAGGGCCTTTGATGTGTCACGCGCTAATAACTCCCACAATCTAGAAACTGCGCAAATGGTGAAAACCGGGGTTCGCTTTGACAGAAAGTTCTTCAAGATTTTTCTTAGGGTATAGAATTTACCTCTGTATTCAAAATGAGTGCACACATATATAGTACATAAAAATCATTCATAAGTTTTTTTATATTTGTATATTGCAGTAATAATGTTTGAATCCCAAGGCACACCTGGCCTCTAGGCCCACCATGACTCTGTACACTAAAGTAACCACTGGTTTAGACATCTTTATTTGCCCTCCATCTGGAGCACCTACTTGTCATAAAACAGTCTTTTGTAGAAGAAGGAGAAGAAGGTTAGTTGGTGGTGTGTGTTTTTCACTTCATGCACATTTCATGTTTCCTTTACTCTGAAGTCCTTTACACAGTGCTGCTATTTTCAAGTTACTGTCCAGTGGCCAGTTTCAGCGAGCTGATTGGTTGCTGTTGAGCTGCAGCAATCAGTGGGGCACATAGCAATGCTAGTAAATGACTTGCTGCTTTAACGGAGCATTGCCGAAAAGTTTAACTCTACCTACAAGAAAGTATGTGAAAATGTTTAACAAATGCCTTTTTTGTCTCACTTTTAATTCATACCTAGTTAGTGGTTTGATCAGTTTAGTAAGGGATGCATTATGGTGTAACTGAAAGCTTTGTATTGATGTCAATGTTATGGTTGTTGTTTGGTCATCTAGGGAACCCAGAAAAGGAAGAGAGATCTCAGTGAGCTGGTGACAGTGGACTCCAGCAGCTCAGAATCTGATTCAGAAGAGTCAGAATCAAAGTCTGAGTCCGATTCATCTGAGCTGTCTGAGTCGTCGGATTCTTCTGATTCGGATGGTCTGGAGAACTGGATGATCCTGGGTCAAGGGAATCAGGATGGAGACCAGTCCATCTCGCTCAACCTGGAGGGAGTACCTGAAAACACTGCAGGTGTGTCTTTTGTTTACGTGTGTACTGTCTGTACTGGCTATGTTGCGAATTGTTCCGACCTCTGTGGTGTGTTTTTGTACATTTGAATGTGTGTGACCGGGAGAATGGAAGCGGTGAGTAATTTCATATGGTCCAGCTCATTCAAAACACTTAACCTCACCTGCAGCGCATTGATAAGGAGCGGGCACAGCCACGAGGGCTACAGTGCGAACAATCTGTGTGCGTGTGTGTTTGTATGTACACATGCAGCATCTGTGTCTGCATGTTTACAAATTTGTCAGCTCTTAGCATTCCTGGCACTGTCTGCCCAGCCGCTAGCTTCTCTGATGCATCTTTAAGTATGTTTGTGTGCGTTATGTATTGATATGTGCGTGAGGGCTCGTGCGAGTGTGAGCATTTGTGTTTATAAAATATTCCGGCTCTAATCAGCATGCATGTGTACATACACGCGCATACCAACAGTCGTAACACTAATGCCAAAAACAAACAAACGGAGAGACAACAACGCAGGAGGAGAGGGGAGGGGAGGTCGGAGAGATGGGAGTAATCAAAAAATGAATAAAAATGTTCCCTGCAAATCTCTTCAGATCTACACATTATCTTAACCTGCAGCCTCAGCAACCTCTCCAGCTCCTCTCCAGCCCTCCCCCCTCCTTCTTTTCCCTCCTACCTAACGCGCTCCCATCTCATTCTTTTATCCTATTTTCTCACTATTGTGCTCTCCCACTCTCCCTCTCTCTGTGTCTCTCTCTCACCGTTTCTTCCTCATTTGAATTTCCCTGGGCTGATGTTTCTGCAAGAGTGCTCACTGCCTCCTCTACACACAACTGGGCTAAAGGAGGGGGTCTGGAGCTGGTGGGAAGGCTCGAGGTTTTGGCCTGGTTTTGGGAGGAAAGGAGGATTTTAGGTCTCTGTCTCTCTTTCTCTCGCTCTCTCTCTCTCTCGTCTGGCTTCTCTCTGTGATCTTTGGAGCTTGACCTCATGTCTGCACATGGGGGGTCATGGGTGTGGTGTGGAAGGGGTCTTAAAGTGGGAGAAATGGGGGAGGGTTTAAGCAAAAAAAAAAAAAAAGGAATTGAAGGGAAGGAAATTTTAGGGGACGAGCCTCCATAGTCTTGATCTGGGAGCTAATTCGATACTAAACAGTAAATCTAAGCAGGTTTTGACTGTGTGTTGTGCATTTACACTGGAAATGTGACAAAATATATTTTTCTTATTGATCACGAAAGAGCCAAAACCAACCAACATTCCTCATTCCTGTGTCATAGTGCTCCATTGTTGTCCAGAAAAAAAACACACCAATGACCCACATTGTTGCACTGGATGACATTACAATGGACATGATCACTGTAGTTTATTTTCAGTCCAGCACAAAATGTGTGTTAATCCGGAGCTGAAAATAGTCCCCAACAAATGCACTGTTTATTCCTATTTGAGTAACATAACCAGAGTGCTCTTGTTCTTGCAAACTATTTAGCCTTTTTTGAAAAATGTATATAATTATATATTTGTAAGCCATTTTAAAATTGTGAAGTCTTTGCCTTGAGGCTGAGAGCCGAAGACTGGATAGGAATGTTAGACAGCACTGAGAGACAGACAGACAAACAGACAAACAAAACCAAAAACTTGTTGGTTTTGGTCATTTGGTCATTGGTCATGCAATTTGTTGTGCAGTGAGTGGGTCATTATTGCGTAATAAACCCTGTCGGAGCTGCATGTGAGTGGAGGGGTCTTGAACCTTGAAAGGGTTTATTAAGCAATAATGACCCTCTCACTGTACACAGTTATTTACGAAAAAGAAATAAAAAAATAATTAATTTAAAAAATATTTTATTGATTTAAAAATTATTTATTGCTCCCCGAGAGTCTATAATTAGAACTGCATCCATAGCAACAGTCTTCATAGGAGCTGTCTGTTATACCTAGCAATGGTCTAAAATCAGAAATAACAAACCTTAAAATGCCCAGAATCAAGTATTTTACAAAGCTGTGTATTAAAATAAACTATAGAATACACCAGGAAGGGTCTCTCGCTGTGTTTTTTAGCAGAAGCCTTTGCTAACTTCACCAAAACAACACCCTCATTAAAAGAAAGTCCAGACTATTTTATATGGGGCTGTATAAGGTACTTGTGGTGCATTACTTATAGTAGATGGCGGTAGACATGCCCCAGTTTGGAATTTGAAAGAACTTCACACAATAACACAAAGTAATAGATTGAGGCAGCGGTAGACCAGAAACTTCTGTACTCTGTGATGTAAAATTACTGATTTTTGCCTATGGAGTCTGGTTGGTTTGGAGCTGCTTATGTGACGGCAGTTTCTCATCAGTAAAAGCTGTTTGACAGCAAGGTAAAGCAGTGAAAATATTGTAAATGTACCATACACTTAACCTGATTTTCTTTAGCTGTCTAATATATGTTTTTTGCTGCGGACCTTGTCCACAGCAGTATATACTTAGCATTCTACACCAGTATATTTAGGTTTACTCTTCAAACAGAAATTCAGGTTATTTGCTGTTTCTAATTCCTTAAATGTGAAGATTGCAGCCTTTCTCTGTTTTATATCTCTGTAAATAGAATATCCTTAGGTTTTCAATGGTTGTCGAACAACTTTTCTAGCCTTTTTGTAAACAGAAGGAACAGTAGATTAATTGAGAAAATAATTATTGCATTAATCGATAATTGAAATAATTGTTTGCCCCTGTGGCAATCAGAAATCGTAGTTTGATGGGTGTCAGTCAGTTTATGTATTACATTTCCTTTCAGTACATAATAGTAAAGCATTGATTTCATGTGTACTTAATACAAAAAAGTATACTATGGCAATTAGCATATAGTATATATTGTATAGTGTGCAGTATTTGCTTATGTTATATTAAACTGGGGCACAGTCTTGGCTAGGGCAGCACTATGTGGTAAAAAGATAATTTTGCAATTATTTTGGCAAATAATGCAATTGCAATACGATTCACAGTAAGAATGAGCATTTTTGCACCACAATTTTCATTCACTTAAGAAACAATTGATATCATGATGATGTAACATTTGTTGGGATCTGTACCAAATAAACATGTTTTCTTATATCTAAAGAACAAGATTTATAAGCCAGAGCATCTCTGCAGCACTACAGTATTTCACTATAATGCTGTTGTTGGATATTGCACTTGACCATATCTGTTTTGACTATTCTTCTTCTCACCCTCTTTGCTGGTGTAGGTTTGTTATGCTTTAAACTGTAACAGTATACTAACTTATTTTGTGCTTCTGGGAATTTGTTTCACATACCCTTTTTATTTTACCAAGAAATGGAAAGAGAAGGCCAATTTTTAGGTCACTGAGATATGGCTGGTTGAATTCTTATGACTACAATAGGCGTTGCATCCATAACCCAGGGCTGTTGGCTGGATATAAAGATTGATTTCTGTTTTTTATATGCCATGTTGTGTGTTGACGCCTGTAGCTGGGAGCCTCAACACATTTGTGTGTGTGTGAGTAACAGGTTTGCACAGCAGTGACTAATAGTATTTGTACGCCTAAACCCCATCTCAGCATCACCATCAAATCACATTCACTACACTTAGTCTCAGCCTTTCACCCGACAGAAATTGAATCCTTTCATCCTCTTTCTCTCTCTCTCATACCGTCTCTCCTACATGGTCTCACTTGTTCACATACTTTTTACAATCTAATCTCTTCTCACTCCCTCACATATGGTTTTTTATCAAACACATGGACACACATGCACACACGCGCAAGCTCGGCGAGCTATCTGTCACCTGGCCGACCGTACAGGGGGGGCAGCTGCTGGTGGGTGGATCTGTGGGGACACTGGATAAGAAAAAGAGAAAAGATAGTAGAGAAAAGGGGGATGAGCGAGGGCTGTCTGCCTGTCCGGCAGCCATGCAGCAGCAACCAAATGGAACAAGAGAGAAAAAGCAAGGGCTTCCCAAAATCCAGCTCAGTGCCTCTCCCACCATGAGAGGTGTGCGTGTACATGCCCGTGAATGAATCCGGGCTGTAGGCGGGGTGTGCTGAAGCTAAACTTGAATCGTAAGTGGTTAAACTTCACTCAGTGGTCACACTTTTTTTTCCTTTTCTCTCTGTTGCTCCCCCCAGTTCTCTCCTTTGCTTCTTTTTTTGTCCCCTCGGTCTTGGTCAGTGCACACCAAACTTTGTTTGAGGCTTAGAGAGTCAGCTCTGGCTCGCTATCGGGGTGGCCGATCACATCAGACTGTGTGTGTGTTGAAGTGTGTGTGTGTATGTGTGTGTGTGTGTGTATGTGTTTCATTGAAGTCTTGGTGAATTAGAGGAGAAGGGAGTGTGTTTGTGTGTTTGTACCCAAAGGTTAGCTCCCTCTCTATCTCACAGAGGAGGAAGGTAAGCTCTTCTCTTCTCTTCTCTTCTCTTCTCTTCTCTTCTCTTCTCTTCTTCATCTCTCCTCCACTGTTTTGTTCTCTACAGTTTTTTGATGTTGTTCATACATGCATAGGCATAACAAAATGTATTCATTGTGTCAAAAGTGTGCGTTTAAACCTTTATTATGAGTGTTTTCTCTCTCTACTATCATAATTGTGTGAATGAGTGATGCTCTTTTGGGCCTGCAGTGTTTTCCTGCAGCTTCTTGTACTCTGAGACCTCACTTGGCCTTTTGTGCATTGTTAAGTGTGTATCATCTTAACGCACATGCCAGCGTACTGTACGAACAGAGTGAAATATGGATTTAGTTGGCTTCTCTGTGTGTTTGTGGCTGTGGGCATCAGGATTGTAAAATGAGATTACAATGGTATTTTGGGTATCACACTGTGTGTGTGTATGTGTGTGCATATGTGTATTGTGGGTGTGTGGGTGGGCGGGCGGGCGCTGCAGAAGGGAGGCATGGATAGGATCAGCTCTTATCTTGGCTGCCCAGTGCCACACGAGGTGTAACGCCACACCCACACTACCACACAGTGTGTTTGAACAGGCACACACACACATGCACCATGAAATCGCTGTGCCATAGTTTGACTTGTATTATCCAGTTTTTACAGAGGATATGCAAAATAGATGAGAATACTGTGCAGGCCTAATATTAGCGCATGCAAACTAAGTTGTAGAAATTCAGTTGAAAGTGCGACGCTTTCGTTTTTAAAAAAGCCGTTTGATTGAACAATCATTTGATGCCGGTGGCCACTGAAATATAATGACAACTGTAATCTGGTAAATGAAACAGTGGTTTTCTTTGTAATGTGAAAAATCCCCTCTTCAGTAAGCCGTCATGTCCATTATCGTGTCCTTTGAGTGTTCTCTGAAGTCGGCTTCTTATATTTGTCAAAATAAATTCAACATTTGGCCTCTGGTTATAATTTACTTACAGATAAAGATGTATGTTCGTTGTTTAGAATCATTTTAGCTCAATTTTGGCCATTTTTTTCCTTGTGCTATTTGTTTTTCAGACTCGAACTGACCCTGAACTCATGTTCACTCACCTAAAAAACTATTTTACTATTATGCACAACTGCAAAGGAAGCTTAAATAAATAGCTTTTTTTCTGTCTCATTTCACTTTTCATTGTTCCTCGCTTGTTTATGTCATTGCTGAGCAGATCTATTGTCGATTCAATTCTGTCAATTGTGTAATAGTTCTGTTAGCTTAAACCCAAGCCCTCTAGTTTTCCCACTGTTTTCCTAAAACAAATTGTGGAGAATTAATTAACAGCAGAAATGAGGTCCTAGAAATTCAGATCAGAATGTGAAGAATCACTTGAGTTTACATCCAAAGAAATCCGGATAGACGGACGGACGGCGGGGCTCAGCATCAGATGCAGGGAGAGTGAGATGAGAGTGGGTAAGCTAAAGTGGATGAGACAGGCCTTGAAAAGGATCGGCCACGGTTTTGCTGTCGGTCAGGGCCGGTTTGTCTCTGTGCTAAGATCTCTAAGAGTGTCTCTAACGCGGCTAGGATCTCTGTGTGCACACACGCCGACATCTAATGCTGTCTTTTTGTCAGTCCGTGTGTTAGTTCTTACAGTCGAACCATCTCAGATAACGCTTGACCTGATGTGGCTCCATACAGAAACCGCAAATCTGGTTTCGACGCCGTGTTTTTCCAAGTTACATGAAACAGATTTTTATCTTGTGTGCCGTTTCAGATTTGTAACCTGTCAGCCAGATTTGAATCAGTTCGTTTGAAGCTTTAAGTTGATTTGAAAGTGTGATGGATGTCATACAGGCAAAAAGTTGGGTTTTATATAATTATAAAAAATTAATTTAACTGCTGACTTTATTGTAACATTTTTCTGCTTCTACTTGTGTTCATATGGCAGAATTTCTCAGATAATTAACCCTGCTATTTGTTACTGCAGACATATTCTAGTTTGAGCTGCGTGCTTCTTCTGCTGTTTTTCTTTTGTGCTGATATGAGTTTATTTATACCACATTTATCTACATCTGCTAGGGCCAAGTCATCCTGTCTGAAAGTCATCTTTGTCAAAATAATCTATGAAAATTTCTCTATTTTTTTTTCTTGGAAACTTTGACTAAAAAACACCCACAGACATCTGCGGTTGCGGCTGCAGGTGCTCATTTGTATTAATGCGGCTGTTTGTTCTTCAGAGTGCGTAAAGGGGCAGCATTTAAATATAATCTAGTAGAAAACATATCGACCAAACTTACTGACACCCACACGCACACACTTACACAGCCGGCTGGGCATCTTGAAACCAAGATTTTGACATTTTTTTCTTGCAATTTGATTCTTTTTAAAGCTATTTATTAGGGGCTGTTTAATATTTTGGGTTGTGGAAATGAGAGGACATTTTAGAGTGAAAGTGAAGGTGTGATGCAAGGTTGGATGTTGTGTGTGTTGGAGTGTGAAAGTGTGTGCATCTTAAGACAAAAAGAGAGTGTGTGTGTGTGTGTGTGTGTGTGTCAGCCGGTGTCAGCCTCACCACGCCTGAGGTGAGCCCAATAACCGTGCCCTGGCCCACTGGAACGAAGTTTCACCGTCTTTAGTTCCGAATAGAAAAAGAATGTGACATTAAATGAAATAGTTTTCAACACGGCACGGGTTTTATGTGGCGCTGTTGAACTGTGGGTTTTTGATTTTTGTGATTTCGAAATGTCAAATTCACTGCAGAAGGTGTCAGAACGAATGCAAGGTGTTTTATTTTTTATATCAAAAACACACAACTGCTCGTTTTCAGTAACTGTAGCCTGGAGGAAGAGGTAATAAACTGGAGACCAGAGGGTCCCTACCGTAGTTTAATGCGTGTGTGTGGAGGGGGGGATAGAATAGGGACTTCTTCTTTAACCTTTATTTAACCAGGATATCCCATTGAGAGAAGGAATCCCTTTTCTAAGGAGACCTGCAGCAGACATTGTGCCCTGAAGCTACTGGGTAAGACATCTACACACACACACACTGAAACACACTCATGTATGATTAAATAAAACTTCAAAGCCTCAACACCTTAATCCCGCATTGTATGTTCTGACGGGCAGTATTTTAAATGTCGCATTGTTAAGTGCCGTTCAGTTTGGCCTGATTTACACCACCCTTTTTCCCGTCTTTTTCACTCCCTGGTGGATTTTCACCACCCGAAGACCTGAGAAGAAGGTCGAGAGGGAAAGGGACGGAGATGAGAGTAGGAAAAAAATGTCAATTACAATTACCAATAATAATCATTATAATTAAGCAATCACTTAATAGGAAATCAAATTATTGTGGGGGGTGACAGTGGGACAGAGGAAGCTCCCGTGGGACTGTATTAATTTCTGTTCTTTTATTTGGCCGGAGAACTTTCCCCTTATTGTCTTTCCTTGGCTTTTTTTTTTAGGGCTGGGAGGGGTCGTCGAGAGGGCTTTATTAACTGGTAGCCTAGGGTGGTGATATTTTTTGGGGAAGGGCGGGGGGGTGTGGGATTGAGGAGGAGAAGCGGTTTGGAGGGATATGTATTAATATTAATACGTTTTTGGGATGAGGAACAGGAGGAAGAAGGGGCGAGGGTGGGGGAGCAAAGGCAGTCATGGATCCACAAAATCACCCCTTCTCTCCCCTCGCCTCGTTCGTTGGTTCGTCTCCCCCTTTTCCTCTCACCTCTTCTTCATCGCTAGCAGAAAGCTGTTTTGGATTCAGAAGTTCAGTTTAACAGTCAACAGGATAAGAGAGAGAACTCCAAACACAGAAATACACACATTTTAGGGTTAGTACGCTTGCTCCGGTATGCAAAGGGTTGCCTAATAATAGCAGGCCGATGTTTTTCACAAGGTCCCAGAGGATGATCATGTGTGTGTGTGTGTGCGCGTGTGTGTTTGAGAGAGAGAGAGATTCTTGGCAGTGTACCACACAGACACAAGTGTGCCCGTTTAGCAGTTTCCTCTCCAGAGGCTCCTGGCAGTGTGTATGTGGCCATTCCAAGGCTTCTCCCCATGTCTCTTAATTAAGGCACTCGTCAGACAGAGACCAGCTGGGCCTGGTCTGGCCTTGCTGGCACTCAACATATTTCAGTCAATCTTGCTCTCCTCGTCTTTCTCTTTCTCTTTCTGTCTCACTCACTCACTTTCTCTTCATCTTTTCTCTTCCCACTTTGCTGATTTCTCTGACCTTTTTCTTGTGTTCTGATTTTACCCACTGTTGCGTATTGTTTCTTGTGCTATATGTACTGTGTGTTTATTACATGTGTAAGCTTAACTGGTTGACCTTTCTGTCGCACCTGCCTTCAGTAAAGCACTAATTAGGAGTCCCATTAGGATCTCAGAGCTTGCAAGGTAATAGGGCTTTAAATACCAGGCTTTAGGTGTTTAGGTGGAAAGATTTAAGTAGTCATCATGGGAGGAAAATGCCGTCTCTTAACAGATAAAACGTGACTATTTCTTCTTTATAATATAAGCATGTTTACCTAAAAATCCACAATTCCAGATCCAACAACAGGCTAGGCTGAAAGGTGCCACTTGTTCAGACTGAGATGGGGAAAAAGGAGTCTATCTTATTATGACCCCTGGTTTTGGAATAACCTGCAAGCTGGACTCAATGTACACTCCCTCATCTCTTTAACCAGTTTGAGATAAAGGTTTTTATTACAAAGTGCTCCTGCTATTATATGTAATAAATTTTGGCACACATTTTCTGTGTGCATTTCTGTAATGTGTCGACATCGGTCTTTTATATTGTACTATTTATCAAGTCCTGTCTTGTATTTTTTTTTATTGTATGTATTTGACATGCACTCGACACGTAACGTTGCTGCCTTCACCATTGGAATCTGGTTAACAGGTTAATTAAAGGTTAAATAAAAAGTAAAAAATAGATCAGGAAGGAAGTGGAAATCGAACAAGCAGAAGACGATTCTTAGTTCAAGGTTTGTTCGTGGACAGAATCTCGGTGCACACAAACACATCATAGAATCTGTAAAGAACACAAGAACTCCCGTTCCTTATGAGGGCCGTGTCTTGGCAAGAATCTGGCGATACGTGTCATGAGGCAGGGGTTATGATTCAAATTATAGCAATACATTGTGATACTGTATAAGCAAGGTAATAGAGTGCTATTTTTTAATTTAACTTTTAGAAAACTGTGATGGTTTAAAGAAGACACCACCATATGAATAAAATGGGGGTTAAAAGTATATTTTTTTTATGTAATCAGTAAAGTAAAGTTAACAACACTGCTATCTAGTGGTTAGTGGTTTAAACACAACACACTGAACGACTACCTTTGGATGCATCACAACACTGTAGTTTTAGAGGTGCCACAAATTTCAATAATAAACTGAAAATTGATCGAAATCAGCAAAGTCAAATTGAAATTAAAGGCAGAATTGCAGTTTTCTCAGTATTTTTTTCCTCTCCACCCCACTTACCTGTGACATCTTGTGCATGTCTAGAGAGAAGAAAAACACTTCAAAGACATAACAGTCAATAAGCTACTCTGTGTTATTACACTTGATACTATATAGACTGTCTTTAAAAAGAATTTGAAAACATAAATGTTAGTTGTCAGGGCATAAAACCAATAATCTGTTGATGTTTAAAGTCAAGACTTGATAGTTTAACAACAGCAGAGGCATCATTGCTGAAAAAATAATTTAATCAATTCACCAAATCGAATTGTGACTTTAAAATCAAAAGTCAAATTGAACTGCAGAGTCATGACACTGCTAAATTGATACAGTATTGCAAAACACAATACTACAATACTCAAGTGCATTGATAGTTTCTTACACCCCTAATAGAATTGATAAAGAACACAAGAACTTGGACTTATATATACAAAGTGTGAGTACATATGCAATAATTGTCGATGTGTGTAGCATATGTACATTTTGTGCATTAACGCAAATAAATTACATTCTTTATCCTTATATGGACAAACTCAGAACTGATGAAATCCTAATAGCTTGAGAAACACCTACATCTGTGAAACATATGGTCTAGTACAGTAAAAATAGAAAAATAGATAGAGTAGAAAAGAGTTGAAAAAGTTTAGATATAGGAGTATACTGAAGATATTAATGTGAAATGATCGATATCACAAATGCAAAACATTAAATATGATTATTTCAGATCAGCACACAAAAGACATCTGTCACCTATTTACTATATTGCTTGAAATCTCACAAAAAATGTTTAGAAACAGGATGTTCAGAAGATTTTGACTGGCAGTGTACTGTCATGCTTGTTGGATGCTACTTCCTCGGCCACATCTCCTCTGAGAACTGGCACTAAATAAGACTGAAGCCCACTCACAGTCCTTACGCATACATGCTAAGAAGTAGCATGTGTCTGAAACAAATGAATATTGCAAAAAAGACCATTTATTCAGCTGCCATGTTGATATGTAATAGCATTGTAAACACAGGTTTTACTAATACTGCTATTCAAAGTCCCATTCCATTTAGTGGAGCAGAGACTCTCTAGTGAGCCAACATGCACAATCGCAGCAGCCTCCCTCTGTGTGACCTGAATGGGACAGAAACTTAATTAGTATCATAAGTAACACCTGTGTTTAGACTATTATTTCATGGCAAAATTGCTGCTGTGAAAAAAGTCTATTAGATTAATGGGACTGATGAGGATAAAAGCAGTTTAATCATTTTCAGCCTATTCTTCACTCACATTGTCAAATGTAGGGATACTTTCAGTGGTTGCTTGCTTGAAATCTAACTGAAAACAATAAAAGATTTTAACTGGCAGTATAACGCTGCTTTCTCGGCCACATCTCCTCTGGAAACTGGCACTAAATAAGGCTGAAGCGCACTCACAGCCCTTCAGCATACTTGCTAAGGTGTAGCCTGTTTCTTGTACAATTGAATATTTCAGAACAGAATACAACTAATGAGTATTTTCATGAGCCATTAATCTATTAGTCTATCATTCTCTTGATTAATTGATCACTTGTTTGGTAAAATGTCATAAAAAAGCAAAAAATGTTGATCAGTTACCCAAAGCCCAAGGTGACATCCTCAAATGTTTTGTTTTGTTCACAACCCAAAGATTTTCAGGTTACTGTTACAGATGAGTAAAGAAACTTTCCATTTGAGAAGATCAGAAAATGTTGACATTTTTGTCTTTTAAAAAATGACTCAAAATAATTAATCGATTATCAAAACAGTTGCCCATTAATTTTATAGTTGACAACTAATTGATTAAGCGACTAATTGTTGGAGCTCTATACTGGTGTGACCATAGTGAAAGGATTTTAATGTGACCGTAAGCGGAAGTTAATTTATCATTAATATTTTCAAAACGAGCACAAGGTGTCTCAGAAATTCATCACTCCACCTTTCTTCCCCTAACCCTTCAGCTCCACCCCTCCTTCCATCCATCCCATCCCTTTATTCCTCCACTCCCATTCCCAACCATCCTTCCATACAACTAGACCAAGCCCTGGTTACGTGGCTGTTGCTATGCCGGGCTCGCAGGGTCAGGATACATGCTATAGGCTTTTCTGTGCTAATCCAGCTTGTATCTAGGATGTGTTTGAGAGGTCACACAGCTGACAGTAAACACCGTGTCCATTTTCTGCACGTTCAGACTTCCAGCAGAGACACCTGATGTGTCTAAATCTAGTAAACAGTGATTATTAGTGGGATACATTTCCCTTTCTTGGAAAAATAGCCTAGCAATAGTATGACCGGTCGTCCTGACACATCTGTGCACCTGGTTTATAACATGATGTGTCTGTGAATGAAGTTTAAGTCTTTCCTCGTGCACGTGCTCTTGTGTGCACACATGCCTGTGCATTAGCACACCTAGGCCGCCCCTTTATCCAGGGGATTATGGTTAAATGGAATGCTGAGATTCTGGCAGCGAGCGACCGATAAAGCCGAAGTCGGTGTTGGGAGAGAAAATTAATTATTGAGGATAAAATCAGAGCAAAGGAGATAGTTACCAACTCGTTGGGGAGTTTAGTCATTGATATTTCGGTGCAGGCTTCCAGACAACACGCAGAGTTCATCACACCCTTAATGTGAGACTTGTTTTGTGTGTGTGTGTGTGTGTGTGTGTGTGTCTGTGTGTGTGTGTGTGTGTGTGTGTGTGTGTGTGTGTGTGTGTGTGTGTGTGTGTCTGTGCGCATACACCCACAACACGAGCAGGGCTTTGCAAACTTTTAAAGGTTTTGGTCAGGGATCTTCAAATAGAAAAGCATTTGGGTTTTACGCAGTCTTTACATACTGATTTAGGTTTTTTTTCCCCAATGCGGATCAGCTTGAAAGTTCAGGGTCTCCTTCAGCTCCTGGTCTCCTCTTGTATGGTGTTATACGATATACTAGTTGTATTTATCATTAAATATAATTTAAAAAAATGTTTTTCATCTTTCACATTAGTTTGAACATGATTTATGAACTGTCTTGGCATAATTGAATTTAGATTTCGACAAATTTAATGGAGTAAAATGCAAAAATCTGTAAGAAGCTAATTTATAAATTAATTTGATTCATGGTTCAACCATGCAAATGGTTGAAGTAATCCTACTGAGAATGCAGATTTGATCAAATGACAGGTTTCTGAATTTCTATGAATATTGAATTCAAACACATTAATTGTAAAATTTGCTCTAGAAAATACTCTCTTTAATAGAAAATCCTAAATCCCGACTGTACAAGTAAAGAAAATATCCCAAACATGGTAGAAAAACATGGTTTTATTTTTGGTGCATGAGAAAAAAAACAATCTGCCTGTGTTAAAGAGGATCTTTGTCAAGTATACTGATGGGTCCATTGTTAAGTTTGGGATTTAGAAAATGAATAATAACAATGTAAGTAACTCCAGAAGAGGGACCAAATGTACACAAGTCTTTAGGTGCAAGATAAAAAATATCACTGGAGGGTACAGAGGTGAAAAGTCTGCACACTGTTAGGCTTCAAATAAACATTTTAATCTTCTTTTAGGACATTCTCTTTAAAAGCACAGACTGTCATTACTGAAATGTTTAATTCACTGTTATGATATAGTTTGTTTTTTTTCCTGGCACCCAACTTACCACAAATATACCATCCTGAGATTTGTGTCTTGGCTTTCTTCTTGGTCTGTCTTTTTGGCTAAATTCTGTAGACACCAAGTCACTAAGTAGCAGCAAGGTCTGCTTTGATCAGACTAACGGGATGAAATACTGTCTTGTTCCAGCAGATTTATCAGCATTCTTGTAGTTTGTAGCTGCTTTACCTTTGTACAAAACAAATAATGAAAATTTAACAATCACCAGACTCTTGTACTGTTACATCTCACTGTTTATGGGCCATAGAATGAAAACTGGAAAAGTAATATAACCTGGAAAAGCTTTGGCATGATTTTCCGTTTTTTTTTTTTTTTTCCATCCTCCTGAGTGGTCAGTGTTACAAATCAGTTGCGAACAAATAACTGCCTGACCTTACAGGACTTTCTGTATCTAGACAGATTTGTGTGTGCGTGCGTGCAGGTGAGCGCATTTTTCTCCTCTGATTGCAGACTGATCAATAGTAATTGGGTTGAGTGTCTCAGGCCTGTTTCTCTCCTTTGTAGTGGGGGCCTTTTGTAGGCTGACACAGGGCCAGGAGAGAAAGGGGGACACGGGAGCGAAAGAAAAGGAAGAAAGACGGGGGGAGATAGAGAGAAAATGGAGGATGTTTGCAAGTCGACGAGCATGACTGACTCCCTCAACCAAATCTCCGGATATTTATTCAGCATTACTCACTAATCTAAAAAAATCTTCCTCCCTTTTCTGTCTCTCTCTTCTTCTCTTTTCATTCACACTCCTCCACACTGCAGGGATGAGTTATGTGTGTGTGTGTGTGTGTGTGTGGGTGGGTGTGTGTGGGTGGGTGTGTGTGTGCGCGGTAGGTTTCTACTGTAGGATGATCTTAAAGAGGTGTGATAAAACAGATAACTTGTTAAGATGTATTAACAGGCTTTTCAGCTCTTCCTCCCTGCTTGCTTACAAACACAAGCGCACTCCTGGAGTATCTCTTCATCCTCCTCCCCCTGCGATTCTCTCTTCTTTTATGACTTTCATAAAAGCGATGTGTGTTGAGTGAGAGCGGCAAGCTCCAGCGGTATTAGCAGGGAGGCATTAGGCATAAACTCTAAGGTATATTAAAGCAACGGCCCTGTTGTTCATATAAACACGCCAATTCAATTTAGCCTGCCCCACGGGGAATGGGATTTCAGCAGCTACCGAGAGCAGGAGGGA
The DNA here is from genome assembly GCF_056507025.1 of Lutjanus erythropterus. Taxonomy (NCBI): domain Eukaryota; kingdom Metazoa; phylum Chordata; class Actinopteri; order Lutjaniformes; family Lutjanidae; genus Lutjanus; species Lutjanus erythropterus. The sequence continues at coordinate 22,051,703 of NC_139319.1, read as the reverse complement.
GGGAGGGAGGGAGTGGATGAGGTAAGACAAGAAGAGGAGGTGGGATGAAGGGATCTTGGGCAGAAGAAGAGCAGCAAGAGGGGAATAAAGGAGAGGAGGAGAAAGGAGAGGGAAAAGAGAAGAAGAGATGTGAAGATTGGCATATGGGAGTGGCATGGTGGCTAGTTGCAAGAATTCATTATTGTTGTTGCATTAACTACCATGACGTAAGAACCTGTGCGTTTTTCTGTGCATGTGTGCTATTAAAAGTAGCATACACATACACATGCATGCACACACACAAACATAGAGAACTCACACCCTGGCAGGCAGAGGGGGCTGCCAGTGTCAGTGCACCCGTTGCACGCTTGGACAGAGCGTTATGTGGGAAACCCTACAGTTATATTATTCAATCCAAATTCAAATGGGCTTGTCAGGAAAGCTCCCGCTTTTTATTACCTGTCAGAAAAACCAAGGGATGGACGGAGCAGAGGGAAGCAAATTAAACGACAGTAAATAAGACCCCCTATCTCTGCCCTGCTCTCCCCCTGCCATTCTTCCATTCCTCCCTGTATTTTGGAGGCACACATTCACACATTTAGAGATTTTGACAGCGTGTTGTTGTTCGGCTCTATCTGTAGTTTACCTTAACCAGGTTTTATCTGTCAATCAGATGCAGAAAGACCTAATTATTCTGTTCATCACTGAGTACAATCTGTACCCAATATGGAATCCACTAAGCCAAGGACTGGATTTGATATTAAAGGAGAAATCTTTAATATATTTACTGTAATAAATCATAAAATGACCATGATATGTCATGAGAGATCAAGGAAATATGTCAAGTTGAAATACTGGTTTCTCTGTCAACAACACTACAGCTGCAGGGTCCTTTGAAATTTCTATTCCAGGCTGGAATAACTATTTTTGGTTGCTTTATGTTAATTAGCAATTAATTAGAGTTCAAATTAATGCCAAATGTTTGTCGAATTAATAGCCTTTTTGAAGCTGTAGATGTTCATAATGGTTAAATTGAACAATATGTTAATGTAGTCTGGCAGGCAGTGAGACAGACAAGCACTTAACTTCAACTCTGGAATGTGTATTTTCGGAGCAGTGGGCTTTTGTTTTCAGAATAAGCGACCTAGCTTTACATTGACAGATAATTGACAGTTATAACCAGCTGATCAACTTACTTTGGATGACTTGTCGTCACTTGTTATTGTCAATTTACGATGTCGGGAACGTCCTGCACTCCTACGGCGCTCCTGCAGCCTGCAGAGGTTTTTCTAGTCTGAGGAGACAACTTGCCTCATCCTTAGATCGTGTATTGAATAAGGATTTCAACCTATTTAATATACACACTATGGCTCCAACTCGCTATTTGGGCTGAATTTTTTTTGTGCCCGCAATTGCTACATATTGCTTCTTTAAAGGAAAGGTCTGCCAGACATTTATTTAGATGGATTTTATACACTTTTGACATCTATAAATGAGGAATCATGGGAAATCAAAGAAAAAATTGGGGGGGCTAAAGAGGATTTCTTAAGGATGAGCTCTGCATGTGGAGAAGTGGGGGTAAAGTGTGGTGTTTCCTCTGATTACACACACACACACACACACACACACACACACACACACACACACACACACAACCTGAACACCCACAACAGTCTCCTCCCGTCTTGCCCCCTTCAGCCAGGCATAACCTCTGCCATCTGTCCACCCCCCCCCCCCTCTCATCCTGCTCCTTCTTTTTCACCCTCCTCCTCCTCTGCTCTTCCTCTTCTTCCTCCAGCCCCCACACTCGCCTCTGTTCATTTAGTGGCCTGTTTCACCACCTTCACTCTGATGGCATCCAGAGAGACATGGAGAATTTAGTGTTTTCCTTGAGGAGTCAGTGGGACATTTCTGAATCTGCACTAGGGATGTCACAATACCAGAAGTTTAGAAGTCGGTGCCAATACCAGTGAAATTCCACAGTTCTCAATACCATATTCAATACCACAGTGAAACAAAAACGGTAATGAAATTCAGCCATTGTTGTTTTTCTGTGCCATCTGAATTAAAAACTCTACTGAGGTTAGTCACGTCTGATAAGTAATGAAGTGCAAAAGTGATTTCTGTAGCTGAACTTTGAATTTAAGCTGAACTCCAGCTGTAGTTTAAATTTACTGACATGATGACAGACCATTAATCTGGAAATATTTATTTAAAACACTGGTATATTTTAATGACAAATGACACAGACTCAACAGTAAGCAGTCAGAAAGGTACCCTACTACTGCAAGCGATGGCTCATAGTTGGCTTTATAGCCATGATGCCTGCCTGTCCCGTTTCACTCCAGAAATACGTCACGATACAGAAGCTAGAAAATCTCGAAATGTCTTCAACACTTGTAGGCATATATGCTGTGTCTGTCACGCACAAAAGAATTGAAGAATTGCATCACCTCTACCTACGGTATGGTAGAAAAACTAGTACTGTCACTTTTTCTGATTTTTGGTTCTCATGACTTCCCTAATCTGCACAGCAGCCAAAGTTAAGTTTTTCAGCAGAGGTGGTGTGAAGCAATGGCTGCTGTTTTCTCTTAACTCATGCAACATTGTAATTTATTGTCAGTCATTCAGAGATCTGGAAATGAAGGCTGCATGAATTACTGTAACATGACTATATGGTTTCAACCACATCACATGACTGCAGAGCTCTTACTCACTGAATCCTTTAGATCTCTAAGTATCTAATACCTACCATGTGGGCAGCTCTGGCATCATCATTGGGTTATTGGGTTTTAGAAGTAGAGTAACATCTGACTAAGCTTCTTTTTTTGAATGCTGTTGTTTTAGCTTTATAACATTAACAATTTAGCTCAAGTTTCTTACTTTTAACACATTGCCGTTTGCCTGGAATAGAAAATGCCTGTTTCTTGCTAATATCTTATTATTTTTATGACTTGTTCATACCACTGGGCCTCCATTCCTGCTTGTTCTTTTCCTCTGAAAGGGTAATGGGCCCTATTTATAAATATTTGCAGCCTAAATGACTAATAGGTGCAAAAAAGTTTTTAAATTGGTTCAGCTGATCGCCTCAGCTGGCAGCCCATCAAAGTAGGTAAATACTAAAACCAACAGACTCCACTGACTAAAACAGCACTTTTACCTTGCAGGAGTTGTGGGTCTCCCACCATCACTTTGTTAGTTTGTTGTTGTGACTTTGGTGACTTGGTCAGGTTTAGTTCAGCTGCGATCTGATGCGATCTGCTTGAACAGTTTCAAAACCATTTATACCTATTAGTCATTTAGACACCAAAATGTGTAAAGATAGGTCCCAGGTTAAAAATACTTGAATAATAGTGTTGCACTGATTGATCTACATACCAAATGACAGAATTTTAGATGAGTTTTCTAAATTTATCAAGAAAATATTGAACGGTCGGTTGTTACATCATCATGTCAGTACATTTTTGCATTCTTTGTCTTATTTCACAACAATACTTTGGGGTTTTTAAGTGCTGGCTTGACAAAATAAGCTATTTTTAGACATTGCTTGCATCAATTTGAAAAAGGAAATTGCAGTATTTAGGATCTTCTATAGACGTTTTTAGAGAGTGGACAGTAGAGAGATGGCAGGAAGTGGGGTGAGAGAGATTGGGAGCAGCACATAACAACGGTCCCCTGCTGTTCTTGAACTGGGGTGACGTGATTCATGTTTGGAGCCTTTCAACACTGACATTTTATGTTATTAAGAATCGCTAATTTAAGCACACAACCTTTAGATGAATTAATGACAAAAGGATTATTTAGTTGCGGTCGTAGCTAATAATAATAGGTAATATTGTTTTGTTCCCATTCTCTCCCAGATCTGCCACTAACTTCCAACTTTACCAGATGAAAAGGACAGCTGGATGCATTTATAAACTGCATTTGAGTGAAGCGATAAAAGAGCCATATTAGGGGCTCCTCTTCTAATCCTCTATTGTTCTTTGTCTGTCCCCCATCCCACAGAGGGGCTGCTCTAATTAAAGACTAATAATTGTATTGTTTTATAAAGCCTATAGAGACAGAGATTCTGCTCTTCAATCATTCACTCGCTCCTCCAATGTACCCTGCCCATCGAGGGCTATCTCGCTGGGTGAAGTCTATAACCTGCTGTGACTGACTGTTTTGAGAGTGTGTGAAGGTGTGTGTGTGTGTGTGTGTGTGAGAGTGTGTGAAGGTGTGTGTGTGTGTGTGTGTGTGTGTGTATGCGCTGTGCGGCATACAGTAGGAAGAGGAAGGAAAAAGCCAAATCTAAATTAAAACTTTAAAGCACCATTATTTAATTACCCCAAAGGCTGTGGATTTGAAGGATTGAAAGATGTGTGTGTGTGTGTGTGTGTGTGTGTGTGTGTGTGTGTGTGTGTGCGTGTTGTGTTTGCTCATGCAAACGTTTGCTGCTGTCCAGGATTATTTCAGTTTTTCAATTTGCCCTTTCTCCTCAGTGTGTGTGTGTGTGTGTGTGTGTGTGTGTGTGTGTGTGAGAATGTGTGTGTGAATGTGTGTGTGCATGGGCATTCATGTGTGTGTTTGTATGTGCGTGTGACCACAGTCTTACCCCTCATTGGTTGCCCTCTCCCGTCGCCCCTCCTTCACCTCTACCCTGCACACACACATGCATGCAGGCATGCTGAAGCGCCGGCAGATAAAAAGGCATTATGGTAAATTCCACTTAATGACAAATTTTTAATTTGGGGAACAGGGCCTAGTGAATGGAGCTTAATTACCGGGGCCAAAGATCCCTCGGAAAAATAACCCCCTCGACGTGCCCAACCTGCCCGATAATGGAGCGCTCCGCAAAATGCCTCAGATTAACCAACGCCGTTTATCTCCCCCCTCTCTCCCCCCCTCTTTCTCTCGCTGTATAATAACAAAAATAACAATCATGAAAATTCTATCTGCCTCCCAGCCCCCATCACCCCACTTCCCTCTCCCGCCTTTCCGCCCTCCCGCCCACTGCCTGGCTCACTCCCGCAGGAGGAAATTCATCAAAATGAAATTGAGGTTGCAACTCACTGGTTTTATTAAAATATATTTGCCCCTTACAGACGCTGCGTGTTGGTGTGTTAGTGTGTTTCGCCACAGAAGACAAAACGGGCTCCCTGAATAATTTGGTCAGTTTTATCAGTGATATTTTATGTGCTCACATACAGTGTGACTTTAGCTGTAAAATACAAACACTTGTTGACTGGTCGCTGCTCTGCTATCACACTGCGCTCCGATAAAACTCCAGAGTGATCTTCACTACAAATGGGCATGTTGAATGATGAAACATATGTTGCCACTGATTCAACAGTAAAATCTTTTTTTTTCTCTCATGTGGGCAACTGTGTAAACTGTAATGTGTAAAACCTCTCAATTCACAGGTAGAAGGGTTAAACTTTAAACTAGGGATACAAACGATGTTTATTTTCAGAATTGTTTCACCTATAAAATGTCAGAAAATTGTGAAGAATCTAGAGCTGCAACAGTTTTTCATTTGTCAAAAAAGTCAATGTCAAAATTCTCCAAAAGATTCCAGCTTCTTAAATGTGAATATTTTCTTGTTTCTTTACTCTGTTATGACAGCAGACTGAACATCTTTGGGTTGTGCACAAAACAAGATGTTGAGAACATCATTTTGGGCTTTGAGAAACAACTGATCAACTATTTTCATGCATTTTACAGATGAAACAATTGACAAAACTGACAGATTAGTTGCAGCCCTAGAAGAATGGCAATCATAATTTCCTCAAGCTCGTTTTGTTCAACCAACACTTCAAATCCAAAAATATTTATTGTCACACAAATTATTAATACACAAGACAAAGAAAAAAAGCAAATCCTCACAATTTAAAAGCCAGAACATGGTAATATTTGCCATTTTTGTTTGACGTAAAGGATTCATTTATGGCCAAAAACTTGCTGCTTGTTATTCTAATAATTGATTCAACTAATAGCTTCATCTCTGCTTTAAGTTATACTGTGGAAGTCATGAGGATTATATAAATTGAAAACCTGATGTTTGGAAAATGTTTTAGAATATATTGATACAATATCCTATGTGGGTGGTTTGTTTTGAAATAATTTTCTAATTTCATGTATACATTTCATTACACATTGCAGGTGTTACTTACAGTATCTATACAGAAACAGTTGTTCAGACTAATTAGCCTTGGCAGTTTCATCTCCTGATTGAAAGCCTCTCTTGTTCCTTTCCAGAGAATAAGACGTGTTATGTAAATGACCAAAAAGACGCAATTTCACATCCTTATTATTAGTTTCTATTATAACCTCCAGGTTAAATCCCAGGTTAATCCTGGTTATTGAACTCACTGATGTAATCTGTTACTGAGCCACCATTTGATCAATATGTTAGTAGAACTGTCATTTTTTTTAATACAGTAAAATCCCAAGATCTTTTACTCCAAGTAGTGAGATACTCACTTTAGCAGAGTGCATACATGTTGAAAAAAAAACTGTAATTAAAAGTGAGACCTTGCCCTGTTTTGTATTGTCCTGTAATGTGTCGCGGGCACAAACCGTCCAAGCATAGACAAGTCAAATTTGGATTCATCTTCTTTTTGAAACATTGACGCATGATTGGTGAGACCACTAGAATTGGTCATGATTCAGGAATGTGTGTTTAATAAGAACCCCTGATTATCAACAGATAGATGGAGATAAATTTTGCCTTTGAATTGAAAATCTTGACTAAATACACAGCTAACGGATATTAAAAAGACACAATGACTACCTGTTAAACCCACAGACATGCACGGGCTCGGTTTTGGATAACTTGAACATGATTCCGCTGTACTCACGCATGCACACACAAACACACACAAACAGACTCACTCACTTTTCTTGGCCTTCTCTGGTCCCTGTTGTTGTGTACCCTGATTGGACCATGTGGTTGCCATGCGGTTGCCAGGCCGCGCCCCTGCTGTGTGGTAATTGGTGTCTGTGGTATTGCCGCGTGGCGACGGTGCTTTGACTGACAGGTTTGGCCACCTGCCCTGCCCTGGCTGCCAACATGGTGTGGAAGGGGGCGAGGAGGAAGGGAGGAGGTGGCACGGGGCTGGCAGGGGGTGAAGACTCGGCTTGTCACGCAGGGGGGATGGATAATCAGAGACGGGCTGCGATGAAATATGTGATGGCCGAACACAAGGAAAATTCAACAGGGACCCGGGTGATGGCATCTGCCTGCATTTCGCCTTTTCACCAATCTGCAGTGGCAAAAATCTGTATTATTATTATTAAATTATATTATTAATCACTGATCACAAAACATCTTTTTAGATCTCATTTTTGAAAGATTTCCTGCGTTATGTTCATGAAAGATTCTCTAGGTGAATTGCCAGAGAGCTTGTCCAAAAAGACTACCCAGTCCTTCACATTTTAATGTCCTCCTCTTTTCGTAATGTCTAATAAAAATCCTTCTGTGCAACGTGTTGCAAGAACATTCATGATGCCCAGTGGAAACAGGGAAAGAGACAGGTTAGCCGGTGTATTGCATTAGGTGGGTAATCACATCAGTAATGGACAACATAAAGCAAAAATAAAGGCTTGGGTCTGGTTTGAAACTCAGATTTGTCTGTACCATTTGGGTCAGGTCTTAAATAGCCATGCATAGCCAGACCTGTTTTTACAGTACTGTGTATTTTCTTGATGATTCAACTACTTGTTTTGTTGATAAAATTTCTGAAAATGGTAAAAAATGTCAATCACTGTTTCCCAAAGCCCAAGATGACATCCCCAAATGTCTTGTTTTGTTCACAACTAAAGAAACAATAAACTCACATTTAAGAAACCAGAATCAAAGAATTTTGACTTTTTTTTTTCTAAAATTACTTAAAACAATTAATCAGTTATCAGAATAATTGGTGATTAATTTGATAGTTGTCAACTAATCCATCAATCAGTTAATTGTTGCAGCTGAACTTTAGAAAGCTTTGATGCTGCATTCAGATGAAACTCGTGAACTTATAATTACAACATGGACATGGTAAACAGAATGTCGTGAACTCTGAGCTCACAGTTCCAGTTCACGATGTTGTGAATACAACATTAGGGCTTCTTCGTGTGGGCTGCTTCTTGTAAACATGACCCCATTTGAATGCATCAAATACTCTGGCTTGTCAGTACTTGTTTACACCAATCACAGTTATCTTGGGTGGTGCAAAGCTCAGGATGCAGTAATGGTTCAGGTGCAGAATAGCATCGAAGGCTAACTTGTTTTGGTGGAATGTTTGCATGTGGGGAGATGAGCCCTGGCATTAAAATGGCTAAATCCCCACAAAAGAAATATGGTGATGTTCATACTGTTAGCAACCAAGTTAGGGTAATTTGCCCTTTTCAGAGGGTAGGTTGCTAGTTTTAAGGCGGTTGTTGTCGTTTTCCATAATGATAGGGATTTTGAAAATGGTAACAAGCAGATAGTGAAAGAGGAGGAGAAAGCAGCCTGAAATAGGTGGCCAATGGCAGCCTTAAACCCACAGTCTACATCTGGTGAGTCAAACTAGTGGGGCTTTTCTATTGGCACTTTTGACATTGCTGAGTCAAACCATACAGCGCTGATTTGCATTTCTGCATCTCTGGACTGGGGCCAAAGTGCGGCCAGCCCACCCCAAAACCAGGTTGCAGTAACTTGTAATGACCCCGCTTCTCTCCCTCATACAAACATGTTGTGAGATTCAAGTAATGTGCTGGAACACAGAGAGAAAAGCGTTTTTAAAAGTTTTGTTCAACTCTTGTTGCTTTTGCTGCTTCTGACAGAATTTCTGTGGTTTGACGTTCAGTCTATCTCCTGTGTCACTGGTCGTACTTTCAGGTATCTACTTTATTTTACTGTTTCTTGTGCTTTGCTTTATTTGAGTCGTGTTAAGTTACTGAAAATCCAACATTTCTTGATTTTGCTGCTTCATAATGAAAGTGTTCAAATAGAAAAATAACAGGGGACTTTTATTGTGAAGAACTAACAGAAAATGAAGTATTTATTCTCCATTTTACAGATGCTTGACTCAAACTAAGCTCTTCAGTTATAAGACACACCTTCAAGGAGGTAGCCTTGCTGTGATGGAGATGCAAATCCCTGCCTTGCTGGGCAGATGTACTTAGTCAAACCAAGTCGAGGACAGGCCAGCATGCAGCATATATGAGAAAGGGCTCTAGGTCTTAAGTATGCTTGGTACAGGTCAAGGAAACTAAAAGCTTTTTTAGTTTCCTTAGTACAGATCAAGTTCTGGTCTCAGTTTCAGAATGCTTACATTGGTTTGTGGGCGGTAATGCCCTGAAATCTTTGTTTCAAATCTTCTTTTGTAACATATTTCTCTATAACCTTGAATGTTCTTTGACTAAAAACTCATCAATCAAAATTAAAAAGTTTGGTCTCATTTACTCTCAAAAGCTTTTTTCTCCTACATCAGACTTGTGTCAGTGTGGTTTAATCAGATTTGAGTCACCTAGCAACATAAACAAACAACACACACTTAGTTGAAATGAAACAAAACTTTTACAAGTTTGTCGGAAAATGCTCATCTAAAATGGCATTGCTCGTAGTAAGAATGAAAAGAAAGGCTTCTAAACAGTTAATATCAGTATCTTCAAGCATTTTTCTTCATCTCAGACAATTTAACTATATCTCTGTTGTAAAGTAAGCAGATCTTTGCCACAGTGTGTGCATTTGAACTCTCTTTCTCTCTCAGCCTGTGTCTGTCTAACAGAGAGATCAGTGGAGATGGGCAAAGAAAGAGCATGAAATGAAGCCAAATGAAATCTGCAGCTTTAATCTATAATCGGCCTGTACAGCTATTGATCTATTCCCTGCATGGAAAACTCACACAGAGTGTCTATCTCCTTCACATTCTGCATATCATTTCATCTCCTCTGCCTAATTTGCTCCCACCATTACCCCTACTAACACTTAGTCCTCCTCTACCTGGCTGCTCCTTGCTGTCCGCTGGGTTTGATATTCAGCCAGCTTCTCTTTTGTTGTGTTGTAATGTGCTCCATGGCCCATACCCATGCATTTTCACCCCCCTACCCTCCCCTCTCTCCACCTCTCTTCCTCTCACTGTTCTTGTTCATCTCACTTGTTCTCCTGCTCTCTGTGCTATTGTGTTTTACACCCTCAGCCAGACTTTTCTGTCACACAAAAGAGCGCAGAAAAAGCTGCAGGTTTGTGTGCGCCTGCGAGTGTGTCCGTGTGCGTCTGACTTAGCCAACCTTTTTGGTGTGTTTAACCTCACAGAGGGCAAGGCTGTAGGGCAAGGGTGATGTCACAAAGGAAGCACTTTTTTTGTGCATGCGCACAAACACACACACACACACACACACATACACACATCCATCCTGCACACTCCCACCCACCCTCCACCATTGTCATGTATAGTGTTGCTAATCCGGCCCTGTCGCTTCAGTATCAAACATAACCTCCATTTGGGGGGCAAGGCCTCTCTTTCACTCCCATTTTGTGTGTGTGCGTGCGTGCATGCTGGTTGGTGTGTTAATGGGCCCGGGCAACAGTGTGGTACAATGGGCGGGCTGACTCGGGATGCCTGTTTAAGTGTTGGAACAGGGGAAGAGGGATAGGGGCAAGGCAAGCTAGTCCAAAGCTTTGATGTTGCTGGGACAGAGGGGGGAAACAGCTTGTAGATGACACACACGCACACACACTCACACATCAGGAATGGACACTATTATTTCCAAGTGCCGTGCCCCCTGGGGCCCAAGCCCCTAAATTCGGTGGCCCAAATGTAAACTTAGGTCAAAACAATACAGAAAAGGCAATTTATCACAACCTAACTCTGTTTCCTAACTTGAGGCGATGTGAGCAAACAACAAACAACATTTTTCCGATGAATTGCGATATGGTGTTGCCTGAAGGCCTTATATCCCATGAAAAATGAGCTCGACTTCTTGACTAGTTGGCGAAACTGATGGCGCACACCATAGTACATTTTGTCCATAGGTGTGTCATATTCTAGCCACTTTAACTCCTGCTTCTATTCACTCCTAAAGTTCTGTTACTGTTTCATTTTTTGTCACAGTCCGCCTTAGCAGTTTAAGTAGACTTACTAAATCCATACTCGAAGGCTTTTGCATTAACAGTTTTGGTCTTGCTGTGCTAATTTGCGTATCTGTTAGGGATGTTCCTGGAAAACACTCAGAAAGCAGTTAAATTGAGCACAATTTATTAATTGAAAATGTTAAATACTGTATGGAAAATAATGTGTGTAATAAAATCATTTGAAGCCGTTAATCACAGTCTACAAGCACCAAATCATATTATAAATGCTAGTGAAATGTGTGACATTTTGTGCAGTGCGGTACAATTATTGCACATAAATCTACAAAACATAGCTTCATCTTTTCAGACCGAAAAGGATCACGGTGTCTGCAGCAAATTACATTCTTAACCTGGAGCTGATGTTAGCTGCCAACTAACTACTGACTAACATTAGTAGTGGGCTGCAGCACAGCCCTGACTAGTGGTGGGCGGCTGCATAACATCTTAGAAGCTACAGTCAACTGGCATTGTGCATGAATATAATATTACCAAATAGTGTAACCGACTAGTATTTCTGGTGCTGACTAGTGAGGGTGGCTATGTTTAATAGTGTAGTCAGCTAATCACCCACATTCCTAATATCGGTCACCACTTTTAAGCACCAAGCTGAGCAGAATCGCACCGTAAACAGGTATTTGCTTTATTTTACTTTTGTATGTTTGCTTTCAGCTCTATAGAAGTCGTGTTAAGTTACTGCTGATTAAACCCAAAAATTATTGATTATAATAAAATAATACAAGTGTTTAAAAAAACAAAATAATGAGTGACTTTTCTTGTGGAGAATTTGTGGAACTGAAGTGTATACTCCAGTTTTACAACCACTTGATTCAAGCTAAGCTCATTTTCAGTTAAAATACACACCATCAAGCAGCTAGCCTTACTGTATTGAAGATGCAAATCTTTCCTGTGCTGGGCTGACGTGTTGAGTTAAACTGAGTTAAGCCAAGCCGGCAAAGGTTTTTGGAAAAGGGCTATTACTGGTAGTCAGCCAGTGAAGAGAACCATTTTCTGTTTTTGTAGAATGTTGAACTAAAAGGCACAAAGGAGTCAGGATCTTTGTAGAAGTGTAACATGTTGACAAAACCTCTCAGTATGGGGATAAAACTTGGTGGCCACGTACATGGAATATTTGGTGGCCTCAGAGTAACTTTATGTGGCCGCGGTCATAGGAAGCTGGCTTTAACAAGAGAAACTGTCACACATTCTTCTTCATGTTCTCAGTCTCGTCCTTGGGTTTTCAGACTTAAACCACCCTGCCTGGACTTCGTCTTGTGAGGAGGATGTCGCTCGTGGTCCCCTTATATATTCCTTTCTTGTGTGTGTGTGTGTGTGTGTGTGTGTGTGTGTGTGTGTGTGTCACCCCAGGAGAGCCGAGTGTTCATGGTTCATTAGCCACACGTACACTTCTGTTCTGTTCTCACTGTTAGAAAGGACAGATTCAGAGCATTCACACACACATACAAGCTCCCCCTTACACCTCACACACACACACACACACACACATACACGCACACACACGCACGCACTCACACTTTCTGTGTTTTGTTCTGTTCTGCCGGCTCTGATGAACTGGCACGCAGCCTCCTCCCCTCTCCTCCTCATCTTCTAGTAATCAGGGTACCTATGAGACAGACAGGTAGCATCTGTCGCCTCCTCTCCCCCGATCCTTCCCTCCCTCTGTTTCTCCGTCTCCCCCTCTTCCACGCCATTGTGTCGAATTTCCCCCGACGACGGAGTGATGTGATAATGTACGAGTGTGTCCCAGTGAATAAAAATCAGTGGAACCCGCAGTTTTTCTCAAATTTCTCTCCACTGATTGTGTGATTGAATACACATGGAGGTCCTTGTTTGACTTTTCACCCCTGCTGGGGCATCGCACAAATTTCTCATTTTGGTGCTTCTAAGAAATGCTTCACCATTAGATCATTTGAAATTGAACAGTTGCAGCCAACATGGCGGAGGCCTCTCTCTCGAGTGCGTTCAGCTGCTCTGTGTAGCTGCTGCCATCTGCTTATTCAGCTCCAGACTTCTTCAGATCAGTTGGGCCACGATGAAGCGAGCAGCTCTGATGGTTTGGTTTTGAACAGGGCCTCAAGGTTGATTAGCATATTTTCACCCAGTGTACAGACAACAGCCCCCCACCCACACACCCTCTCTTCTTTTCCTCCTCCATCCTCTCTTCCACCCCCCCACCCCCACCCATGTGTTTGATTCCTCGGCCGTGACAAAGAGCTTCACCCTTTATCCGTGTGTGTGTTGGTGAGATGGGGGGCCCTTAGATTAAGGGAAAGCTTCCTGCTCTTTATTTGGGGAGTCCCCCTGGGAGACGCTTTGGGAATGACTTTCGTTGAGTCACTAACGCCTACTCACACATACACACACACTCAGACGCACTTCTGCGCACACAAACACACCTTTCACCCCTGCCTTTTCTTCAAACTGCCCATTGACTGCTGGGTGCTGGCTGTTGTGTAACACCAGCTACGCGTTCACGAGCGCACACACACACACACACACACACACACACACACACACACAAACACACGTCACAGAGGCCCCCCAGTCTGTTCACAGTAGGTGAGCTGCAGAGGTTCCCCCATTCACTTTTCTATACTGAACTAACCAAAACTAACAACACCAGAATAATTTAGTCCAGTGTGACAATGAGAAACAACGTTTGTGCTTATATACAGCATGTTTTTAGCAGGCTGTACTGTCACATCAAATGTGTTTTAAATTAATAATTTATTTAATATTTAGGGGTGTCCAGATTTCAGTTCTAAATTGAAGATTGATATTAAAAAAAAAACAGGATTAGAGATTCTTCTCTTATTTTTTTTTTCGGCCTTGAGCAGGTCCAGCACATGTCCGAAAAAAAAAAAACAGTTCAGAGACGACACAGTGTAGTTTACCGTCAGCTGCGCTTCTCACTGTGGCACTCAGAGATGTAGCCAATTCTTTGATTAACTCTTTCTATCCACCGTCACTGCGGTCATCTTTCTGTCGTAAACATTTATCTGTGGAAAGTAGCTTTTCACATAACTTTGATGGAAAGAATGCAGGAGGACGTTGTGGTAACATTGCATGAACCATAATATTTTAAAATGTAAATCATAGTTGTCAGGGCATGACAGACCCATGATTCGTTGGCTCAAAATCAGGACTCAATATGGCATAACCATTGAGAATTGAATCAAATCGCTAAAAAAACGCTAAAATCAAGTCACATTGGATAATGGATTTTGAGAATCATGACACTCCTATAATTATGTATCCTTGGCAAGATTTGCAACCTCGATGATGGAAGCTAACACAATGAAATGCTACAGTCTGTTATCAATAGCTTGTGATTTCTGTCTCCTTTCAAAGGGCTCCACCAGCTTTTTAAAGGGACAGTTAACCCAAAAATGAAAATTTAGTCATTATCTACTCACCCTCATGCTGATTGAAGGTTTTGTTTTTTACTCCACAAAACACTGTTGGAGTTTGACAGGAGAACAGTGTTGTGACCAGTTTTCAAATGTCAAAAAACAACAGAATAAAAGCATAAAATGCCTCCATACCCAGCATGCAAAGTTGACTAACAAAATATTATTTACACCATGTTTTTAGCATCACTCTTCACTGTAGATCCTTAGCTTGGAGCCATGTTCACATGCACATCACACTGTCTGAACTGGGTGTGTGTTTTGTGACAGTGTGTAAATGTAAAGTTGGGGCTTTAAGAGACTTGGATTACACCAGATGAGCAGTATAGAGGCATTTTAGTTTTTTTTTTTCCCAGTTGTTTTTACATTTGAAAACTGGTCACCATTCACTTAAATTCTTTAGGAAATTGTCCAACACTGTTTTCCTGTGAAACTGCAGCAGTGTTTTACAAACTAATAAAATAAACCCGACCCTCAGTTGGCATGTGGGTGAGAAGATAATCATTGAGAAAACACAACTGCATCAAATTGATTTGAATCTTGAAGGAAAACCCCACCTGAAAGTAAAATTTACATTTTGATTCCAACATAGTCACGTAGTAATTCAGTTTTAATCAGCCAACTTCATGATTGCCACATCACTTAAAGTCTTAGTGCACTGATTGTGTGTAGGAAGGGATTGGCTTAAATTCTGTATTAGCGTCAACATATTCTTCAGAAATGAGAGAGATGCCCATTTTAAAACAGGATGTACATACAATGTGTTGTTTTGTACATGGTGTACAGCCACTGGTGTGTGTATCTGCAAAGTAAATTCATTTCAGGAGCTGTGAAAAACCATCTAAAGGATATTAAAAGGTTTTCATGTCCCCAAACTAATCAATCTAGAGAGGACACTCAGATGATGTCAAAACATACAAATCCTCTAAATCTGAGTCCCAAGCTTTCGCTGTGATGATGACAATGTTAAGTTGCTTGAAGTGTGTGTGTGTGGGTGTGTGTGTGTGTTTTGGAGGTGAAGGTCGTGGCAGAAAGAACCCCATCCAAACAGCAGCCATTTTAATTTGTTTGACAGGGAAGAGAGGTGATAACCTCCCTCTGCAGATGCACACCCGGGGAGGAGAGCGGGGAAAGAGAGGCAGAAAACAAGAAGAGAGAGAGTGAAAGCAAAGAAGGAGGTCTGAGCAGAATTGTGATAAGGGTTCGGATAGAGAGGCTAAGAGCAAGAAACGGGGAGAGAGAGGTGGAAAGGAGACTGTAATATTTGATTATGGCTCAAGGCTGTATGTTTGTCCAAAGGCTAAAGACTGTCAACCAGCTAATCGTGGGGGTCGATGCGTGGGTGTGTCTGTATGTGTTTGTGAAAGCATGTGAGCCAGTGTGGGTCGTTGCTATCAGCACATAATTTATGCTGAGTACACGTGTCAATGTGTGTGTGTGTGTGTGTGTGTGTGTGTGTGTGTGTACGTACGTACGTTAGGATTTCTGGATGTCAGTTACAGTTCTGTGGGCCTGAAGAGAATACAGCGGTCTCCCTCAGGGCGCTGTTAGTGCCACTCTCATACAGATGTGCTGGGCTGCCACTGTGTCAGTTTCTGTGTGTGTGTGTGTGTGTGTGTGTGTGTGTGTGTGTGTGTGTGTGTGTGTGTGTGTGTCCTTCTCTTACAGGAAGCTAAACTTACTCCTCAGGGTTTAGAGTTCTTAATAGGGTTGGATATTGTCAAGAATTTATCATTTCTGGTTCTCATTGAATTGTGGGTCCAATTTTTGTCAAAACCACCTTAATTTCCTGTAGATTTAGGCTTCCATAAGCAGTCATTTGTCACACTTAGCTACACTTCTAAGCTCAGCTTTGGTCTCCATGCATTGACATATGTGTAACCAGTATGTAGATTAGGGATGGGAATTGACAACTGGTTCCAAATTGTGCGATCAATCAATATCTTATGCTTCCAAGCTTATTAATTCTTTTAATTGACATTGTCATGTAAGGCTGCAACTAACAATGATTTTCATAGTCGATAATCTGTCGATTATTTTCCCAATTAATCAATTAATGGTTGTTTAGAAAATGGTGACATTTATTCATCAGTGTTTTTCAAAGCCTAAGTTAATGTCCACAAATGTCTTATTTTGTTCAAAATCCAACAATGTTCAGTTTACTCACAGTTTACACATAGAAGAGTAAATAAATCAGAAAATAATCACATTTAAGAAGCTTTCTATTTACTTACTTTTACTCAGACCAGTTTATTTATTATCAAAATAGTTGAGGAGTAATTTCCTAATAGATTAATAAAACAGTAATTGATTAATTGTTGCAAAACAATCATGCCAAACTCATGTCTACACTGCTGAAAACTTGCAACCAGGAGGGGTGATGGTGGAGAGAAAGAAAAGGCCCAAAATGTGCCTTCATTTCACAAAGAAAGATGACAACATGTCTAGTTGTAATGTCTGGAAAATAAGCATTTCAAGTGCAATCGGAAGCACCAGCAGTATGATGAAATATCTTTCTGTGCACCGTGGGCTCAAATTCCAAATAGAAAATCAATAAAGAACTGGAAAGATAAGCAGAAAAAAAACTGTTATATGGAGTATGTAATAAATATGGACTATTGAGAATGAGATCTTAAATTTCAGCAATTAAATTTTCAGTATTTTAACAGACGTTTTTCTCTCTTGCCAGATTTTGAAGAAGATGATGACAGAGATGGGGGCAGCTGGTTGGTTTCTGTCAAGGACAAGGAGGTAGGTGTCAATAATAATTTATATAATTTAATCATAATATGCAATATGTAGGCAGAAATAATTTATATCCTGACAGTCACTTCTCTTTGAGGTAATTTGTTTCTTTTCATCTGAAACTGAATTCATGAAAAAGCAGGAAGGATGGGGGAGGTGTTTTGTCAAAACTAAAAAATATATGCAGTATATTGTAATTGTGAACAGTGTAAATGTTTGCTCAATTAGGACTAGGACTTAGGAATTCTATGTAAAGATATAGGCCAAAGTAATACGTAAGAAGTAATGTTTGATTTCTAAAAAGAATATTTTTCTGTCATAAGAGGATATGCCACACTCTTATCTCACATTTTCTGTTGGTCATAATGAGTTGAAAAAAATATGGATGATTAATATTACTGTAATTTTCACTGAAAATTGATTAAAGGTACAAAACATTCACAAAAT
The DNA here is from genome assembly GCF_056507025.1 of Lutjanus erythropterus. NCBI lineage: Eukaryota > Metazoa > Chordata > Actinopteri > Lutjaniformes > Lutjanidae > Lutjanus > Lutjanus erythropterus. Next base: position 22,034,018 of record NC_139319.1, on the reverse strand, counting down.
GTCACCACCAACATGATGTAAATGATGCATTAACTGTATGTGTTTGTGTGTTTCAGGCTCAGATCTATAACAAAGACAAAGGTGCCAGGAGAGCTGTGCAGCGGATGTCAAACAGATACTATACGAGCAAGGACGTCCAGTGTAGAAACTGTAACAGGAATGGACATCTCTCTAAAAACTGCCCTCATCCCAAAGTCAGTTCCACTCAGTGCACAGTAGCATGTACAGCTTATACACACTGATGAGTACAAGTACATGAAAATACTAACTGTGTTTTGTGTGTGTGCGTGTGCAGAAGTTGTCGCCCTGCTTCCTTTGTGGCACCCCAGGCCACTTGAGCAGTCAGTGTCCCAATAAGCACTGCAGCAACTGCGGCCTGCCAGGGCACCATTATGACTCCTGCAGCGAGAGAGCGTACTGGCACAAACGATGTCATCGCTGCAGCATGACGGGGCACTTCCTGGATGTGAGTGTAACTCTGGTTTATTACGTTGGAATTAAAATAAGAGAAGAAGGTTCTGCACATTTGAGACCAACACAGTCATGTAGAAATAAAGCCGGACTTTCTTTCATCAGGAAAACACACCACATAGCCCGAAAATATGTGGGCACACATGTTTGTGTAACATATGTTGTGTCAGCCCTAACTTTTCTGAAGAAATTTAATAAGAATTTGGAACTTGGCTGCAGGGATACAGTGAGATGATTAGTGAGGATGGGTATTTTTCAACCTGGACCATATTTTCTTAGGTTTTTGTGTCTCTTATCAATCTCCAGACATCCAACCAAAAACCCATTCAGAAAAGCCATTCAAAAAACACTTCAAGACAAGGGAACTGGAGGTGCAAACGTGCTCATTCATATCTGGGTTTTAGGACTCATTCCTTCAGTATTCTGTGAGAAAGCTCTGAATTCAATCAGCTTTGTGGTACTATGTTAGCGAGCGCACAGAGAATGTGTGTGTGTGGAGAGGCTTCAGCTTGTAGTAAAAACAATTAGTGCGTCATGTAAACATGATGAAGCACCAACCACCTTTTACAGAATACAGTATGCAGAAGTGTACTGTATGTACCCTCCTTTTATTTCCTCTCCATTACCCCCTCTTTCCCTCCCTCCGTCTCCCTCTTTTCCCCCTCTTTCTCCCCCACTTCCTCTCTCAGTAATAATGAGTGACCAGGGTCAGCACACGCTGCTGTTCACATTAATTGATACACTTCAGCAATTACAGCTTAGTTATGTCTCTGCCATGCTGCATATTCCAGCTGTGGGTTTGTGTGTGTGTACGTTGGCACTGAAGGGTGAATCTAATGACCATCAATGACAATTATCCCACCGCAACGTTCATTACCTTGCCCATTTACACTAATGCCATAGAATGGAAAACCCTGTGTGTATGCGGGAGCCTGCCTGTGTCTCCCCCACCTCACACACTCCCCCTCTCTCTCTCGCACTCTCCGTCAGTCAGTCATGTACTGTGCTCTGTGTAATGGATGAGTAACCAGGTGAACACCAGAGGGAGAGGGGAGACCAGGACACACACCGCCCATTTTTCCCTCTTTTTCTCGTGCATTCTTTCTTCGCTATTCCTCTGGATCCTCACGTTCATCTTCCTCTTCCCCTTCTTCTCTCTTTTGCATATTGTTTTTAACAGCAAACGAAGGTACAAAGTTGTGTGTGGTATTGTAATTACCCTTTTCTTGGAACACATAACTTTTTTCTCCCCTTACACTCACAAATTATACTGTACGTGTTAGTGTGTGTGTTTGAGAGAGAAAGAGAGTCAGGTCTCTGTCCCCTGGGCCTTTCTGTGTCTCTCATTAAAGACAGACGGTTGACGGAGCGCGAGTGTGTCGCTCGCCTCGCCTGTCGCCCTCGACAACAACACACTACCCCGGCGGTCTGGAGGGAGAGAGCAAACGGGAGGGTGTGAGTGTGGTGGTGATGGGGGGGTTGTTGAAGAAAAGAAAGCTAGATGAGAGGTGGAGGAGGAGGATACAGCTATCGAAATTCATATTTGCTCGTCTCTGTATTCAAATCTAAACAGCTCAGATTAAGCCAGAAAAAGTCCCCAGCGTTCTTCACAGGCTGCTTTAAAGGTCAGGATTTGAACACTGTGGGCCAAGTACTCTTTTTTCCCTTTTTTTTTTTAATGTGACAAGAATTTGCATATCATGCAAATTTGTATAAGAAGTTGTTTAGTGTATGCAAGAGAAAACTCAAACAGAACAGGCTTAGATCTCCCTCTCCTCCATCTCTCTGTCTCTCTCACTCAGTAGGTGTGTAAGTAGATAAATCTTGTTGCCTGCGGCGACTGCGGCATTTTCAATTTCCCAGTGGGAAGTGGCGGCGGTTGGGAAAGGATGTCGGAACGCTTAAGGAACAGCGTGGCGAAGCCCCGGAGATAATGCTTTAGCCACACCGGGACAAAACGACTGACTGCCTTACTTACTGACTGTTTGAGTGACTGACTGGCTGCGGAGAGACACATGGAGGGAAAACGGGCTGAGAAATCAGCCTGATAGAGGTTCAGAGAGGGACGGAGGAAGAGACTTAGAGTCTGGCAGGCAAGCAAATGTCACATGGTTTGTTTTTCAGTTTCCTTTTGGCCCTCTCTCAGTCCTCTCCTGTCTGTTTCTCAGCATCTGCCTGAATGTTTCATCCCTTTTGTGTCTTTACTGTCCCACTCGGAAATAAGAGATACACATAAATGCTACAGGTTGTTTTTTAGACATTTTTATTCTCCTGTTTTAATCTGCTTTACTCATTTTATGTGCTACTTAAAGGGATAGTTCAGATTATGTGTGATTGTGCGAGCTACTTATCCGTAGTTAGTGTATTACCTACAGTAGATGAAGGTTGACACGCCTGCTTTGGGGAAGCACCAAGCCTAATGTTTTAGGACATTAAGCAATGAACTGCTCTGGACAGGGTCAGCAGTAAAATATATTTTAGCCACCTCAAAAAAATCAATATCAGTGTAAATGTACACTATATTTATAGTATTTTCACAGCTTTACCTTGCCATCAGACAGTTTTTTTTATGGGAAACTGCAAGTATATAAGTCAAAACAACCATATGGCTCTCTATAACCGGACCAGACTCCACTGTGGAAATCAGTAATTTTACCTAAAAGAACACTTAAGTTGCTGGTCGACTACTGCCTTGGTCAGGTATTTTTTTGTGTTATTGTACGACTTTGGTGGTTTAAAAGGTTCGTTCAGATTTACCTAAGTCACACAACAGCAGGTGGCTAAAACATGTTTTATTGCTGACCTTGTCCACAGCAGTACACTGTTAAATTTCTTACACCTGTACTCCTGCTGCTTCTCCAAAGTGGGGGCGCACCGACCTCCATCTACTGCAGGTAATACACTGACAATCGATAAGTACCTCAAATAATCCCACTTAAAATAATCTGACCTATCCCTTTAAATGAACATACATTTCTGTCTGTCTACATTTGATCACAATATCAAGTGTTTTTTTTTCTCTCCGCAGGCTTGTCCAGAGATCTGGAGACAGTATCACATCACGGTGAGTGTCTTACCATAAATCCAACAATCTCCACAGTTCACACTAGTGCTCTTCAGCAACAACACTGATCTCACACCTCACCAGTGCCTATACAACTCTCAAACTGTCTGAACAACGTAGCATTATTACTGTACAAACACATTTTCTCAATACAAAACTTCTCCTACCAAAATCTACAAAGTGATCTAACAAAAGCTCTTAATACCAGAAGTAGCGAACAAATAAGTTTCCTTGAACTCAACGACTTCGTCACCAAATCATCTTAAGACGCATACAACAAAATGGGAATCAACACAAAGCTCAACACAAAGAAGTGTGTTAAGAATGAGCTCAGGATTTTGCAAGGCGACAGAATCCTGAGCTGCAGAGTTGTGGACACTCAACACACAAGCTAAAGTCAGCTACTGTCTCCCCTGACAACCCAAGGCTCACTGAAACAAAGCCATCTTGGAGACAAATGTTTTATCAATAGTAAACACCAGTCTATGTACCAGAAACTATCTTATGTCTAACAGTCTTCTTATAGGCAAACGTGCTGTACAGTACCATCAGCTAAATCTGGCCAACAGTGCTGCACAATATACCCCCAACAGAGACTGGTAATAATAATAAAGTAGTGAGCTGATGAGGACCTGAGAAATTAGTTCAGGCTGCTTACAAAGCAGAAAGCCACCAAAACTTTGAGATGTAACCCAAAATCTTATTTATGGTAATTGTTTATGTTTCAGCTACAGTGCACTGATTCTAGCTATAAACTAAATAGTTAGCTGGGGACTGGAGGAAATAAAGTTAGGTCTAAGAGTTTTATGTTTATTAAATAAATTAATTTAAAAAAACAAACGAAGATGCAAACAAAAGTGGTTTGGAGAGCGTGCTCTTGCTTGAGAGAGGGAGTGAGGGAGGAGGAGAATCAGGGGTTGACTGGGAGCTCCCTGAAACAAAGAATGAAATCCAGGTACACAGGGTTGTAACACTAAAGTATATCTCCATTATGAATCATGCATTTAGCATGGCAAATGATGCACATGCATTTTACATAGCATGACGTTAACCCTAATGCCTATAAACCCCATGTTACAAGTAGTTCTTGTTTCAACTATGTAGAGTGTACTAACAGTTTAACCTGTGTCAAATTTAGCCAGGTCCCAGTGGACGCAGTAGTTCTGCTCAGAGTCCCAATTAAAAACAGAGAAATTTAAAAGAACAAGGTGGCGGTGGTGGTGGAGGGGGCGACTAAGCCAGCAGCACACTCACCCTGCCCCAGTTACAGTCAGTGACACTTCTTAAATCTTTTTCATGCAGAACCTTGCCTCATCAGAATAGAAATATTTTAAATCTTACTGCACAAAATATTCCCCACCCAATCTTATATTGAACAATATTAATTAACTGAAAGTAACCTTGTAAGGGAGGCTTTCTAACTTTTCCTTTTACAGTATATGGTACGCTTACATGAAAAATAAAAGTGATGATTGTGAGGGTCTCCCATTAATGGCTGTAGGCCAGAGTTGGGCAATATGTTAAAGTTTTCCAACCAGCCAGCATCGATATATGTCACCCCCTCACCCCACCCCCCTTCCAGCTGGGGAGATGTCTGAGCCATGAGTTTGCTACATAAACTAACAATAAAGTAAAAATCCAATAAATAAATGAAATAAATTCAAAAAATGTTAAGAACAGAAACCATACACCCTCTCTCAAGTTTTCGCTTTCTTTTACTGAACTAAGACAAGACTTAAGACTAAGACTTAATTGCTTGTTAATCCATTGTAAAACCTGCTTCATTCAAACAGACATTTACAAAATAACACAAAACTGCCTTGGCTCGTCTTTCCACTGTTCGAACAATCACCAGCTCTTGCTTGGTTGAAATAAATCTGTAATTCACCTCATTAGATGTGAAAATATTCTGGCTCCAGAGGCTTTTTTCCTGCTACTCATTCTTGGGGCTCAGTGGCTGCGAACTGTTTCGCTGAATGAGAGTGTGTTGCTGAGCAGCAGTTATCCCTCATTCAGACCATTAAATTAACAATAAATTACCAAAATAAAATGACAGAAATCGACAAAAAACAAACAAACAAACAAACAAACAAAAAAAAAAACGGTGTTCTTGGTCAAGCAACGATAGCCAATATATTCGTCCAATCGCTGCAATTATCAAACCGCACTGTAATCTCTACTGATAAGAGCAGGGTCTCAGGTGTTGACCCTCACCTCACTCTCTCCTTTTGCTTCATGCAGTTTTTTTCAGTGCCTATCACAATCAACCAAAAATGTGACAGAGAATTGAGCAATGTGACAAGACTTACACAAGATCCAGATCATTTGTAGTTCAGCATGATGTGTATGTTCCAAAAAAAAAGCCACCAGTTCTTCAGTATTTTTTTTATGAGCCCCGTGAAGGCAAAGGTGTCAGACGATCACTCAGAATCAATAAGTCAGTTGTGATTGGTATTGACCTTGCCCTGTAGCAGCTGAGTGAACCATAACAGGAAAAAAACATCTCAGAAGATTAAGGAAGTGCCAAGAGTGATGGGAACGTTTTACTTTTTTTTTTGGCTGCATTTTCAACCTAAGTGCACATGTGACATCTGTGTGTTTGTGTTTATGTGTGTGTGTTTGTGTGTGTGCAGACACAACATGTCAAAGTGTAGAAAACTGTGTGACAGTCACATGGGCCATATGTCAGCAGGGATGCACTTGCTTATTTGTGTGTGTGTGTGTGTGTGTGTGTGTGAGTGTGAGTGTGAGTGTTTATCCGAAATCTGAAAAGATAACTAGTTTTCTTGGCTCCTTGTGTGTGTGTGTGTGTGTGTGTGTGTGTTTGTGTGTGTGCGCATCTGAGCGAGGGGGTGATATAGACCTCAGCCTAAGAGAAAAGAGCAGCTTGTTTGTCAATTAAAAGACGTGATAAAGCATGAAATGGGCTGCCAACGCCACTCGGGACGCGGGAGTGAGGGAGAGAGGGAAGAAGAGTGTGTGTTTGCATATATCTTGGCGTGCACTTTGGTGTGTGTGTGTGTGTGTTGGGGGAGGTCTGTCACTCTCCTCTATGGAGATTAATTAGCAGGGGCTGTCTAATGAAAAGGCAGCATCGTTAGCGCTAGGGTAGCACGGCGGGAGAGGCGGAGGGAGGAGGAGGAAGGAGGAGGAGGAGGAGGAGGACGACGACAGAGAAGTTCCAGGGGAGACGCCAGCAGAGAGGATGGGAGTGAAGTTTAATTGTTGCTCACATGGTGGCGAGGGAGGCTATATGTTTTACTGTAGAGTTTTACTTTGAGCCACAGTGGAGTGTAAAAGATGCTGATGAAAGAGAAAAGCTTCCTCTCTCGTCTCAAAATATGAATAAACCACCTTTTTTTGTGTGTTTGTGTGTGTGTGTTTGTGTGTGATGGCGTGCTTTAACGGGTGGAGGATTGTGACCCAGGTCTAATTGAAGTATTTAAGCCATTTAAGCACTGGGAACAGAAGGTCGTTACAGATCCAAACTGGCATGGGGGTTAGGGGCAAACACACACACACACACAAACACACCTACACACATGCATACACAGGGCTCCTTCTGTTTAAGACAGCCTCATTTTATTCATGATGCTGCTTATGACCCTGAACTCCCCAATGTGAGAAGGTGTGTGTGTGTGTTTGTGCATGAGTGTGTGTGTGTGTGTGTGTGTGTGTTTGCTTTGGGAGATGTGACTCTGTCACCTTCCGCTGGGCTCAGCCAGGTGTGAAAAGGCATTCTGTCAGACCTCCCTGCTACTGGGTCCATTTATCCTTCGTGTGTGTGTGTGTGTGTGTGTGTGTGTGTGTGAGAGTGAGTGTGTGTGTGTGTGTGTATGTGAGTGTATGTGAACGTGTGTGCGTGTGTGTGCTGGGTCCGTTTATCTTCCGTGAGTGTATGTGTTGTCTGCCTGCACCTGGCCCTCAACTAACAAACTCCTCCAAACCACACAGTATAGACCACAAAGCCCTGGGGTATTTACTGTGAAAGTAAGATACTGACACACATGGACACACACAACACACACACACACACACACACGCACGCACACACACACACACACTTCGACAAATATATATAGAGTGGTAAATGGAGTAAAAAGCTCTCCATAACATTTTCATCTGGCCTGTTTCATACAGTTGGGAAGACATTTTTACTCAATAATAGTGGTATTTATACAGAAAGATTTACTTTGAAGAACAGGTTGACTCCAACAACTCTTTCTCAGTCGGTCTTTCTCTTTTACTCACCCACTCACACACGCCCACAGAGACACCCTGGTTTTACTTCTTTTTTTTTGCATACAGCTTTACAGTGTGGGGTTGCACCTTTTCCTGCAGTGACCCCGTCTGCCTACCATCTTCCATCTTTGTGTTTTCTTTTTTGTGATCAACTTTTTATTGAATTTTTTACATGAAAATAGTTGTGCGCAAGGTATGAAAGACAAGGATTTTCATTCAATTTATGTAGTGCATATTACCAGATCCTTGCAAAGAAAGAGACAAACACACGAACAACAAACAAAGACAAACTAACAAAAAGAAAACAAAACAGCCTATCCATTGTATCAAAGTGGCACGTATCTGTGCTTGAAAATGTGGGGTGGGCAGAGAACCAATGAGGACATCCCAAGCCTCTACAGTGGATGCCTGTTGCTTTATGAGTTATAGCTAATGATCTTTCGATTATCATATTATACAGTTTATTATGGTCTTTTTGGCTGCAGTTAAATCTACAAATATGACTTAATTTTAGGGGCTAATTTAATGTTATCACTGAGTCATCATTGAGTTAAAGTAGGGTAGGTGGTTTAGGAATTTGGCATCTAAGTGTTTTCTTATCTTTCACACTAAATACTGTATATACAAAATCTTTAAGAACCCTGGAACACTTGCGCACAGTTTTTGAGGGAACTTGGCAGGTAGCTTGTTTCAAACATCTTAGAGAACTAACCACAGATCTTCTGTGGATGTAGGCTGCCTCACATCCTTCTGTCTCTTCATGTAATCCCAGACAGACTCCATATGTTGAGATCAGGGCTCTGTGGGGGTCACACCATCACTCCCAGGACTCCTTGTTCTTCTTTACACTGAAGATGGTTCCGAATGACATTGGCTGTATGTTCGGGATTGTTATCCTGCTGCAGAATAAATTTGGGGTCAGTCTGACACCTCCCTGATGGTATTGCATGATGGATAAGTATCTGCCTGTAGTCCTCAGCATTGAGGACAACATTAATCCTGACCAAAACCCCAACTCCGTTTGCAGAAATGCAGCCCCAAACTTGCAAGAACCTCCACCATGCTTCACTGTTGCCTTCAGACACTTGTTATTGTACTGCTCTCCATCCTGTCAGTGAACAAACTGCCTTCAGCTACAGTCAAATATTTAAAATTTGGACTCATCCAGAGCACCTGTTGCCATTTTTCTGCACCTCAGTTCCTATGTTTTTGTGCATAGTTGAGTCACTTGGCCTTGTTTCCATGTCAGAGGTATGACTTTTTGGCCACAATTCTTCCATGAAGACCACTTCTGGCCAGACTTCTCTGGACAGTAGATGGGTGTACCAGGGTCCCATTGGTTTCTGCTGGTTCTGAGCTGATGGCACTGCTGGACATCTTCTGATTTTGAAGGGAAGTAAGTAAGTCTGTCATCTGCTGCACAGCCAAGTTTCCTTGGCTGACCACTGTGTCCAAGGTCCTCAGCATTGCCCGTTTACCTTGAACAGCACATCTTGAAACCTCAGTCTGCTTTGAAATCTTTTCCTGGGAGAGACCTTGCTGAAGCAGTGTAACTACCTTGTGTCTTGTTGCTGAGCTCAGTCTTGTCATGATGTCTGATCTGTGACACGAAACTTCCACAACCTCACTTTGGTAGCAGAGTTTGGCTGTTCCACACCCAGTTTTAAACCTCCCACACAGCTGTTTCTGTTTCAGTTAATGACTGTGTTTCAGCTTACATATGAAATTGATGATCATTAACACCTATTTAGTATAATTGGTTAATCATACACCTGACTATGATTCTACAAAATCCCTGACTTTGTGCAAATCTGCCTACAAGACTTGATGCTGTTTTGAAGTCAAAGGGTGGTCAAACCAAATATTGATTTGATTTAGATTTTTCTTGTTTGCTCACTTTGCAATTTGTAAATTGATAAAAATAAACAATTAAATTTTATTTTTTTGAAAGCATTCTTACTTTACAGCATTTCTTCACACCTGCCTGAAACTTTTTCACAGTTCTGTATATTTATTATATTATTTATTATTATGAAGCTGCAAAACCAGTATGTTTGGTTTTCATCAGGAGTAACCCAACTCCTACACAGCTGAAAATGAACATGAAACAATAAAATAAAGCACATACCTGAAAATACAAACAGCGATGCAGGAGAGAAGCTTCTTACCACAGAGATTCAGTTAGAAGCTACAAAAATACTGAGAGCGGAACAGACAGAAACCTTTAAAAATTCCTTTCTCTCTGGTCTCCTGCACAGACTTTAGGTGAGTCTTTCTATTGCACAACAGGAAAAAAAAAAAAAAAAAAAAAAACAGAAAGAAAAACCTTTCTACTGGCAATGGGAAAAGGGTCAAACACCAATTTTAGCAGATTTAGTTGTCTTTAAATCCACATATTCATTAATATTGGTGTAAAAATTGTGTTAGTCTATCCCAGTGTTTCCTAAAGTGTGGGCTGTGGCCCTGAAGGCCCTGCAGGTGGGCCTTGAGAGATCATGAAGTATAATTAAGTAAAATGTTTTTGAGTTTAAATTTTGCAAGATTCAAATTACCATAAAATATTTAGGATTTATTTTGGATTCGGAACTAATCAACTAATAAAACAAAGCCATGGGATATAAATTGTGTGTTATTCTTCATTTATCTGACCAAGTTTAACAGGTGTTACACCGTATTTGGTGACCTGTCATATAGGGGTGGGTGATATAGCCTCAAAATTATATCACAATATTTTAAGGAAATTTGCAATAACATTTATTACGATATAGAAAATAAATACTGAACAATGGCAGCAGCATTTATTAGTGCAAACAAAATGAAGGGAATTTTTCATCCTTCTTTTCCTGTCTACTGACTGTCTACTGTCACTGATGACAGTGACTTAACCTTGTAACTCTTTAGGAGCCTGCACAATATTGCCACCTAATAAAATTGACCTAATATTTTAAGTACAAATGTAAACGAACAGACAAACAAACCTTCAGTCAAAATGTAAACACTCACTGCTTATAGACATAAAATTGAAATGCTTAAAACTTAAATAACAGTTGCCTTGCTTTTTTATTTCTTTAATAAAATATTGTCGTCTGAGGGGAAAAAATCCTCACATTTTTCTCAGATCAGTGTTTATAATTACTAACCGGTGTGCAACATTCCTGTTTTTGTATTAAGGCAGCCAGGTAATTTCCATCAGTTTCACTCTGACACTTCACATCAGTGAGGACATTTTAGTCAACAGCAGACAGCAAACTGCACACTGTCAAGCAGTAAGGAGACGAAGAAGGAGAGACAGCCCCTGGACAGTCATGACTTACATTAATTCAGTGCAGTGACAAACGTTTCATGGAGGAGACGAGCATCTGTTTGTTTGTTACTGAGACAGATATTTTAGTCTGCTGTGTTTAAACCACAGAACTCTACAATAACATCAGGAGTCATAATCAAAAAAGTTTTTATATCGGGAGCACTTCACGCACAGACTCCCCCTTCCTCCCTCCTCTGCTGCCTTTATCTCCTCCCTCACATTTATTAGTAATCAGCATGAAGTAATTAAGTATTTAAAAGTACACAAATTGGACACGCACCACAGAGGTATATGGTAATATTATGATTCATGATCATAAAAAGTTATATCAAGTCAGCACATCTGTCCATACTCACATGCTCTCTCCCTCCCTCTGTCTCTGTTGCAGGTCTGCTTTTTTGTTTTACCTACAGCTACAGCTCCATCAGCTCTCACTCCTCACATCCATGCCTTTTTTATTCCATTTAGCTCTTCCTAAACACGTATTGCAGGTGCAGAAAAAAAGCTGTAGTCCCCATTCGATGCTCCAAAATCAAAACAAGTTTGGAGTGGGAGCGTCAAGGCAGTTTGATGCATGTCAAGATACTTTCAGTGCATCTTCTGCCATTTAGAACAGTGGGTGTACTTCAAAACACGAGCGTCAGATGCCTTTAGTGCATTTAGACCTTCAGACATGTTGTGGCTTGTGTCATTGTTGTGTACTCTAGGGAACATGTCACTATATCATTGATACCGCGAGATTACATTTTACATTTTATCATGTACAAATGTATACTGGTGTTGTCGTGGCACAGCCCTCCTGTCACATCAGCCCTGGCATGTGTCTTGTATCTCGTCATTGGTACAGTTAGTCTCATGTGTTGATCAGAGTTGTGATTAAAGGTTTTGGTGTGCCTCAGAAGATTTTCATATTGGGCTGTGGCATTCTGAAGTTTGGAAATTGCTGGTCTACACAGATCTGACAGGATTGCCCTCTGTCCCCCCTTCTGTTCATATTAGCAATTGAAGCTCTAGCCGTTGCCTTTAGAGCACATACAGAATCATTGGGCATTACAGTTGGGTAGGAAAGATCAATGCATTTGTTTATTTGTGGATGATACCCTCTTTTTCCTGACAAATAAAAAATAAATAGTATTCTCAATCTGATGGAGGGGAAACCCTAATCCTGGATATAAAATTAATAATTCTTAATCCGTATTTAAGTTTCTTAATAAAAAAGAAAGACATAGGCCCATAGGAAATACCCCATTGATTACAACTACTAAAGGTGTTAGGTACATAGGTGTTTAAAATCACTTTTGAATTTAAATCTCAGCAAATTATTATGACCCCTTGATAAATGGAATAACTAAAGCATTGAATCGCTGGTCCTATTTGTGTAAGTCTATGGTCAAACGAAAAAATCAAAATACTTAAATATTTACGTAGAAATCATCAGTATGATGTTTAATACATTGTAGCTGTTTTTAGAGGGGTGAATATGTGTAATTTCATTTTTTGATGAACATATGCATCTGCCAGCCAACCTCATTGTCTCATGTTTCTGTTAGTGTTCTCCTTCACTTCCCAGAATGCTTTTGAACAAGCACTACTTACTACTTTCAAAGATGGGTGTATGGTCGTGTCACTTACTGAAGCATGGCTATGATCTCGTCTGCTCCTCTTATACAAAAAACATTACATCATCATCCCTCCTTTGCTTCTGATTTCTGCTGATTGTTGAGCGTCTGTGCAAAATGGAGGTTGTATAGAGAAGCTTTTTCACTCTGAGTGAGTGATGGAAAAATTCTACCTTAATTACTGGTTTTTCAGTAGGGCTCCAACTAATGAATCATCATTTAGTATAAGAAATGTTTTTTTTGTTTTTTGTTTTTTAAAAAGTATTCAGTATTCATTTTAATTTCCCAGAGTCCAAAGTGACATCTCCAGTTTGCGTCTTTTGTCCAATCAACAGTCAAAACCCCAAAGCGTTTTCATCTACTGTCATAAATGACAATGAAAAGCAGAAAATCCCTAAATTTAAGAAGCTATTACCAGCAAATGTTGGACATTTTTGCCTGAAAAATTACTGAAACCATTAATTATTATGAAAATAGTTAATTTTCTTTCAATCAACAAATCCCTGCAGCTCTAAGGTGAAGATGCTTCTGTTTCTGAACACTCCTGAAGTAGCATTGAAAGTGTGAGAGTGATGTCATCTCGCCCACATTAAGCCAATCAATAACAGGAATACAAAAATACACCAAAGACTTAAACTGACAGAAATGTAGCATATGGCTGTATCTATCAATTATTCTCATTATCAATGAATCTGTCAGTATTTTTGTAGATTAATCAATTAATACATCTGTCTAAAAAATGTCAGAAATCAGAGAAAAATGCAAACGACTTCATCAAATTAGTTGTGTTGTCCAACAAACAGTCCAAAGCTATTCAAGCTACCAAGTCTGAGGCTGAAACCAGTAAATGGTAAAAACAAATTTTTGCTCAATAAAAGGCTTTAAACAATTAATAGATTATCATAATTCTTGATGAGTATTTTGTCAATTCTTACACTGTACATGAACTTAACAGTGGTGGTGTTGTCAAGAGAGATTTTTGACGAAGAATGGAAAGACAAAAAGGAACCGCTTTTATCATTACAACACAGGAAAGAGAAACAAGACGAGGTTTGGGTTTAACGGTTGAGGACAGAGAGGGAATGGAAAACAGGGATGGAGGACAGGAAAAACGGGAAGACAAGAGAGAAGGAATACAATGAAGGTGGGAAATGGATGGCTGGAGAACGATGAGAAAGGGCAAGAAAAGGCAGCGCAAGTTGACCGACCTGCTGTCCTTACACACAGGCTGCATTAATGCATGTAAAGATCATGCATAAATACGTGCATTTATGCACACAACACACAGTAGTGACTTTTTCCTTCTGTCAGTGTTGTCAGGATCCTGCTGCACTGAGTTAAGACCAGAGCGCCATCCTATGGCTGCTGCAGGAAGTGTCAACTCTTTAGCCAGTAAGGATATTTGAAGTGAGAATTTCCCTCCTTTTTTATTAATTTTTTAAACTCTGAATGTGGTTGAAATCATCACTAATTAACCTTGGTGTGCCTTTTTGGTATGTTTTTAACAGCTGTATGTTGGGTGTGGGAGTGAGAAGAGGTCACATGACATAAGAGTCAACATGATTCACCTACATAGGAGAAAAGTACTCTTTTGTGGAGCCGAGAGGGAAAGACAGATAGCTGGAGAAGGGGAGAGAAAGGTTCAGAAGGATGGGAGGAGAGAGAAACGAGGAGAGGTGAGGGTTAGAAAGGGTGAATAGACAGGAGAGAGTGAATGTGAGCACGCAGCAGCTGATTGGTACAGGTATATCGGTGTGTGAGCATTGATTGGCCTCTCTTTAGATAGTAGTGGTGACACCTGTACGTGTGTGTTTATTGATCGCTCCCTCTGCCCACGGTGGTGTATATGTGTGTGTGTGCGTATCGAGCGGATTCTCTCCTCATGGTGGTATCAGTGTGTGTGTATCGATCTTTTCCTCAGGGACAGGTGTGTGTGTGTGTGTGTGTGTGTGTGTGTGTGTGTGTGTGTGTGTGTGTGTGTGTGAGTGTCTCTCGGGGCGCCAGTAGAAAAAAACAGTCGGTGACCTTTTTGTTCCTCACAGAAATTAAGCCGTTTCCTTAAACTCTATTCGGTGTCCCTCTTTCTCACCTCACTGCCCTTTTTTTCTCCCCTTTCATTTAGTATGTTGTACCTTTTTACACCTTTTTTGTCTCACTGTCTTTCTTCATGAGGTTCTTTGCTGTATGCTCGATTCACACATGCCTTTGTTAGCTCAAGGTTAGGACGTTTTTCCCCCTAAAATCCTCTTCGTTCTTTCAGAAAAGAAAATACATTTACATTTCTTTAGAGAAAAAAAAAAAATAAGAATGACCGTCTAACAAAGTAGACCTCTTGAGTTTGTCCATGTCAAATTAAAGCTCATAGCTTTAAAATATTAAAATATTTAGTCTCTATAATTCAAATGGCTCATTTCTTCCACTTTTGTAGGTTGAACTAAATAATTGTTCTTAGATGTGACACTTGCAGAAAACTTAATGAAGACTTTAGAGTCTAAATCCTTTGCAATGTCAATGTCGTGCAAACTTAACATACTCATCTTATGGTGTAAAATCTGTCATTCTCAGGTAATTGAACTTGACAATAGGCTTGAACAAATGTATGCAAACTGTTTGTTTGATATTACATTTATTTGTACATACATTTTATGTCATTTTAAGGGAACAGATGTTTAATAAAGAGTCGGCTACTTTTTCTTCTTTACAGTCCTGTAGAAATGAAATTTCAGTTCTTCGAAGTATATTCTGAATTACATACTGGATGTTCTAAGTAGTTGTGTTTTTGTCTGTTTGTCAGCAGGATTTCAGATAAGATACTGGCAAGATTTTCATGAAACTTAGTGGAATTGTGCAGCATGGGCAAAGGAAAAATCCATTATATTTTGGGGCGGATCCGATTCACGAGGGTGATGCACGAATAATTTTTCACTTTCATTAGCACTGTGTGTAGGGCTGCACAATTAATCAAAATCACAACATGGCTAAGTGCAGTGTCCAAATCATACAACCCTGCATTTTTTAATAAAGGAAAAATATGTGACAGAACCCCATTATGTTGACGTAGTGCAGTGCTGCAGAGATTCCCTGGCCTACAAATCGTGTTCTTCAGATTAAAACATGTTTGTTTGGTACAGACCCCAAGAAACATCACATCGTCATGATTTTAATATTGCTTTCAGTTAAAAAGAAAATTTTGATGCAAATATGATCATTTCCACTAATAATATAATAGCAATTTCAGTAAAAATAATTACAATATGACTTTTTATCATATTTTGTAGCCCTAATTGCATTTAACCTTGGCAGAAGTTTGTGATCTCCGAGTGACTTTCTGGTTCATATATATATTTTGCCCAATAGTTACTATTTTAAGGAACATCACAAAACATTTCCTCGTATCAGGACATGGTGCTGATAGGGCACTTTTGACATCTTTCAGATTTTAAATTACAGTGAAATTTGAGGACAAACAATTTCATATTTTACATATGTTCAGGTTGTCATTTGATTGTGAAAATTATGCATTTGATTCATATTGTCTACAAATTAGGGGTAGAAATGTGATGTTCTGCTGTTTTTCTTCAATGACTCTGGACTATAAAGCAGTTAGATTTATTTTTGTTACTTAAAAAACTATTGTATTATGGGATAAGAGTTTATATACGGAACTCCATATGTCTTTAGACAGGAAATGAATTTTGTATTTACATAGTCGTTATATGTTAAATTTGACTTAAATGTCCAGTTCTTTGTGGAGATGATCTCTGTGAATGTGTCTGGTACATTGTGTCCCAGGTTCATTGTTTGCCCCGCTGACTTCTAATAGTTCTTGGTGAATTGCAGGGCAAGAGCAACTACAAAAAAGAGGATTTTAGTACATTTCTGGTGTAATATAAACTAGATCTAACTGACTGCCTTTCAGAGTAAAACACTACTAGTGCACGAAGCTGAAGCTGAAAATTCGTGTCCTGCCCAGTGACCAAGTCAGGGCACTAAGCAAAACTAGCACATTATTCCTTCTCAGGATACGTTTGAAAGATCTTTTTCTCTTCTACTATTAGAAAGAACTGGAGTGTTTGTTTACAGCTGTTTCACTGTGATAAATACAATTTAATGATTATGACAGAGTGCATCTTTTCTGACCTCGACCAATCTCACTCCAGCAGTTGAAAGCGGCCACAGCATGCTGTGTTAGAGTGCCCTCCAGTGGTCCAACAGAGAACTGCACCACAATCACGCACGAGTAAAAGAAGACGCTCTTGTTTAGATTTTCTCCTTGTGGGCGCTTGTTTGTTATGAACATACGTGGTTTCCTGTTTATTTACAGAATCAGAACCAGTTTTATTGGCCAAGTATGTGCACACATGCACACATAATTTCCCAGTATTCTTTTATTCTTCATGGACCTGGCATTATTTCAATCACAAAAGGTTATCCTTAGGTAAAAACCTGTCTTTTCGATGTAGAATAAAGAGAATAATTGGAAATGAGATAACACTAGAATAGAGTAGAATTCCTTTTCCTTTATATCCTTTATAATGATATAACTTGACTAAAACAATGCCCTAATGTACAATAACAGGTACTACACAATGAAAAACAACTGGAAAAAAGGAAACTACAGCTGTAAAAAGAATAAAATAGTCACCAAACACCACGTAATATATTGACAGAAATACTTGAATTGACAAACTTAAATAATGCATATCACATTAACAAAAACATGCGATAAATATGTCACTTTGTAGTCGTATATATACGGTACTCACATTTTTAAAGGAGTTTAAGCAGTGACCCCCTTATACGAGTAAAGGCTTATTCACATCTCACCCATTTTTTTCTAACAAAACTTTACACAGTGGTTAAACCTTACAAATAACAATGAACAATACAGCTCTTAACTCTTCTCTTCTTTCTGCTGAACTTGAAATCACAGGTTTAAGTTTTGACCTTTATTCCACTTCTTCTTCTGTCCTTCCCTCTGTCTGTCTGACCTCTTTTTTCCCCCACAGTCCTCTTACGAGAATGTGCTCAATTCAAACAGTTCTCTGTAAAAATCCTTTAAATCCACATCTATTCAGTGAGCTGTTTTTGCTGCCTCATCATTGTACAGTACAGACTCTCACCTCTGTCATGTCAAAAGGCTCTCACCTCTTTATTCACCTTCGGACTGAGACACTGATGGTCCAGGAAGGAGCAGAGGCTACATTTGCAAAAAAGGAAATGGCTTTTTTATGTTTTCAGTCTAGTTATATTAATAATTAACAATCATCAGGGCAAAGAAAGTAAAGTCCTGCTGGTTCAAGTCTTCTGACGTATGGTACATTCTCACATCCAAAAACATATTCAGTTAAGTTCATTCTTAAATTTCCCACATGGGACGTTTGACGTGCAGGATGGCAAAAATAGACACGTAGAAAACAAACTAAAGAACAGAGAACAAAATAGCTTAAACAATTAACTTTAATGATCAGCAACTATCAACTAAATATGACATTTGAGTCACTTTTTAAGCAAAAGAGCCAAAATATTTGCTTGTACCAGCTTCTTAAAGGTGATTCTTGTCTTTTTTTCTCTCTTTTATCATTGTAAGCTAATATATCTTGTCTCTGATGTGTTGATCAGACAAACAAGCAACTTGAAGGTCTTACCCCGGGCTCTTCAAAATAATTTGTGATGGGCATTTGTCACAATTCTTTTTTTTTTTTTTTGTTTTTTACATTTACAGCCCGACCGATAAATCTGTCGACTGATATTATTGGCCCTATGTTGCCTTATCACAACTGTAATGCTCTAAATTGGCATTGGCATATATATTGTCAGTTTTTCATCTACATGAAAACTAATGCAGTTTTTATTTCTAAGCTTTATAGGCAACACTTATGTGTATTTGATTCTTCATCCTAATTAAGTATTAATTCATACATATATTTATCTTTATGTATATATTATTTTTATTTATAGTTTTTAATAATTATTAAAAACGTTGGTGAAAGTTTAATGTTTCAGTGCCCTGATGTCATTTTCAACAATAATGTTTATTGGTAAATTATAAAATGTAATTCCTCGGTTACATAACCACTCTTAAGGAATCATTGCAAAAATAGTGTTTATTAGTCATGCAAGAGTTTCGATACTAAATAAATTTTCAATTTCAATTGTCACAAGCAGAATTGGCAGTTTTCTCCTTATATTTTTTTCTTTTCACCCCAGCCTGCTTGTGCTAAAGCGCATGTACAAAGAAATAAAAAAAAACAACTTACTGGTAGTTATATCACACTTGATATTATATAGATGATCTTTTCAAAGAACAATTTGAAAATGTAAATGACCGTTGTCAGGGCATTAAACCAATGATCTGCTGATTTTTACAAAACAAGATTCAGTAGTCTAACAATGGCTCAACCGTCAGAGCTAAAAAAAAATAAATCAAATTGTGTCCATAAAATCTGAAGTCAAATAGAATTGTGGACTTGGAGAATCATGACACCCCTAGTAATTATGTATGTATTCTATATTCTGTGTATTATATTTTTGTACAAAAAATATCTGTTGATATATTGGTATTGAATTTTTTAAATTCTCTAATATGTGTATCGGCATCTGCCCCAAAAATCCACTAGTGGTCGGGTCCTAAAAACACAGCCCTTGTTGCATCGTACAGAGTTGTGTCCAGCCGGTGGCTTCTTCTCTGAAACAGCAGATGGGTGTACTAACTACTAACTACTAAGTCTGACTGCAAATCATCAACATATTCGGTGAGCACAAATTTGATGCAACACCACAGATAAACACTGGCCGCTGTCATTGGTGAAAGTCTCATTGCAAATGTCAAGATGAATATTGGCTGTTAAATCACTGCAAAACAAAAATGGGTAATACACAGATCTTTTGTCAAAACCTTGCACGGAGTTCACTGTATTTGCTCGGGGCACTTCATTGGTTTGTTCTTTGGTACAGGTGTCCTCACATATGCGACTGAACGTACATGCGAAACCATAGGAATGTACACACAAATGCACACACGCATGCTCACACACTCTGTCACACATACAGGTGCGGTGTTATCAGAGGTCTTGCAGGCTTTGCAGGTCTTTGTGCCTTTCTGCTTAGCTGCATGGTGTCAATTTTGGTGAGTGAGTGTGTGTGAGTGTGTGGAAGTGCGAGTTTGTGCATGATTTGTTGGCTGAGATGTAAAATTAGGGTTTAACATCCTGACCAGGGCATAAGAGGCTGAGTCCATATGTCTACATCCCTGTCTCTCATGTTCATACATGTTGTGTCTGTCTAATTGCTGGGACTAATGTGAGCGATATATTTCCATAAACACGACCTCACACTTGCAACAATAGAAAAAAGCCTCTGAACTCAGCAGTGGGTGCTGAGAATAGAATAATTTAGGCCTAGATTTGAATAGATTAGCTTGTATCCTCTGTTACGCCTTCCACGGTGTGACCAGATTACCTCCAGTCGCTGCCCCAAAAAGGCGGACGGGGGGTGGGGGTGGTGGGGGGTGTCCTCCAGAGGTGGCAACCCACCACCGTTCACCCCTGCATCACATTATCATTACTTTCCAGGAGCTTTTTCTCCCTCTAAAGAGAAGATCAGGACTGCTCTTGATTGTGCTCAGACTGATTGACTGACTGACGGGAGGAGATAGGAAGAGCCTCTGGGAATTTACACTGTGTGCGCGAGTCCTCCTGCAGGGTGCGGGGTTACGGCTTCGGTCTGAGTCTTTGTGAACTGGCAGACACAAAGGGGGCAGGAATCACATCTGGTTATTTGGAGGAACCCCCTCCTCCTCGTCTTCCTCCTCGTTCTCCTCCCAAACTGCACACATGCACACCTCCACCTTAAACAGTCTCCTAAGACTGATTGATTTTCTTGCGCCTGTGTTTGTGAGTGAAGGTAAACACTATAATTACATGCATTACAATTTTGAAAACGTTCAAAAATCCCACATGAGAAAAAGTGGATTAAAGGAGCAATATGTAACAATTAAGCATTCAAAAATGAGTACAGCAGTCCAAATAGCAATTTGGAGCCATAGATGGTATATTAACAAGATTGCAGTTCTATTTAAAATGCAGTCTAAGGGCCCCCTCCTGTCCAAACTCAGCTCAGGCAGGCTGCAGGAGTGCAAGACAAGCGCAAAGTTATAATTGGCAATAACAAGCGATGATGAGTCCTCCACTGTAAATTGATCCATTGTCACTTGTCTGTCAATGTAAAACTAAACCTGTTTTCCTGGAAACAAAAGCATACTTCTTTGAAAACACACACTCTGGAGTTGGAGTTCAGTGGCTTCCTGTCTCCTGATCGCCAGACACCATTAACATACAGCTCAATTTGACTGTTACTGCTTCTACAAGATTATTAATGATTTCTTATAATTCAAACAGAAACCTATTCATTTGGTGAACATTTGGCATTAATTTGAACTTGTATTAAAGGGATTGTTCACGCAAAAATGAAAATTCACTCATTATCTACTCACCTTCACCACGAACTATCCCTTTAGCGTGAAACAGACAAACAAAATCCCTAATTCCACCCTGTCATGGACGTTTCAAAGGAAGACACCATGGCTGTAGAGTTGTTTTCAGATTAGCTGGTATTTCAACTTCGCATATTTTCTTAATTTCTGATGACATACCATGGTTGTTTTATGATTTATTACTGTAAATAGCTTACAGATTTCTCTTTTAATGGTCCTGTAGTTCATTTTGTTTGTATTCTCCTTGAAAAGCATCTTATAACCATTTCTCAACAGTCTAATTAACCCTCCCTGTTAACCTAATATGTACATACTGGCATGTTGCACACACACACACACCACAAGGGTCTGTTTGTTTTGGTATGAGCCCAGTAGTCTTGTGTTGTGTTGCAAGGCTGTTTTCTATGATAAAGCATGCAGAGTTGGTCCCCTGTGGGTCCAGTAACATATGCAAACCTCTCCCCATTGCTGCAATAACATATGCAAAATAGCGCCGCTGGCCCCGGCCCCCATGCTCCCACCACCCGTTACCGTTCAGATCCCACCCCCTCACACACACAAGCCTGTTTGCTTCTCGGATTGTGTTTGATAACTCTGTGTGTGTGTGTGTGTGTGTGTGTGTGTGTGTGTGTGTGTGTGTGTGTGTGTGTGTGTGTGTGTGTGTGTGTGTGTGTGTGTGTGTTCCTTCAGATTGTAGTCTGTAACAGTCTGAGCTTTGTTTTGGCCAAAGGATTATCACGGCTTTGCCACCAGCAGCTAAGGCAAGGAGCAGAGGAGAGCAGGGCTTACAGAGACACTGTGTATGTGTTGGGACAACTGTGGGAAAACACGCTTGTGTGTGTGTGTGTGCATGCATGAGAGGCCACGGATGGCTGGTTGTCTGTGTCCACGCAGCCAAACACCCTCCTATACACCCTCACACATCTTAAAGCGTACGTCCTCTTCCAGCTTCGGTCTTCTTTTTGTGTCACCGACTCAGAGTGTCTCTGACCAGCTCCAGAAGCTCTTCCTGTCATATCAGGAGGAAGCGGTTCAGACTCGGATCTCTCTGGCCATCTCTGCACTTGAGAGGATTGTTAGTTAAACGCAGATAAATGGTTTTAATGCAGCCTCCCATACCGTGAATTGTCTGTCATGCAAGTTTAAGAATGGGGAGATTATGGGGCTTTTGGGAAGGCTGGAAAAGATGTAGATGTGATTGATCATGTTTGTTAGATATGATGTTAGAATCTGACTGGGGTGCTGTCAGATAATGAATCAGAGGTGTTCAGTAACAGGATATGTATATTCAATTATATAGTCCTTTATCCTGGTTTTATAAGCTTCATGCTTTTGAAATAATCTACTTTAAAGTGTCTCTTGAGCTCACACCAAGATGAGGGTGTAAAAACTTGCTGCGGATTCAAGAAATGATGTACATAATTTTATAGGTTTTACACAGTTATAACTATTGATAATTTCAAGAGTACAGTTGTACAAGAAAGACAACTTTTTCATGCAGACGGCAATGATGTGAGCAGAAACCCAAATCAGAGACGAATCATAGCATAATAGATTGAATTGACATTTTTCCATATCTGACTCAAAGGACAGAGGATGTCATATGCTGTACAGATTGTAAAGCCCCTTAAGGGAAACTGTGATCTGTGATACCAGGCTATATAAATAAATTTGACTTGACACTTATTCAAATATTGACAAACCAAAGCAAAAAAAGAAAGAAAACAAAAGCATCTTATTTCCATTGTGGTCCTGGCCTGCCCCATATGCAGTAGAGTGTAAAACACCAGCATTAGTGATGTGGTGCTTTGAGATTGCAGCCTGAAAAACAACCACTGAGCTGAAGCAATCAGCCACTTGGACGATGTCAAGTGTGATGTGAATTGGCAGAGTGACATTACTCATCTGTCTTAAGAATATTTGCGAGTTCAAGCATGCGTTTCCTGTTTTGGTATCATCTCAAGTCAAGCTCACCTTTGTTTAACTTGTTCAACTGCTCAGCTGACCGAGCACGTTTTGTCAAACTCCCAAACTAAAATATATGTAGCACTGCATTTTGATTGTTCTGATCAATATTTATTTATCACTTTGAAACCTTTTTGGTCCGGTGTGGGGGGCAAGTTTGTTGAATGTAAGGGTAAAATGACCTCACCTTAAAGTCAGTATGCATTAATCAAAGTCTTCTTGGATGGTCAGATTTGGTGGAGGATCTTTTTTTCTGTAACTCTAAAACCTTTTATTGTTCACACAACCTGTGCTTTTTGTCACTTTTCATGTGCACAAACAAGTGCAACACTACAAGTTCCCTTCAGGAAAGACTGTCTGAAGTAGCCGCCTTTATCCCTATATTTGGAGAATTATCATATCTTGCCTCACTCTGTGATAGGCTTTTCACCACACCACTCATAGATATTAACATTTTCGATTCAGATGTGGTTGGACAACACATTGTAGAAATTATTTTGAACCATGACCTGGCCTATAAATATTTTTAAGACGTAGGACATGACAGGATTCTTCAGGTGTGCTCTCCTCAAGTATAGTTAGTATAATACTACAACAGACAATAATCGCTGCCTCATCTATAATGTCAAATATTTACTCCTTTATGCCAAATTTTGTCAGCTGAGATTTCCCTATAAGATTTCACTTATAGACATCCAGCGAGAATAATCTTGAAGCTGGTCCAGCCTGGTAGCTCATTTGGTGAAGCATGCACACCATGTACTGATGCTGAGTCTACCTGAGTAATCCTTGTTGCCAACTGTTTTGATAATCAATTAATTGTTCAAGTAAATTTTGCAGGCAAAAATGGCAGAAAGTCCGGCTCAAATATTTCCTGCTCCATATTTCTCTGTTTTATATCATATTAAACTGAATACCTTTGGGGTTTGGTTTAAAAACATGACCTTTAAAGACAGTTCCTTGGACTTTGAGAAACTTGGATGGACATATTTCACTATTTTCTGACATTTTATAGGCCATTAATGATGCATAAATCTGGAAAATAATTGTCAGTTTAATTGATAATGAAAATATCTGTTAGTTGCTGCTCTGTTAACAGTGTCAACAAATATTTAATTAAAATGTTGTAAATATACAGTAAAGTGATGCAATGGCAGAACTTGTTTCTCTTAAGTTTAATCAGAAATTGATTTCAGCGGATATTTAAGGAGAAACAGTTTCGAGAGTGAGCCAGAATTACTGGATTGGATTTGTTTCCATTGCGATCACAATATGTTACCTCTGGCTTTTACAAAGAAAGACACATAACTAATATTAGTTTGCTGCAGAGTCGAGGCTAAATCTCAAATTCCAAAACTATCAAAAAATATGCCTGTGTCATATTGACTTTCACTGCACAGCCTGACTCTCTAGGACTGTGCTCCAAACCCCTGAGAACGAAAGAGAAAGACACCAAACTGATATGATCCCTCAGGCCCTCACCCCGTTAGCAATTTAGATGCCCCTGATAGGAAGCGCCGGATGAAAACAGAGAGCAGGAATGAGTGAGGGATGAAGGTTCATCCAGTTAATTAATATTGTATGAGGCACACAACTCCTCACACGCCAGGTTTTTTTTTTTTTTTTAGACAACTATCACAGGTTGATGGGAGAATAGGCGGGGATTTCATTTCTTCTTTTTTTCTCCTCCTCTCTCGTGCTTTCATTCATTCTGTCTCTGTGCTGGATCAGAGTGTGTGGAGATAACACCAGCCCAAGGTCAGGGAGGGAGAGACAGAGGGAGACCTACAGCCAATTTACATGAAAGATGAATGGGAAGAGGGGCAGGAAGGGTGGAGGTCGGGAGGGGGGGGGCCTCGAGACGGGGACTGTGATCTCCTTAGGGTGCACATGTGTGTGTGTGTGTGTCTGTGCTTGCAAGAGGTCTGTGATCTCCTGGCCTTTGTGATGGAGATGGGCCCGGCCGGCCTGACCCGATAATGACGCGACGCTCTAATAGCATTCATCCTTTCTGCCGCAAAACTACTCAAGCGGAAAAGAGAGGGAGAGGGAGGGGGGGAAAAAACAAGTGTGAGGGGTGGATGTGGGGATGGAGGGGTGTGTACGGAGGAGAGAGGGAGGCAGGATAGGAGAAGAAAAGGAGGGGAGGTTAGCTGAGCTATGTTTAAGAAATGACGTGGGCCACAAATCATTTGTAATCTCTGAATCAGGGCTGAGAGAGAAGGGAGGGGGCACCATAGATGAGTGTGAAGGTGTGTGAAGCTGTGTGTGTGTGTTTTAGAGAATGGCATTAAGCGTGTGTGAGTGTGTGTGTAACATTAGCAGTAAATGCACTGTGCCTGTGTCTCCTCTCTTCTCTCTTTATCAGCGTATATTTGTTGTGGGCGCTGGAGCATGGAAGGCTTTCAGAACACTGGCCCATAGGGGACGGGACCCCGTGTCCAACATACACACACACACACACACACACAAACAGACACACACACAGACGGTTACTTATCATACAGGGTCATTACAGGCCTCTAACTATAGCCTTGGTAATCACTGGTTTATATCAGCCCCCATATTCAGCGTACAATACGCAGCAGCTCATATCAATAGAGAGCATGGGAATGATGGCAGAGAGGAGGGAGAATGGGAGACGAACTGAAAGGTTAAACCACCACATTTTTATAGAGAGGACAAAATTGCCTTTCTAGTAACAAGCTCCTTTCATTTTCTCCATATAGACCAAAGCGGGTACTCCTGTGAAGCAGCAGGGAGAGGACCGGGGTCGAAACCCTGCCTACTGCTACAACTGCTCCAGGAAAGGACACTTTGGCCATGTGAGTAGCTCACTCTGTCTGTGGTTTATGTAACCCTGTCTTGATTTTATCTGTGTTGCATATTACATGTGTGGGTATTTTAACATTTCGCTTGAAAGTATTTTTTATTTTTTTTTATTTACTCCTTCACTGCAAATCAGAAGTAGTTCAAAATAGGGTAGTGGTTTCAATATTGGACATGAAAAAGCGATCTTGAGCCGTCCCTGAGTGTCTGCCAATACTGATACCGATCAGGTACCATCTTTTTTCCTCTCGTAAACAACTGAACTCCTCCTAATAAATTTGTGCGGAAACACTTTGCTTAACCCAGACGTCTAAAGAACATCCTGCTCAAACTGTGAAACAAAAATTCTGCTCCCATGCTTGAAGAAATACAGTCAACAACACGGCTCTGTGATGCTACACTGTTGCTTCTGTTTATTGAAACTTTTTCATACACAACTTTAGGCAGCATTTTTGATTGGTGAACACCATTCAAACGTTCAAAATTAAATTTAAATAAATTGTATAAATGCATAAATGTCACTCAGCTTTTGTGCTTTTTCTTTATTGACCTAGAAATAACTCCTCATAGCTGACATGTTGCTCAAAGTTTGGTTAAGCATTCATGTGATAGCTTAGGCGACTGGATCTTATTGAATTATTTTTATTATTTTTCTTCTTCGTGTGTGTCATATATTTGTGTGTTTTCCTCAGGCATGCACACGGCAGAGGATGTTTAATGGGACGTATCCCACCATCCCATTCATCAACCACTACGACACTGTGGAGGACGTCGACCGCAGACGACACAGGATAAAGCTGAAGGTTAAAGGTGAGTCACACACAGAAACACATATGAAAAAAACAGCTGTTCTTTTTTTATTATGACTTCAGTCATAACTTCTCTCTTCACTGTGGCCTTCTAGCAGTATTATATGTTTGTTCAGGGAAGTTGTGGAAGAAATAATCAGATCCTTTACTTTCTTATCAGAAAAATGTACTTAAAGTAACAAAAGTGAAAGAAAAGTACTTGTTCAGCAGAAAAAAAAAATCAGAGTGATATTTACAGTATTAATTAATTATTAATTACAGTAGTAATTAAGTTAAAATAATATAGTATTGTTCTACCAGCTGAATAACCCTGTGTTAACACTCCTATCAATTTATGTTTGTGCATATTTTATATAGCTATTTGCAGAGATATAACTTTAGAAATAGCCTTTGTTTAACCTGACTTTGCCTCTTGATGCTCACATCTCTGATTCAGTGAAAACATCAAACAAGTTATTTGTTTCTGTTTTCCTCAGAACTGAAGAGAAATGGCTTTTTCCCTGGTGATCGTCAGACCCCTCTCACTCCAGGACCACCAAAAAAGAAACAGAAGATCAGCCACAAAACACAAAATCACAAAAACAACCACAAATCTAACCATACACCTCACAAAAGCCCTAACAACCACAAACCCAGCCCAAGTCATGTCTTTTTTAATGATAACCATGACTTTAGTACCCCGGCACCCACAAAAAATAAGTACAGAAAGTTCAAACAACAGGAAAGTGGCAGCAATGTGAAACCATGGAAACCCAAGAGACCAGTGCCCACCTCGAGAAATATACCAACTAAACTAGCTTTGGATGAGGCAGATGACTTTCCTAGAGGTGGAGGCCAAGGACAGACTATACAGATGAAGAAGAAGAGGAACAGGATGAAGAAACCGAAGCAAGTTCCTTCAGTGTCCCCACATGGACACAAAGACAGCAGACCAGACCGTCTCTGTTGGACTGTAACTGGAGAGATGAAGGGGTCGGCGTCAAAGCCAGAGAAAGGAAAGAAGAACAGGAGAAACCGAGCTCAGAGGACTGCTGCCAAAAAACACGATGCACAGATGTACCCAACAGATGAGAACCTGTTTATCATCAAACAGAGGAAGCGCAGAAGATAGCTTCAGTCTGTGTGAGGTGTGGGCGTCAGGGTCCGTCAGCACCGTGACCTCCGTGACCCGACCCTGTAGTATGTGTTCATGACATTCAGGGACGTGTCAGACATCTCGTTGACTCGGGTCAAAACAGTTGTGACTCACCAGTGCTGCTTCAGGGAGTTCATAGACCTTTTTCACAGAAGACATTTTAACATGTGACAGTGGGAAAAGCACGTGTGAGAAATAAAAAGGAATGACGGCTCAGTTCCATTTAGCTGCTTCATTTCAGGGTCCTGGTATTGTCCATGCTGGCTCATTGTCACTTAAATAGAACAGAGCTATTGTTAGAGAATATGTACAAAATTTGACGTTTGTTAAAAGATGTTGCTCAGGGACCTGTAAAAGCGACATATAGTCACATCTTAAGTTAGCTAATGTTAGCAAAACACTTGACATTTGATGTTGATGAGCTAGCTAGTTAGCTAGCATTTTGCTAACATTCTCAAATCAGCTATCAGATGTAACTAGCAAGCTAACAGTTTATGTCTGGCTAGGTAGAGTTTTGCTAACATTAGCTAAGTTAAGATGTGGTTTTTACTGGTCCCAACATAGACAAGCCGAGCACACTGCATATCTAAGTACAGGAAGCAGAAAGGGAGAAATTTGACCAAGGTTCTGTCAGGTACCAAGCTCGCTGTTATTGGAGGACAGAGTAAAAAGGGGTGAGACTTATTAAGTTATTTCCTCAAGACTGTCATGCAGGTGTCCATATGAATATGGGAACAGGCTGTCCTTGCTGTAGTAATTCCTCCTGTCTGTCCTGGACATTTAAAAATCATTTACTAATTTACTTTCACTGTAAGTGACGGGGAACAAAATTCACAGTATTCATTTAAATGAAAGTAATGTGAGGCTTCAGCCGTTTGAGTCAGACAAATCAAGTAGATCTTGTCACAACCCTTCCACTGCAGCTCAACGGGGAAACAAAACAAGGGTAAAATGACTGTAGATTTTAAAAATATCCACTTGGTTTGTCTAATATCAGACTCACAAAGCCTCATGTTAGCTTCAGCTTAACTTCTGAATACATTTTTATATAAAACAAGGAGTTCCATTGAATGGCTTTGGGAAGGGATTGATCAGGAATTGCTGGACTTGAAAAATTGTTGATGTTTTTAGAACCCTAACCTGTGCTTTTCCTGCAATGAAAAGCCAAAAATGTCTACTGTGAAAAAGACCTATTACTGTATGTTTGACATTGTAGTCTGGGCCGCAGTTTCACACTTTCACACTTTCACAGTTTCACATCATGGTTAGTGTGAGATTTACATCCTAGATTCAAATAGTGACATCACTTACTGACATTTTCACATGCAATTTAGTGTTGATACAATTGGAGATGGGCAAAACAAATAATTTAGTTACATCAACCTATGAAGATTTCTGCAGATTGTTTAAGTGGTGGCTAAAATGAGCAACATTAGAAATTATAACAGACTCTGCTGCCTAACAAGATAATTTTTCCTAGTGGCTCTGTTCTGAAAGCATAGATTCAAAGTTGTTGCTGCTGTTTGCAGCTGGAACCAAAGGATGTTTTTTTGTTTTTTGGGTTTTTTTTTCTTCTTTTTTCTTCTTGGAAATGGTCCTCTTTTCATTTAGAAATTAAGAAATGCCTTTTTTTTCTATAACACTCAGTTTATAAATTATCTAAACATGCAAACATACTGTAAATACATCTAATATTAATTTGATGCAAATGTTCTGCTATAATGCATCACTGCCATGCAGCCCTGACAGTATTAACCTTTAACAATTCACTGTTTAAATTCAGTTGTACATGGTCTTATTTGTTATGACTATAACATGATGAAACCTAATGAAACAGTTCCTTGATAACATGAATAATATGGTTACCCAAAGTCTCTGGGATAAATTCAACTTGAATCTGCTCTGTCTGAAATATTACTTCTGTTATTTAGGAAGAGAAATCATCTGTTCTGTGCTTCATCTAACTCCTGTTCACACTGGTTTATTCAGTAACCTTTTATCTCATAATCAGTCATGTAATTTATGAAGATGATACATTAAAATCATTTGGTTCCAGTCCCTGTGTGTCTTTATTTATACCACATGAGTTACCTATATGCTAATAAAGTATGGAAATATCATTTAAGTGTGTCATTAGGTTTTGCAGCATTATTAGCTGTCACTACTTTCATTCCTGACCAGAACTTAGAAAAAACATGAGGTGATGCACCCACAAGTGAGCCATCCAGCTGATATGAATAACTTAACTGTACCAAGCTAAAACATGGGGATGTTTAATGCTTACAATGCAATCATAAGTAAAAATTCAACTAGAAACATTACTTCAAAGTAATGTTAGCAGATTAGCAATTAGTGATACGTTTGTCCCTGGTTGATAAGCAGTTACTTCATGTCTGTTTATCTGTGGAAATAAACACACAACAGTAGGCTATGAATACATTTTAAGAATGCTGAACAATCTAAAAGTGAAATTACATCTCACCTTTTTGGTGTTAACATGCTGTCCACTGCCTAAAATCTTTGCAAATGTGTACAAGTAAAAGTCTTGCATTGGAAACTTACATCAAGTAAACGTACATTAGTATTGTCAGTGAAGTTTGTTTTAAAAAAAAAAAAAAAGCAAAACAAAACAACCTAATTTGACAGTACAGCCTCTTTTCCATAGTAATATAACGATACATCACATTAATGGATTATCACTTGTGCATTGCAGTAAACATAATTTTATTGTTTAGTGGGTAGATGTGCTGCTATCGTGTACTGTATACTGTAGGGTTGTTAAAAATATAAAAAATCATATTTTATAAGATAAATCTGCAAAATAGTAACTAGAAACTAAAGAAAATTTCTGAGGAAATTGCAGTGTGAATGCTGCAAGTTGAAAAGCTGACGCTCAACTGCATTGCTGCCTTTAAAAGTTGAATAATAGGCTTTCAGTAATGTGTGAAAGGTGGGGACTATTTTACGGATTGATGTATAGCTGACATTAAACTGAATCACTTGCTTTGATGTGTATGGCGAGCAGCTGAAGGAGTATAAAGAGGGGAAATGGTCTAGTTAGTATGAACAGGATTTAAAAGTTGAATAAAACTCTGTATGAAAAATGAGGAACATTATAAAGTCTGAATGGAGCATCTGGCTTAAAGTATGTAAAGTAGATAAAAGTTGAAAATAGTATGAATAGCTGGAAAAGTGGGAAAGGCATGAATGATACCAAATATACTATACAAGGGTAGCTAAACTGTATTGTTTGCTTTAGAAAATGAATACTAGGCTATCAGTAATGTGTACAAGATGTAGAATATTTTAAGGTATGATGTAAAGCTGACCAAATTGCTGGCTTTATTTTATATGAAGAGTAGCTGAAGGAATATGAAGAGTTGGAAAAGTGGGAAACAGTCTAGGTAGTATGAACAGGATGTAAAAGTTGAATAAAACACATGATGACTGAAATATGTGTTACATTATAAGGTTTGAATTGAGCTTCTGGCTCAAAGTATGGATTAGATAAAAGTTTTAAACAGTAGGTATTGTTGGAATAGTGGGAGAGGTATTAATGATGCAAAATATATTATACACAGGGAGCTAAACATTGCACTGCTGGCTTAACTTTGTATTAAGTAGCAGTTGAGTAAGTATGAAGAGTTGGAATACTACATAATAAAGTACAGTAAAAGTGCTTCAAAATTAAGTACTATAAGAACAGTACATGAATAGATGTACTTTGGTATTTTCCACCGCTACAAGATATCACAAAGAGATTTCAATTATCCAAGTTGCACTCGCCACTTATTGATACAGTTAGTGAAGGCTTTTTGGCAGGAAAACCCACATTTGCGACGACCCATGAACGCAACAGATGAGAAACTCGTGACGCACTACGTCGCCCCGCCCCGCGTCGCGGACAGACAAGTCGTCACGTCCACCGTTGCAGTTCCCGTTCTGTGTTGGACAAGGCCACAGAGTGAGCGTATTCACCTCGCATGACCACAGCTGGATAGTGACTCGTGTTAAGAGGAAAAATGGAAAACGGTTCGTCCGCAACTGGAGACACGGAGCTGGACCAGGCTGTCAGTCTGTGGCTGCAGTATGACAAGGTAAGCTGACAGTTAGCGAGCTAGCTTAATGTGCTGTAGCTCTGATGTGGTGTAACATCCACCTACTGTACGTTAAATATCACCTGTCGGTATGTATGAGCCTGGCTTCCTGTTACTATCAAGATGCTATACGAATATCACAATATGTAGCGTAAACTCTCTGTAGTAATAACGTGGGGTTATTTATATCATTAGGACAAATAGGAAGAATATAACGTACGTAACGTCAAATCTCTCACTGCAATGACTAAGTAATGTGGCATTAGGCTCTTTGAGGCTTTATTTTACACGTTTGACCCTTATTGATAATTTGAAGAAACATGTCCTGGAAAGGACTATGTAATCTAATTAGGCAGTGTACAATTCGCAGTGAGGAAGGCAGTATCTAGATCCTTTTCTTAAGTTGAAGTACTGATACCACATTGCAAAAATACTCCATTACATGTCCAAGTCCTGCAGTGAAAATTACATTTAAGTAATAATATGTAAGTATAATAAGGAATGTACTTTAAGTGTGAAAAGTAATGTGACTAGTATAGCATTATAAAAGTCCATTATTATTACTTATGCATTAATGTGAAACCAGGATTTTTACTGTTGGTTGAAGTGGAGTACATTTTGAGTTATTTTGTACAGGAGTGCAGGTTAATGATTATTTTCATTGTCAGTTAATTAATTATTCTAATTGATTGATTAGATTATAAAATTAAGAAAATACTGTAGTTTCAGAATGTTTGTTTTGCCCAACCCAGAACCTTAACCTCCAAATTATTAAAATTAATTAAAATTATTGAAATAATCCTTTTTTCTTTCCTTTTTTACATTTTCATTCATTCTGTGTGCAGAAATCTTAATTTGTAAAATATCTAGCAAAAAAGCTGTCAAATAAATGTAGTGGAGAAAAAGTACAATACTTACTTCTGAAATGTAGAGGAGTGGAAGTATAAAGTAGCATGAAGATAATACGCTCAAGTGAGTGTAAATTGCTAAGTCGCGCTGACATTAACCAAGAGTTAATATCAAATAATAAATAAGTGTTTACTCAACAAGTTAACTTTTTCTCCTTCTAATTACTTCAACGTCACCTAGTGAAAAAGCTTAGCCTAGGATATAACTTAGGAAAATATATGGATATAACAGACAACCGAATTATCGGTTTATGTAGCTGGCATGGAGGAAAATTCTTTTATTTTGTATTGTAATTATATTAAACAAATATGAAAGCCATGTGCCACATTTCCTCTTCCTCCTTGCTGTCCTCATTAAAAGGTCAATAGACTTCATCCAGGCAGACTGATATACTGATCATTAGTAATTTAACAGAGAAATGGCCAGGGTCAGGGCACACACAGATTTGTGATCACACTAACATACATCCTGCCATATGACCAACACAAACAGAGTCATTCATGGTCTTAAAGAGGCATGGGATGCCACCAATCAGGTCACACTGGAAAAGGGAGCCTTGCTCATTAGTTTCAGGATAATTGCATTATGGCAGCTCAGTGGCCCATTTGAATAGGAAGCATCATAATACGTATCCAACTCTTGTATTTATAGTTGCCATTTGTAACAAGATAATTAACTAGGAAGGGTTTATCTGTATTCAGAAAATAGATACATCATTCATTCACAACAAAATGCACCATAGTTGATGAAGATACCTGAATTTTGCTTCTAAGTCACTCAGGAGCTCAAAAATCCTGTGTAAGCTTTTCAGCGACGATCTGCATAATCTGAATTAGACTAGAGCTAAAGCGATTAATCAATTAGTTGATTAACAAAACAATAATTGGTGAGTATTTAATTTTTTTTCACTTTATGACAACATTTCTGCAGGTGTTAAAGTGTTAACTAGCCAGCTAATTGGTGTGAATGCTGGAAGCATTGACAATGTATGTTCATCTATGTAAAAAAAAATCTATATTAGTATTCAAACGCATTTCTTACAATGTTGCTTTTTACACAATTTTTAACGTAGAAACTCAAGCAATAAAATATTCGCCTATATTATTACTTTTCTCATTCATACCTTTCATACTTTTTTTCTCATTAAAATTAATGACCGGAATCTTTCACACATTTTTAACTCAAGATAAAACTCCACAAAAACTAGCTTCAATTTTTCAAAGATTCATGACACTTTGGACTACCTCACATAAATTCAACTTTTTCATGTCATTCATACTTTTTACACAAGCAGTTTCAAGTTTCATACTATTTTCAATTCTCCTCAGATTTTTACATCAGTGTGTGTGGGGTGGAGTGTTCAGGGCTGTGCCATCAGAGTGGAGTGGAGCTGTAAACTTGTCTTCAAAATTTTCTTTCAACCTGCTCTCACTTCCATAATTTTCAGTCTTTATACAGTATTTTTACATCAAAATGTGGGGAAATTTGCGCTGGTTCTGCACATATAAGCAGACTTACACATTTGATGATGTGAGCCTCCAAGTGACAGGAGTGCCAAGTAATTGCTGCGAAACTCAAATATAGACTGATATTTTCAGGAAGAAAAACAGAAAACAGCCATTTTCCTAACATGCTCCAATCATCACATTAGCCTGACCTCCTGTTTCTTAAGATATCACCATTTAGGCAATAGAAGTTGCGGTCTTTGAGCTAGACACAGGATCATAAGAGGTGTACCTCAGCTAAAATCTCTATGAAATGAAATCTCTGCATCAGGAGTTCAAACACCAGCTACCATCACCATGACAACCTTTGATTTCTGCTGGGAAAACACACCCAATGTAGTTTTTAATAATTAATTCAGTTTGAAACACTGTAGGACTTCTACATCCTCACACTTTGGCAGTTTTTTTTCCAGTCTGATCTACTCATTCATGCTTTGAGCTAGAAATGTCATTGAAACTTAAAATGTTCATATCATTCATACATTATGAATTTTATTCCATTTTTAAATCCCATTCATATTCATTTGACCATTTCCCACTTTTCTTCATACTTCTTCAAATAATTATTCATACAAAGTTAAGCCAGCTGTGCACTTAAGCTCCTACTTTACATTGTATTTTGCGTCCTTTGTCATTTTCCCAGTTTTCCAATTATTCTTATTCTTTAAGTTCAGTTAATTGTTAAGTTCTTTTTTAAGTAAAATAGCTAAAACTTTAAAATGTGAAATATCTGATTTGTTGCAGTTAGTTTGCAGTTATAGATCAGTTTGCAGTTATAGATCAGGTAATCATAAGCAGTTAAATTTCTAATGTGACATTTAAAAAGCCAGTTTTTGTCTTAATTTTGTTTAACATCTTGGTGCCCCAACTAGGTTTGTTTTTGTCCCTTATGAACATTAAGTGCAATTGTTGATTACTGTCATTATTTATTTATTTATTTTATTCTAGAATTTTCACTCTTAATACACTGTTTTTACATCAGAAATGTGTGTGGTCATTCTACACATATAACTATGGAATTAAACAGACTTAAGCATTTGCTGTCATTATTAATTAATCTAATGTTTATTTTATTTAAGTCAAACATCAGAAAATAGTAATACCTGCAGCTCATAATTTCCAAAAGTATAACTTGGAATATTCAGACATCTGATTCTGTCAAACCTGTGATCCAAAACTCTGTGGTAATCAGTGTGAGATTTATCCATGTGTATAACAAAATAAGGGCATGTTTTTCTTCCCAGAACCCCAAAACAGTGTCATTGGTAAAGGAGATGGTGAAAGAAGGTGCGGTGGAGGCTCTGAAGAAATGTTTCTCCTCCAGGATGGAGTTTGGTACAGCAGGTCTGAGAGCAGCCATGGGCCCCGGCATATCCTGTATGAATGACCTCACTATCATCCAGACCACACAGGTTGGTTAATAGATAAACTGATCCGCACATAAAGCATCGAGTCACATGCAAAGTCAGACATACACATTATTGATCATTGTTCTCTGCTGTTTGAAGCAGTCAAGACTCTGATGGTTGACTGCGTAACTCGCATGCAACCATCTTGTTAAAAATCATTGTAGGATCTCAGTGCAGATGCTTTTCTCACTGACTTCCTGTTGCTGTTGTTACACGGCCTAAACTGCAGATTACAAACATCCTTTCACTTCCTTTCTTCTTCTTCTTTTTACAGGGTTTCTGTCACTACTTGGAGGAGAGTTTTGGGAACCTTAAAGAGCGAGGGGTGGTGATTGGTTATGACGCCCGGGCCCACCCTCCCAGCGGGGGCAGCAGCAAGCGCTTCGCCAGTCTGGCTGCAGCTGTATTCATAAGCCGAGGGGTGCCTGTCCACCTCTTCTCTGACATCACCCCTACACCCTTTGTGGTAATCACTTAAACTCCCATAATTTCCTCATTTGGTTTTTTTTTTTTTTTTGGACATTGCAGTCACAGTCACAGATGATGTAATATATTAGGACAGAAGTATAATTTTACTGCTTCCTGTTACATTTTAAACATTTAATTTCACACATGAAAAAACTCAGACCAGTTTGTCTGGTGTCAGGTTAGCTAGTGTAGCAGATGACAGCTGGACAGAAGCTACAGGGCAAATTCCACTCAAAAAACACACTTCGCCTTTGTATGCAACAGGTTGCATAACACATATATGATTCACTAGGTTATAGTGGGGAAGGGGCCAACATTTACATGACTTAATGTTTATACTGTGCATGCAAATTGAGCAGATATTGTTTTTGCAGCACAGACCAAGGCTTTTGTTGTTTTGTTTTTTTTAATCTTGATCCCAATTACTTAGTGATACTTACCTGCCTTTCCTTTGCAACATGACAGTGATAAAACAACGTTTTATTTATGAATGCATGCAGCAACTTGTGTTTTGACCATTTTAAACACAGAATGACCCACAGGCCCACAGCTGCAAACAGTCAGTTAGGATTACTGTTGGCTTCTTTCATCATTCTCACTTAATGTTACTCATTTTGTTTGTGTAATTCACGAAACACAGAGTCAGACAATTGATTTTGGTCTTTTTTACTGACAAATACAGCTTTATGAAAGTGTGTATTTTATTTTTATGTCTCTGCACCAGCAACAGCTACTTAAATGACAAAATTTTACACAAATATCTAATAGGATAAAATGATAAAGTGATGAAATAGTATATCTTAAATTCAACTTCACTGTGATATTATAATGTTTGGCTCTCTATTCATCGTCTGTACTCCTCTGTAAAAACAGAGTGAAGACAGCATGTTTATCACTGGAAATTATTCACTGGAATCATACATGTCAATTTAATGATGACCTCCATTTTGCCAAAGTATTACATGTAACTTTTTTCTTAAATTCCTTCAATACACATACTAGATGAGTTTGGACAGACAGGGATGTAAACTGCAACTTGACTGGTTGTCATATAACAGAGAGGCAGTGATTCTACTTTCACTTTCACTTTGTCCCTGTGCGTGTCCTGCTGCAAGAAGACATTCACTGAAGTTTATAAGAAAGAAATATACATCGTAGTAAGAAAGTAGTACTGTAGTAGTAGGTTTATGGTAGAGAAGGCCTGTTTGCAGCACAGTAAAGTTAACACTGACAGAGGATGATAAGGAGAAAAATGCACATAAACTTACTCACATGAGTCCCTCAAAGTTGATTTTGGTTTGATGATTATTTGCATTATTTTGGCTTGCAACATGCTTTATATTTTACGTGTAGTATGATCACATTGTGTATTGGAAAAGTGACATTTTTCTCTCCCTGCAGCCTTTCACTGTTTCCCACCTGGGTCTGTGTGCTGGCATCATGGTGACTGCCTCTCACAACCCCAAACAGGACAATGGCTACAAGGTAACACATTTTATTTTCTTACTTACAGACTTATTTGTTTGTTCTGTTTATCATTTAAATTAACTTGTTGACTCTGGCCCTGATTCATATTTGGATGTTTTGAAAATGTAAACTGTCCACCACAGCTTGTTTGATTTGATAGATCTTGTTTAGTGTAGAGTGGAAGCAGTTGGCTGATTAATTGATCAGTTTTTCGATGGAAAATTTATACAGAATTGATTAATCATTTTCAAGACTTTTTACAAACAAAACTTATTTTTCTGGTACCAGCTCCTCAGATAGGAGGATTTTGCTATTTTTCTTTTTCTTATGTGCCCTATATAGTGAACTGAATTTGGACTGGAGCATAACAAGCAATTTGAATACATTTTAAGATTTTTAAAGCTGATACAAGGAAGTTTCCTCCTCCTGTTTTTAACTGGCTAACATACCAGTCAAAGTAACTTTGCCTGGGAAAATGTAAAGATACTTCTGGTCTGTATGCTTTAAATTGTTTAATCTGATTTCAAGGAGAATCAGACTCAGTGCCAGGCATTAAGTATAATTATATAGAAATAATCGTCTCACTGAAGGGTCTGGTTTGCTTGCGTAGGTCAGAGAGGCATCAGTATTAAATTGAAACAGTTTCATACGGCTGTGTCTGTGTGCCTCAGGTGTACTGGGAGAACGGAGCCCAGATTGTGTCCCCTCATGACAAAGGTATCTCCAAGGCCATAGAGGAGAACCTGGAGCCCTGGCCCGAGTCCTGGAACACAGAGGAGGCCCTGAAGAGCCCTCTGCTCAAAGATCCCTACCAGGACATCCACACGCAATACTTCAAAGCCATCCAGAAACACTGTCATCACAGGTGTGCCATAGATAACTACCTGTTCAGCAGCATATACCATTTAAAAAGACTGCAGGCTTTACAAGGACTCTCACACACACACATAATACTACAGAGATGAAGGGAGCAACAAAGAAGGACATGTGAAAACAAAAGGAAAAATTGTTTTGACTCAAGCGTCTTTCTTCACAGGGACATAAACAAGAGTTCAGAGGTGAAAATTGTGCATACGTCTGTGCACGGTGTCGGCCATTCATTCGTCCAATCAGCTTTCAAGGCATTTGACCTTCGCCCTCCGTATGGTGTAGAGGAACAGAAAGATCCCGACCCTGAATTCCCCACTGTCAAATATCCCAATCCTGAGGAGGGAGAGGGAGTCTTGGTATGTTATGAACGGTCACATGTACATATAGATGGTGTGTTTTAGGTGCAGGTGTAATGTACTTAAGTGTGTGTGTTTTGCAGACACTGTCGTTTGCACTGGCAGAGAAGGAGGAGGCCTCTGTTGTGTTGGCAAATGACCCAGATGCTGATCGACTGGCCATGGCTGAAAAGCAGGAGAGGTCTGTGATTATGTGTATACAATAGTTATGTTGTAATGTTGCATTAATAATACAATGATAATTCCGTCCTTAAACATGTTAAGGGTGTTGAACTGAAAAATACCAGGTGGTTATGTGCCTTATCACATAAAGTGCAAGAATTTCACACTCTTTTGTGAAAGAGTTTTTAATTTTGGAAGATGAGTTGACGAGGCATCTTTATGGAAGGGGGTGGAAAGAATAAATTAGACTGAGGGCAGTAGCCTAGGATTTAGAAATACTGAGGAGTCAAAACCTCCTCTAGTAAAACCATCTCTTCACAGTTTTTAAGCTAGCCACCAAAAGAAACTGTGAATCATTTTTTAATATTTACATTTTTTCACAGTCAGTTATTTACATAGCTGTTCAATAAAATGCGTCTTTGTCTAAATGCTACGTGAAAGCCTTCTAATTCAAATTTAAAAAATGTAGTATTAAAACCCCTTTTTATTGAAATTGTATTTTCTTGCCAGAAACAGACAAATTTGACATCTATCCATGTAATTGTAGTTGTAAGGTTCTCACCAATATTGATTGGTTAGAACAATAAAATACTTAAATACATCTGATTGCACCAAAAATACTCAAGGTACAAAAAAGAAAAAAGTGTTTGTTGAAGACAGTTCCCTGGCTGAAATTTGGCTTCCAGCATAGCAGAACCAGACAGAGCTCACTGACTTTTTGTTTACCAGCACTGTGTGCAGGTTTTTAATTTAAAAAAAAAGGAAGAAAAGATCCCCCCGCCTCTCGCCCACTGTCAGCTGGGATAGGCTCCAGCAGCCCACGACCCTTACGGAATAAGCGGTTACAGAAAATGAATGAATGAATGAATGAAAAAAAGATCCTATTTTTCTCTCCCTAGTACACAAAATCTTTCCAGAACCACAACGGGGTAGATGATGTCATTGTCTTCCGAGTGGGCTATGGCCGTGACAAGAACACATCATCATTATTATGACAGTGGAAATGCTTTGAACGTCACAGACTGGTGATTTATAAGGGTTTTGTTGTCTCTCTCTCTCTCTCTCTCTCTCTCTCTCTCTCTCTCTCTCTCTCTCTCTCTCTCCCCCTCCCTGTCAGTGGTCAGTGGCGAGTGTTCACTGGTAATGAGTTGGGAGCTTTGCTTGGCTGGTGGATGTTCCGCTGCTGGAAACAGCAAAACTCTGATGCTGCTGCTGTGAAAAGCATATACATGCTGTCGAGCACCGTCTCATCCAAGATACTGCGCGCCATCGCGCTCAAGGAAGGTTTCCACTTTGAGGTAACACGCTCAAGTTCAAGACTGTAATTTGCTTCAAAACAAAACAAAGGTGGAGAAAGGAGTCAAGAAGTTAACACTACTGCATTTTGTTCAGCATTGTTTACTCATTCATAATTTATCTTACTTGAATTTCCTTAATGGATGACAAATCTTGAATCTGGCTGTATGTTGCAGTAGATTTCAGATTAAACAAAATGCAGGTGACAGCGACTGAGGATGAAAATATAAATTAGATCTGAACAAATAGTTTCAGCAATAGTAATTTAAGAGTTAACATTTCAAACTACACGTCATGGTTACTGTCACCACTTTTTGAACAGGAAACTCTAACAGGATTCAAGTGGATGGGAAACAGAGCTAGAGACCTTTTGGACCAGGGCAAGATGGTGCTGTTTGCATTTGAGGAGGCCATAGGTATGCACACACACATATATACTCCTATACTCCCCCACTCACCCACACACACACACAAATTGTCCAGTGGCATAATCATAGGAATTTGGTTCTGGTTAATTCTCTGGGGCATCACATTGTAAGAGTTTGCTCACATAATGATCTGCACGATGTCACAAGCTGCGTTAATTTGATCTGCCGTATCTGATGTAAATTTATCTGGGATCAGTTCAAGGACAAGAACAACAAAATCCTTTTGCTGGCTCACATGGTCTAAACTGGGGTGAAGCCTGCTGAGAAACCTCGCTTGATAGAAACAGGCCAGCAAGAGTGTGCATGGAAGTCAGTTCTGGCCTCCGAGAACAACCCACCTGAATAAGACCTGCATGTATGTGCCAATATGAAAATGTCACTGATATCGTTGTGATTAAATAAAAGGAAAAATGTAGCATAAAAACTATATAATAATGCCTTTTAAGATTCTGACATAAAGTAATGTTTTGAATAAGAAGGAAAACTGGGTAGTGTCAATTAGTCTATTCCTTTCAATTAAAAAATAAATCTTTTCCCTAATAATATAGTACTATTTCAAATGTGAGGACATCTATTTCTTAATTCACCAAGTAGTTTTGTTTGAGGGCACATGGTTAAAAAAATTTAATTCGATGCACGCTATGTTTTGATAGTGATCCAAAAAGTGTTCAATGCATATCTTCAAAGTCAGATTTACAGAATTGGAACAGATTTTTTTATTAAAAGATGTAGAATGGTTAATTCCTAACAGTTCCTTGGAATAAAAATATGAAGTTTCATCTGTAATCAGGAGTCATGGTTCCTTTTAGTATAACCAGCATAACCAGTATAACCTTTAACAGTTTCTGCTGTTGGGGCCATAATTGTTCTTCTTTTCCCAAAGTCAACTCCAAGCTCACTTCTTCATCCTCAGAAGTTTGCTTTGTGGCCTCCCTCAGCAGCCTGACTATACATTAAGCAGCAAATGTGTATTCACGTCAATTTTCTAACCCTGTTGTACAT
Source organism: Lutjanus erythropterus (assembly GCF_056507025.1). Classification (NCBI taxonomy): domain Eukaryota; kingdom Metazoa; phylum Chordata; class Actinopteri; order Lutjaniformes; family Lutjanidae; genus Lutjanus; species Lutjanus erythropterus. The sequence goes on along the minus strand of NC_139319.1, from coordinate 21,992,117 downwards.
GCTTGGTCTCTTATGAAATCAATCAGCGAAGGTATTAAAATGTCAGACATGTCAATTGAGGACCTTGGTCTTGGTTATTTTTGAGCATGAACTTGGTTAAAGGTTATTTGGGGTTAATATGACAGAGATTCATTCAAACACACACACAGACAACATCACATAGTGTTGAACATTCCCATATAACATGATTATGATGCTATAATTGGAATCGCATGCCTTTGCATGTACTGTGAGTAAAAGAAGCAAGTGACTACAGCAGCTGGAATCTACACGCACTGGGGATTAACTAGAAGTGTGTGTGTGTGTGTGTGTGTGTGTGTGTGTGTGTGTGTGTGTGTGTGTGTGTGTGTGTGTGTGTCTGTGTGTGTGTGTGTGTGTGTGTGTGTGTTGCAGGGTATATGTGTAGTCCCTCTGTATTGGACAAGGATGGAGTGAGTGCTGCTGCCATAGCAGGAGAGATGATTTCTTATCTGGCCACGAAAAAAACAAGCCTTTCTCAACAACTCACTAGCATCTATAAAGAGTAAGACCCACATACTGTATCTGTACATTACACTCATCTGGCTTTGATTTCTAATATTGAAACACATTAATTGAAACCGCAGACTTTAACTCTATCTATCTCTCTACTTCTCATTGTCAGATATGGCTTCCACATCAGTAAGAACTCTTACTTCATCTGCCATGACCAGGCTGTGATCCGCAGCTTGTTTGAGCGCCTGCGCAACTACAGCGGCCAGAAGGGCTCATATCCCACTGAATGTGGTCGCTTCGCCATCTCTGCTGTCCGAGACTTGACCACCGGCTATGATAGCAATCAGCCCGATAATAAGGCTGTAAGTACATACAAGTGAATTCGCTCAGAGCACAACAAACCTTTGGCTTTGTTTGTGTCTTGATCTGCAGTTTTGGCCCTTTGAACAGCAAGAGTGTTATGTTGTCTGCAAATACTAAACTATGAAAATAGCCATGACTGTGACAACAGTGTAGTTTGAGATTTGATATCTTAAGTAGAATTTTAAAAGTTCAGTGCGTAAGATTTAGGAGGATCTAGTGGCAGAATATGACAGAAATTGAATATGATATTCACAAGTTCAGTGTTCAATGAGTACTTCATACAGACCCTCAAATAATCTGAACTATCCCTTTAAAGCTGAGCTGTGGATGTTTTCAGTTACCCACATTTCCAGGTTCAGTTTTTAAATTATTTGTTGCAGAAGGGTAGTTCCTGCAGTAGTAGTTTCAGAAATACACACAGAAATAGAATGTCAGTGCATACTTGGTTTATATGCACATTAATGGTGTACATGGAGAATGTTTTAAGACCTTTAGCTATCCTTCCAAACACATGTTCCTTTGAGATCTTTTTTTTCCACCAATCCACTCCCTCCTCTTGTGTCCCAGATTCTTCCCACCTCCAGTTCCAGTCAGATGATCACCTTCACCTTTTCAAACGGCGGTGTCGCCACCATGAGGACCAGTGGCACTGAGCCAAAAATCAAATACTACACTGAACTATGTGCTGCCCCTGGTAACAGGTGGGTCACAGACAGCAGGCTCCAAATGTCTCAACCACACATGGCAACCCAAGTTAATCTCAGCACAGTTACCTCATTATGTAATGTTTTGTTTTCCCGTCTGGGTCTCTTCACAGTGACATGGTGCAGCTGAAGAAAGAACTGGATGACTTAGTTGATGCCATTGTTGAAAACTTCTTCGAACCAGAGAAGAATAAGCTGCAGCCAAAGCCGGAGTAGCACTGATGAGACGTGCAATCACCTTCAGGACCAGTTGTGACTCAATCTCTGACCAGCATTTCACAAAATGTCTTAATTAATCCAGAAGTGATTCTTGATTTAATACGGGCTTTCTTCTGATTTACAAATTATTTAATACCTTTTACCCCCTGTTTTCTGATAGTTGGACCAGATACACTGTTATTTAAATTGTCTGCAGGGTCAATAGCAACATCTAACCTCCACTTTGACTTTGTTTAGCCACTCATATGTTCTTGAGTTGAAGATCCAGATCCAGTCTTACACCCAGCAATTACAATAAACAGCTAAATGTTTTGGATTCACTTTTCCTCCGCTGGAGATTATAAACCACAACTGTAAACTCTCCACCATTCTACAGCAGAGAGAGTCATTCCTCTTGTCTTACTGGTATTTTAAATGCACACCTTGCTGTATACTCGTTGTAACAATTATGCATTCCACGTTGTTTCGGGCTGCTAATATGAAGAATTACATAAGAGTGTAAATGAGAACTGCTGAAACTGATGTTGCAAGTGTAAATGATGTTGTAAACTGCTGTTAAACTTTGAATGTGTAGTATCTGAGATGATAACAAGGTAAAACAATGGAATATATTTTCAAGTTTTAAATTTAATGCAGGATGTGGAAGTCTTGTCATTGTAGAGTCGTTAGACCACCACCAGGTGGAGATGTTGTCAATTAATTTTTTCAAATACATCAACTGCTCATTATTACTTGAAACAAATAGTTGTCAACAATCAAGGGACTCTTGACACCATAAATGCAACTCTGGCTGTTTTACTTCCCAGTATTGAAAGAGATAGTTCACCCCCAAAATCAAAAACACAATTTTTTTCGTTCTTCTAGTGCTTTTTATACAACTGGTTTTGGTGTCAGTTGTCATGTTTTGGAGATGTTAGCCATGGAGTTGTCTACCTTCTCTCTAATGTAATGGAACTAGATGTCAACTTGTGCTCAAAGCACCAAAATAAATAAATAAATTTGATACTTTTACATACATTTAACAGCAGTGTGTCTTTCCAGAAATTGTTGTCCAGTTACTCAAGATAATCCACAGACCTTGTTAGGAACAGTTCCATATAGGAACTATTTACTTTCTACCAAACATCAACCGTATGACTGTGCCGAAGGAAGTGCGCATCTACTCTAGGACAGAAGTCACAGCTTTGCTGAGGAGTACACCATGAATCATTACATCCTGGTAAAAAAAAGAAGCTAGTTTCTACATCAAACTGCTCACAACAAGGTCTCTGGATTATCTTGAGTAATCGGGTCATAATTTCCGGAAGGAGTCATTGCTGTTGAGTTTTTGAGCACTAGTGCCATTAAGTTCCAATATGTTCGAGGGCAGACATCTCTAATATTATACCTCCAAAACAATCTATAGTGTTAATGTTTCAATAACACTACTGGCCAGAGGAGAAAAATGTATTCCTGAATTTGGAGTGAACTGTTCCTTTAAGTGATCTTGAATGCCTACTCAGAAATGTGTAATTAGCAGCTTTATCTTATGTGCCTTGTATTCCAAAATACTGTGCAGAAAAGATACAATTTTACTCAATAAAAACGGCTTCTAACAATGCATGTGGTGACAGATATAGAAGGATAAAATACATACACAAGCACAAAACAGACACACACAGACACATACACCCCTGCATCCTCCGGCAGCGCATGCATGCAGCATGCACTTGTCATGCCCCATCGGGGAGGTAGGATCTGCCCTGTCTTCTATATTTAACTCAAACTAGACACAGCTCGGGCTGTGTAAAGCTCTCTTTCTGTGTCTGCGTGTGCGTGAACGTACAACCTCCTTCCACGCTACACACATCGGACAGGACCACAGTGAGCAGGTAAGGGGACTGGCGGCATGACGAGCAGAGGAAGTCATGTTAAACTGACTAAAATACCTACTGCTCACTTTGGGGATAACATACATTAATCATGCGCGCTTTGGTAGCTGCGCAACCTCGTGCGTAAAAATAACTTGTTCCGTGCGTAAAATCGCAATAACCGGCGAAATCAAGCATGTGGGGCTGTGCTGCTCGGAAATAAAACACCATTCTAACTTCCGTTGCTGTTGTGGTGCAGCAGAGCGACCTATATTGTGTGCTGCGCTGTCCCAGCTGGGTTAAGTTGAGGATTTTTATGTTGCAAGGTCAAATATGAGGTACGTAAGCAACCGCTCTCGTTTTATTTCTCTGTAATTTGATGTTGATGTTTTGATTTCATAACTGCTATGATGTGTTTCTCATCATAAACATCATATCCTGCCCCTAACGTTTCGATTGTGCGTGTACCTTTCTCCCAAAGGTTTCACATAAACATTGTAACGCAGCGCCTCTGTATCAGTGATTACAGTTATTATAATGTCGTTTAGGTTTGTTGAGTACGTACAGTAGGGCAGGGGAGGTCAGCTGCACCTCTGTCCTTCTCTCTGACACGCACACGACTTGCCAAATATGATCCTCGTAGTTCAGCTGTCATGTGTTTTTGTGTCCTTGAAGCTGTAAAAGTCTAGGTCAGTTTTAGTTCTGGTTGGGTAAACAACACCAGGTGGTCATTTTGTAGTATCCTCCAAATGACCTTGTGACTACTACACTGCAGGACTGGTTCTGGGCAGGTGACAAAAGTGGAGCACACATCCAAGAACACTGCACATCTGCAAAAAAAATGTGTGTATAGTATCTTTGCATTTCTTTTAAATCCTATGAGATACGTACAGTTTGTACATTGCTCTATGATGTTTACATGGACCACAAGAACCTGGTTATTCATATCTGTATATGTGATTCTAGTAGTATCCAAGTTTCTGATCATCAGTGTCTGATGAAGAACAGTGTTGCTTAAAATAACACTAATTTGGTGCATTAAATACTCCATGTAGCATATAGGTCTCTAAAAACTATGATAAGGCCTCATCCAGGTATCTGAAACCAGGATATGACGTTAACATGTGGAAAACAAAATCAGGATACTCCAAAAACCAGCATACTGGTTCTGGTGTAAATGCACTCAGTGTCTCTGTCTAACTGATGTTTTACAGGTGAAAGCAGAGGCACACAGCTGCCTCGAGTCTGCCATGGAGGGACTCTACTTTGAAGTGAAGCCCAGAAGAGATGAACCTCCTAAGGCAGGAAGTTCTAACAAACCACAACCTAAACTGACTCCAAACCACCACTCGTGTCCTTCATTTTCACATCTCAGCTCTTCCAAACTGTGTCCTGAGAAACTCACCTCTGCTAGGAGGGGGACATGGGGGGAAAAGGTCGAGGAAGAAGGAGAGGAAAAGGAGGAAGAGGTACAATACAAACTGACACTGATCGGTTCTCTGCTGGTCCACCACCTGACCACCATGGCCATGTTGCCCTGGGTGGTGGCTGAGATCAGCAGGTCTCATCAGCCTGCAGAGAAAGAGCTGGGTGCTGGGCTGCGGTCTGGACAGTTGGACCCTTCTACCCCTACTCAGACAGTTTTCCTGTGTGTGTCAGCATCATGGGTGAGATGTGTGTCCGTTCTGGGAGAGGGAGACGTCTGGAGCCCGCTGACACACACAGTGCTGTTTGAATGTCGTCCTCACCAGGTGACTAAGCTCATTCACAACAGCCAGGAGCCCAGCAGCTTTGGCTGCCTGATCAGAGACGCACCGCACTGTGCCTGCTATGTCTTCCAGTGCCGGGACAGCACCAAGGTAGGTCTGTGTGTATAATATGAGATTAGACACTAGTAATATACAAGTGTATGCAAAGTAACAAATAACTAAAGACCATCTTGTGATTCAACATGACATCCAACCCATGAGTACTCAGTAGTTATTACTACATTGTTACATGACTACTCAATACTCATGGGACCACTTGAACTTTATTTTAGCGATGACCCATTCACAGCCTGACAACAATACCAGCCAAATGCTATCATGGCTTGTGATAATGGAACAGTTATACTCTAAAATAAAAATATCACAATTGCAAAACACAGCAAAAAAGGGGGAATAGCCTCATAACTTGGGACCCCTTATGTCAAAGCAACACAAGCTCAGCCTATCAAAGTCCACAGAGATTTGACTGGCAGATTAGACTCTGAGCGGAAAGAAGACAATTACAATGACATGAGAAACAGGGATCAGCCTGGCAACAATCTCCTGACATTTATTGACAAAAAAAACAGCCTGAGCATTCAGCATGACCGCATCAATATTTGTTATGAAATCCCACTTAGAGGAACTTGATCTTGCTATGGCACTACAGAACAACATAAATGCCAAATCAGCTATCTAATTAGAATTTTAATATGTTGGACATATTTTCAGAATTTTTTCCATATGTTATTGTCAATTTTCTATTTCATGTTTATGGTTATGAACTTGCAGTACTTGCTTTTATACAGAATTTCCCTACCTACTATGTTTATTTATTGTTATGCACCCAATCACCGAGGCAAATTCCTTGTATGTGTAAACCTACTTGGCAGTAGACCTCATTCTAATTCTGATCAACTCTGCTGACCAACACACTCCTGACCTCGAATCTTTTCAACTCTCCTCTACATGGCACGCTCTGCCAACAGCCTCTGTGTCTGAGTCGAGCCAGAGACATTTGATAACATCTTCATTGCATTTCATGCCCAAGTAAATTAATTAAATAAGTCAGAAAAGACAAAATGTCAGCTTGACCTTCATCTGAGACTGTTTTTCTTGCTTTTTTACAAGGTGCGTACACACATGTCTGAGCTCACATAACAAATACCTGCACAGGCTTCAAATATCTGATCGGCCGGCATGTACTGTATGGTGTATTGTAAATATAATATGTTTACATACGTCACTGGATCTACTGTATGTGGTGTAAATGCACACATGCAGATAAACTTGAGTACCATGTGTTGTGATGACTGTGCAGGTATTTGTTCTGTGTGCAGCTGCTTGAGTGAGAGTTAAATGAGCTTGCTTTACATTAACCAAGCAGGATGTAGAGCTGCGTTACTATGGCAACCACTTCCTGTGGCCTGGCGCCTGTTGTGATGTGTTTGTTGTGGAGTTTGTGTGTGTGTGTGTGTGTGTGTGTGTGTGTGTGTGTGTGTGTGTGTGTGTGTGTGTGTGTGTGTATTGGTGCTTGTTGTTCTCCCTCTCTCTCTTTTCAGCCCTTTCAAGAATGTGATGATGATGTCAGGCCGACCACCTGTTGCTCTAGCTCTGTCACGCTGAGCTTAGACACACGCTCACACACATTTACATGCTCACTGAATTATGTCTGCAATCCTTGGGCAAGACTTGTTAAATATTTATTAGACGTTGTGAGCTAAGTTATTCTTGAAAGGTCCAGTGTGTAAGATTTACGAGGATTTATTGGCAGAGGATGTCAGAAGTGGAATATGATACTCATAAGAATGTCTACCTGAGAATAATAATATTGTCTTTTTGTTACCTTAGAATGAGTCGTTGATATCTATAAAGGGCACAGGTCCTCTTCAACGGAGGCCATCGTGTTATCACAGTAGCCCAGGATGGACAAACCAAACACTGGCTCTAGATACACCCTTCGTGTTTTCCACAAGTGTTTCTCAGCTGCCGCAGGTCTTTATGCACACTCTTATACATGAGTCTAGCTCACCACTAGATGCCACTAAATTCTACACGCCAGCCAATAGATAGATAGATAGATAGATAGATAGATAGATAGATAGATAGATCAGTATTCATGGGGACGAAGAATATCCCTGCCTGTTCAGAACCAAAACCACACATACCACCAGATCAATAAACATTTTACACAGGAAACACTGAATCACACATGTGTGCATAAAAAAATCACACTCTGCACCCACGATTACTGTCACTTTCAAGTGGGGGAGGTGATGTTACAGTTAGCAGCAATTTCATTTTCATCACAATTTCATGTGCAGCAAACATTCAAGTGTGTATGTTTAGGTTTGCACTGAAAAATCCACTGCAGGAGAAGAAAATCTTAATACTAAATACTTAAAAAAAAATGTGTACTCATTATGAACCAGTGTGAAATTAAATGTGTTTTTTTTTATCTACCATGATGTTGAAAGTAGTTCATGAAAGTTAAACGCTCAAATTTGTGCTAGTACATACAGCCTTAGCTTAAAGGTGCAGTGGCATTTGTCCAACATGCAGTATAGATGGTAGTAGACTATGATGAATCCTTGGACTGTATCATTTTGGAAAAAGGTGCTCAAGTTCAAAAACATTACTGAAGTAATACTAGTGCCTGTCATCTTGAAAAGATTGTGCAGAATTTATTTTCATTCTACAGTATAACCATTAGTGACATTTCTGGCTTTCCCAGGGTTAACATTAAATGTTAAATCAGTGTATTATTTGCAAAACCAGTAATGTAAGATAATTAGGTACCACGCTTAGTGAAGTGCTTACATGGTGCACAGGAAAAACCAGACAACCACCACTGGATTAATCTCCAGCCTCACAGACACATTGTTGGGGGATTTGTACTTGTTGCTGCACTAGTGATTCTGGTAATACTTTACATCAACTCCACCATTTACTGGGGATGTAACATTACCAAAAACTCATGGTACAATAATACCATGATAAAAACTCCACTATGTATTAATTGCAATATCAAAAACCAAAATAATCAATAAAATAATCAATAAAATAAAATAAAACTAGCCAGTTGAGTGTGAGCACAATTTGGCATGAATTGTATTTGGCAATGAATGTTTGAATTATGTTTGTACCATTACACAGCAAAAATAATGCAGCAGTTGGTAGCAGCCCTTTTATAAAATAAAATAAAAAGAATAAAATAATGTAATATCTCATTAGATGTCATCAAAGTCCATTACGGAGACATTTTAAAATTGTGATATCGCAAATTCTATAGATTATTACATCCATAGCACATAGCATTTATAAGCTGTTTATAAACATTTGATAAACAGTTCACAACACAGGCAGATATAAACTTTTTTTTTTTGCCAACAACTATAATTCTATATAAATTCTATATAATTCTGTACTCACCTATAAGTGGAGGCTGGTTAACAACACTTTAGTAAAACACAGTTTTAAATACAGTATGTCCTCATAGTAAAAGTAATGATTGTCATACACTGCGCACTGATAATCACATAAGGAGTCTTTGTGTCTGCCTACAACTACTTTATAATGTGTTATAAACCATTTGTTTATATCGTGCTTTTAAATGCCAAATATAGGGGCTGAAAGTAAAGTGTAACTGTGATTGGTGTATAATTTCAGCCCTCCGGAGATGAAGAGTAACTTGCTCCTCTGTAGTAGAGACTGCCTGAGAAGGTTTGTGAGGTTTCCCTGCTTCTCCTCAATTAACATAAAAGTAACCACTGGGTGTCACCACTGACGTGTACAAAGTTCACAGTTTCAGTGTGAACATTTTCTATATGCATTTCTGTTTCTTACAGTGTTTTCCAGTCGCTGTTAATTTGTATTTAACAAGCAAACTAGTTCTTAATTAGGCTAATTATTTGTACTCAATTATTAACTTGATTCTTTTTAATTCAGTGTTATTATAACTACTACTTTATCCTCATTCTGGTGATGACTAAAGGTGAGATATTTCACTATTACAACTTGTATGTATTCTATTGTTACCTAGCCAGTTCAAAGGCAGTTCTGCATTCAGTTTCATCACTTGTACTTGTATTTCTGGCTACTGTGGTAAAAGGCACACAAACAATAATAACCTTATTTTCATCAGTGTTCTCATGTCAGTGTGAGCTAGATGCTAGTTTTGTTTTGACTCCTGGTTCATGGTGAGAAAATGACTCATAACTATACTCTTTTAGATAATATCCTCTAAGATATTTGCTAAATACTTTTTGAATATGCAGTAAACTTTTTATATTACACCAGTAACCACATTTTTTCATGTGTATGACACAAAATTTGCTTGTGACTGAAAAATTCTCAAGAATCTGACAATAGTCTAATCTAATCTAAACTTTTCCTTTATATTAATGAATATTCATCAAAGGCTATGTGATACTCTACTGTTGTATATCATTGTTTGCACTTGTTATTAAATAATATTAGTTTTTCATAATGGCTTTTGATTGAGTCTAGGGCTGCATGATATAATTAGAAAAAGTAATATTGTGATTATTTTTGACAGATATTGGAATTGCAATATTGGGAATGATAATGACAATTTTTATCTTCACTGAAAAACCCCCCAACAACTATTAAATTCATGATGTTGTGACGTTTGTAGGGATTTGTAGCAAACATGATTTTTAAGATCTGGAGAAACGCCATAACTTGGCCATTTCTATATTTCAATTAATTGTTCAGTCCTAACTGAGTCTTACAGAAGTATGATCAGTGTAGATTTGTCATCATTTACTAGGCCTGTGTTTTCAAAAAGATAGAAGTAAAGAAACTGAATCACTCTTTAATCACAACTGGTTGTGCCCATTAAACGATGGTAAAAAATTACAGATGAGATATGACAGTTAAAGTAATTTTTAATATTATTTAATTTGAAGACATTCAAAAATGAGACAGTCAATGGCAGTTGCTGGATGTTACACTGTTAGTGTAAGCTACAATACACAAATTGTAGCCTAACCAGTTCTGTACCAAGGCTGTGGAGCTTAAGATAAAACTGTCAAATATTTTTACATAAAGACGGTTTGAAACTTCTGAGCCATGAAGTTCACCCTTCCTTCCCAGCTGCAGTGCATCCCAGGGGCATTCATTCCTGTTTGATTGGGCCTGCTCTGCCTACAGACAGGAAATACTTATTATGTTCAGACTGTGACTGTTTGAGAAGATAACACACAATGTGACTTAACGATAAGGCGAAATCCACTCAAAAGTCTACCGCCTAAAGTTTGACTGACCCGGGACAGGAACTGTGTCCACCCAATCCTCCTTACGTATTGGTGGATTTTGCTGCTCCAAGCTAACCAGAGTTAGCTGAAATAAAGTCGGAAGTCGGTCAATTCGCCTTCAAAATAAAAGCAAAAAGTGTAGTGTGTGAGAGATATCCATACGAAGTGTTTGGAATTATCTTACTTTGAAATTTATGACGTAGTTTCATGTTGTCCAACTTGACGCCTAACCGCAGGATCATCGGCTTCAGGGAGCAAAATGAACTTCCCAATGAAATGATATTCAAGTGTCCCACACTGTCAGAAACGAGTTTCGGAGAAGTAACTACTCAGATCTTGTTTATGTAAAAGTTTATGGCGGATGGGATGAAAGCACGATTTCAGCGACTCAACCTGTTCAACATCAAACCTGAACAGAAAGATGTAAGTGAAGTTTAAACATGGTGTCGATGAGGTTTTGTGTAGTTTGCGTGCCATGCTAAGTGGACAGTTAGCTTAACGTTAAACGAGGTGGTTCGTTAGCCAGCGTTAACATTAGCCAAATTAGCGCAACCTGTTGTCAGCCAACTTCAACAAGTTAGCTAGCTCAGTGTAGCTGTCGTTATTGTTAGCTTCACGAGTCCAGCAGAACAGTCGTTACATGTCTAATAACGTGTTCTTTACTCATTATTGACGCAGAATGAAGTTTTCACCATATTAGCTGACTAACCTCTCGTACAGGTTTGTCTTGATGTGAAATGTGTCTGACTGTAAATGCCAAGTGAACTTTTACATAGCTTAGTTAGACTGCTGTTCCCCAGCTTCCCATGAACTAGATGTAATGTCTGGCTGCTGCAGTAGCTGGTCAAGTACCATAACGTTACCATAACTGGTCAAGACATAATGGGTGGAAAATGTCATCACTGAATGTTTGCTTCTGGCAGTGTGTTGGTTGTAAATATTGAGGGATACTGAGTTTCTAGAGATGACGACAAGTTGATCTAAATCCTTGTATATTGCAGGCAGCTAAAGTATATTTACATTTGATAATGATGAATTTGTCAGTTTTTCAGGATTGTATTTGAACTTTTTTATTGTTATGCATGCACTGAAATTTGTAAATGTGTATTTATGTGACAGGTGATTGGATGGGGATTTTAGGTTCAAATGTACTGCAAATAATATTTATTATTGTTTGTCTGCTGCAGTTGTGTGTGTGTGTGTGTGTGTGGGGGGGGGGGGGGTGAAGTGGGGACAACGGCTTTTATTCTGAAAAAATGATGATGTGATTAATTTAATAATAGATTAATAATTGATTAATAGTAGAGTATGTTAAGGATGAGGTACTTACTTGATTAGTTAGTTAGTTGACAGAAAACTAATCTGTAATCAGACACGTGGCAAAAAAAAAAACTGTTTACAGTTTCCCCAAACATAATTTATTTGTAGAGTTGTTCCGGAAACGCCTCTGATATTGTCTAAAATGCTGGATCGTGTATCAGTAAATATGCAAGTTGATGTATTAACTGTCATTTATCACCCCTGAAGTGGGATTTTGCTACATTCCCGCAGCATCCTGTATAAACCTGAGTCAGACCATGAAACAATGATAGGGATCATATAATATCCATACAGGGTTAGAAGTATATAGTTGTTAAATTACAGGAATCAGAAGGACAGAATAGTATTGGAACTAGGGATGCAAGATCTGTATTTTTTAAGACGATAACTGAAATTTCCTGCTTCTCATGGGCAATACAATAACTGGTCATTTCAAGTTCATATAAATTGTAGTTTGAGGACATGAAAGATTAAGATGTAGTGAGCAAAGATTGATTCTTCATTATTCCATAGGTCTGAAAAAAACAAATCTACCTGACATCACTACTACTGCAAAACTAAGAACAGTTCTGTCTCTTCAGATGTTCTTTTTTTTTTTTTGCAAAATTCATCAAAGAACTTAACAAACATGCCTGGGGTTCAAAGAGCACTTTGCCTAAAAAAATCAAATTAAATGCTTTGATATAGTCTGTCAAATTAAGTATTATTATAGCCAATATTTGTCAGCTATAATTTAATTATCAGAACAGTAAATAATAGAAATTCCTATTATGAGCCCCGACATTTATTGTACATTCCTAATTGAACCATTTCTAAATCTTTACTGACCCTAGTCTGCCATAACATTAAGTTGACCCATTTTCTAACAAAATGATGAATTGCTTAATTGAGAAAATAATCTGCTGATTCATTGAAAATGGAAAAAGTTCTAACAGTCTCATTTGTATCAGAGAAACCTGCACAGTGCATCATACTGCGGAGGATCTCTCCTTTTCCTCGTTGCTCACTGTGTTGCTCAACGTGGTTTTTAATCATTCCAGTTATTAAATGTTTTTTCCTTGACTTCATGGTGTTAAAGCTGCTGATTCTGTTAAACTATGGCTTACTGACTGTCAGACCCTTTATAAACCTGGGCACATGAAAATCCAGTCTGCTTAGCTGTTGTAAACATGAGCCAAATGTAGGTTTATGTGAGTGAGCAGGCGTGTGTGTGAGTCATGGCGATATCACCTCCAGAGCCATTGTGCTTACGCCAGGACTTCACTCCTGGAACAGGAGGCAAGTCGTTTTGTAAGTGTCTGTGTTAGTCACATAGTCTTTCTTGGTGTATCACTTCAGCAGTCCCTCTGTCTCATGGCTAGTTTCACACACATGCCACCTTAAAGCCTTGTTCTAAAGTGAGACTTATTATCAACAGTGGCCCTTTTTGCAGTTGCTTTTTGGTTAAGTGATTGTGATATAGTTAGTGATAAGTGTAGGCAGCCTTTCAACATACTATCTTGAAATTTATAGACTTGTCATGAAAACTATGTTGGCGGTGGGGGTGCTAAAGAATAATATTTACTTTGCTTAAATGAAAGATGTTGCCTGAGAAAAAATCTTCAGAATGGCTCCTTTAAAGAGTCAGCATCTATTATGGCCAATATAACTTTGTCAGATAAAATGACTGCCATCTGTCTCAGCTTGGAAAGCAACCCATGCAGCATTTTGATTTAGACAAAAACATATTTTCAAAAGTGTTTGGAGTTAATGATCACCTAAATTGAGAGACCAGGTAGTGCTTGGATTTTGCATACCCCTTTTCCTTTTTTTGCCATTCCCTCTTCTTGTAATCCCTTTGTCTCACATGCTTTTCCCTCCCTGTTCATGTGACACACTCTTTGCACTGTAGTAAAAACAAGCCTGTAAACCGGAGGCACCTTCTTGCCTGTATATAACTGACAGTCTGTCCCCGTCAGTTGTGAGTCTGCTTTTTGTCTGTCTAACAGTCTGTCTTTCACTTTGTTCATTTGATTGCTTTATCTGTCATCCTGTCAGTCTTAAACAGATCCTTTCAATCTCCTGAAGTGAGAACATTGGAGTTATCTGTGAACCTTCCTGACCTACTTTATTCTAAGCCAATAGTTCACTCTGACTCAGCACAGCACATTGACTACAAGCCCCTACATTGTGTCCTTGTTATCACATTTGAATGAGTTCATCATCTCTGCCTCACTTGTCTTTGTGCTCTGAAGTGCCTCCTTAATCCCAACAGTGACGTCAGTGTGTTGGACTCCCTTGTGGCTAACCATTTCAGTCACTCAGGACTGTCCCCCACCCTTCAAAAATGTTCCTTTTCCTCTTTTGTGCTTTCTGTTAGTGATGCTTCTCCTCTGCTGTATGGCTCCTGAACTTTGAACGTCTATGAGCTTTGGCTATGCTTCATAAGGCACAAGACCCAGACGCATGACCATGGGAAGTGTAGAAATGGGACTTTTTGCAGTCTTCTCATTGTTGTTGCTGATTGTCTTGGCTAGCTGGTGTGTCACTGAATTTTCAGGGACATTCCTCTGTAACTTCTCATTTTTGCCTCCCTGCATCTCCAGTCAGGCCAAAATGAAATATCCATTCAGGCTGCTGTGGCAAATTTGACCTTCAGTGTTTCTACAAGTATTTTGTTTAAAGTCTGAGAGTAATTTTCTAGGTATAGCATTTGTCCTCGTTTTACTCATTTATTCGTTTACACAAATTCATGTTTATGGTTAAAACTAGATACTTTTGATAGTTCTTCTTTATGTTTTTATAGAGAAAAGGAATTACTGAATTTTATCTTTCATTGTTGTAAGATAAATCTTTTGTCATTTCAGCTTACTAAGCGTGGGTGGAAACTTGATTCAGCATAATACTGCTGTATTTTACATGGCAATGTTATGTTGATACAAGTTATGATCTTTTATTATACAAATGATTAATATTTAAAATGCATAGTTAAAATTGCAGTGATATCAACTGAAGGGGCCTTTCGTGATTCCCACCCTTGATGTCAGTTGCACTGGCTGCACTTGAGTCCCTCAGTCTTGTAAGAGGGAAATTAGATGCTTTAGAATGGAGCCAAGTGTAAAGCCAGAGGATGCCTTATATTGTGCGAAATTTTTCTATGACTTTGACTTGACATGTATATATGTATATGTAAACATTTGTATGTCTGTTTTTACTGCAGTCCTTAAGCAATTTCACCAGTAATTTTGTCCCTAACAGTCCTGGTAACTGGCTATACTGTCCTCACCTTTGGCCTTCTTGCTATCTTTGACAAACAGAAAAGTTTATTTTGTTTATTACACTGAATTGCAACTTCTCTTTTACTGGCGGTACTTGTGTAACTTCCTTCTTTTTCGAGGTCAGTACTACAGTAGTTCTATTTAATTCTGGCTTGGTGAGAAACACCATGGTTGTTCAGTGTTGTTTCCCTGTGAGAGGCCTAGTCTGTGGGTCTCAGCCGGAGGCTGTGTCCAACTGCCTTCCTGTCTGAGATCAGCCTCATGTAAACGTTTCACTGAACAACATACTGTGTGCTGTGTTTCTATAGCTAACGCTACTGGACTCTGAGGAGCAAACAGTCTTTCTCTACTGCCCGTCAATCCTTCTCTCCACAACTCCAAATCAGATGTTTCAGCCTTGTACAAACAGTCTAAAAAAGGAAAAAAGTTGTAGGAAGGGGTCTAAAAAAGGAGAAGTATTGGAATAAGAAATCCCAGACTGGATGACTTGTGGGGATGACATGCAAAGAAATGTGTCTGTTTGTACTCATCAGGGTTTGAGAGATCCACAGCATGCTGTGAGTGACTAGAGTCATCTATTCTGAAAAAGCAGTTTATTGTTTTTCTGTCCTGCATGATCACAAAAATAGATATAAACAGTACATATTCCTTTAAGGCTGTAACAAACAATTTTCATTATCAATTACTTAGACATCAACCAATATATCGATTGGCCGATCTATAAGTATGTAAGTGTATTGGCCTGATATATATATATCATATAGCATATATGTTTGCAAATCAGATTTTTTTAAACAAATCATAATACAGAAAATGATTGTAATGATGTATTGGGGTAATTTAGATTTAGCACAATGGGAAACATGGAGGACTAGAGGAGCAGGTATAAATACTGAGAAGCTATGCTTCTTGTTTTACAACCTGCCCCTAAGATGGCAATAATCGACAGTGTATTATTCATCAGTTGACTGATAGGTACTGATTTTTCTTTAGCTATTGTATTTTTTGTTAATTCCTGATTTTCTCTCTGTTCATTTCTACAATTGGTTGTCAATGTAAATCATGTTAAATAAGCGATATAATATTATTTAATAAAAATACTTATTCAGAAAACAGTCTTCTGACTACCTTTGCATAGTCATAACGGTGCAAAATCAGTACACAATCCACATATCCACATATGCCAAAAATGGCATATCAGTTGATATCTAAAATAAACTCATACGCTAATTATGACGAAATTTTACTCATATGTCTAATAGAGTAAAATGAGGAAGTGATGACATTTTATATCCAAACTTAATAATGACATAATAATGTTCAGCTCTCTCCTCTGCATTCACTAGAATAGTCCATGTCAATATAGTGATAACTTTATTTTGTCAAAAAATAACTTTCATTAAATTCCCTCAAAGCCTTCATATATTATACATGTCTCAACAAACACTGATGTAAACTGCAACTTGACTGGTTGGCAGAGTCATACACCTGCAAGGTAGTAATTCTAGTTGTCATTTAATTTGAACATTGAAAAGTGGCTCATTGGCCATAGCCTAATACTGTAAGAGGACAGGCACATCAGACTAAATCACTTGTGTGGAATCTGTTCATACAGATGGGTTTCAACTGAAAATACATTTGGGAAGGGAGTGACTGAATAAGAAAATAGACCGTAACATCACCATGCTAAACAGTCAAGGAGCCATTATCAGCCTAACAAAGCAGAGGGAGTGAACCTGGAAAACGTGGGCTGATATGAGAAAAGGCTAGAAGAGCAGGATAATTAAGAAAACAAATCCTCCTCCACCATCCAAAAGAGAGGAGAGTGATGGGAGAGGCACATGCAAGGATTAAATGTATTTATTGGTTCAGGTGTTTGAGAGAATCATGCAGTGAAAGCAGAAGAAAGAGGGAGGGGGGTGTAAGCAAAACAGAGAGAGGTCTGTTGTTAGTAGACAGATAGCAGACTGTACTGTCAAACCAGGACGATTTAAAACAAGTAAACACTAGAAGCTAAAGTGTGAGAAACATGTTGATAGGATGGTGATGATGTTGAGAGAGGAGAGTAGAAACAGTGAGTAAATGAAGCACGGGCTAAACAGATAGTAGGAGAGGATAGTCAAGTGGTTGGAGATTATAAAGTGTGTCTGAGTCTGTGGGACAAAGACCCTCTACTGCTTGGGACAACGTTAATAACAACAAACAGCGAAACGCTCCATCTCCCTCTCATTTTGTTATTGTCATAGAGGTAGGATAGTGAAGGATTCCTTCAAACTGATTACTTCATTAATTATGCATTTTTTTATTTTATTTTTTTTTATTTCAGGAAACTGGAGCAGTAGACTGAAAATTGTGCCCCCTTTTCTATTCATTCAGTCAAAAGAGATCCTAGATCCTGAATCAAATCAGACACAAAGGTTCCCCTAAATATAACATGTGCATCATGTTTACTTCTAGACTAGGCTACTTCTTGAGTTATCATGAGGATGACTGAACGTGAGCAGCTGCAGATAAACAATTCAGACGGCACTCCTTGTCTTCAGAACCTAAGATTTTGATGCATCAAGATGTGTCGAGGATTGTTTTATCATCAAATCATAGTCCTAGGAATTGTAATCAAATCGCAAGGTTCCCAGTAATGGCAGTATTACTTTTTTATGATTTTGTGAAGCCCCAGGTCCAATGCAAAGGAACTCATTTCAAGCTCCATGTAATCTAATGAAAGGACATCACAGAGCTCCACTGCCTGTTATGATGCACCTGCACTTTTTTGTTGCAGAGCATGAAGTAAGGGAATTGAAACTAGAGTAGATGGAGTGTTAATCACCTGTTAATTCCAAACCACAGCAGGTAACCAGCCAAGCCTGTCAACTAAGAAGTCAAGGAAAACTAATCTGTATTTCTGCCTAGTTTTTCATTGTGGTTGATCCCAGCTTATGTCTGTGTCTCTCTCCTGCTATCAGTGCCCTTAATGTCTCCATTATGTCTTATGTTTTTCTGTTCACAGAGGGCCTTAAATCACCAAAATATTGAACTTTATAGTTCAGCTTCACTGCTTCCAATGTGTCAAAACATGACAAAATAATACATTTTGACCTTAATTATTCTAGAATAATATGCAATGTAGCATGTGCCTTTATGCATTTATTTTGATAGTTTTTATAGGGTTACTGGAGAATTAAATCAGTCTCAGGTTTTACTCAGACTACCATTTAAATGTTTGATTTTTTTCGGGGGATGGAAGTGCAGTCATTCTGTTTTCTGTAAACCTAGTCAACATCCTCATTCAGATTATACTAAAATATTAATCAGCAGTCCCAGTTAAGTATGGGTACATTATCTTGATGTTTATGTTTGTATCCAAAGTTGCCAGTAGAACTATAAATCAGACTGTGTCTTTATGTATGCAGACATGTCTTCCTTTGGGAGTGAGGGCCTTATGTTTTAAACATGGACAGTTTGTGAAAGCAGCATAGTGCACTCAGATACTTTATCATTTAAAGTATCTCCTAGAAGCTGCTAAAATTCCCTGAGTTGTTTAACTGCATTTCATGAAACTAAGAGACCCTGGAATAGCTCTTGGTAGATTAAAACATTAAATGACACACAAACTCACACATGCACACTTCACATACATGTAGTTGATACATGTTGTCATGCACATGTCTGTGCTGTCATTCATTGAACATGTTTATTGCTTATTTGTGTCATAAACTGCAAAAATGCTCTGAGGTGATATATCTGTGATTCAGATTCATGTTGGAACTGAGCACACCTGAAGTGTTGTACAAGCTTCCTTTTTTTCTTTTTCTGTGTGTCTTATTCTTTTACTTGTTTTCCATTTTGTTGATATTAGATCCTTAGATATCTATTGAATCTAGATTGAATCTATCTTTAATGTACACACAGTGGCTCATAACTTAATCCAGACAGCAAAATGGAGCAGAGTGTTAGTCACTTGCTAACAAACCAATCCGGCTACATAGCCATCAGGATAAGAAGGAATTCTTGGTTTAATGTTTTATTTTGTCCCCCTGGCCACTCATTATACAACAGGTTTTTCAGTTCAGCAGCATACCATGACACTAATGTCTTTTGGAACAAAATGGCTTTTAAATACCAGG
The DNA here is from genome assembly GCF_056507025.1 of Lutjanus erythropterus. Taxonomy (NCBI): domain Eukaryota; kingdom Metazoa; phylum Chordata; class Actinopteri; order Lutjaniformes; family Lutjanidae; genus Lutjanus; species Lutjanus erythropterus. Next base: position 21,972,779 of record NC_139319.1, on the reverse strand, counting down.
TAAATCCTAGAAAACATTCAGAGAGTGCATACTTGTGTAAGGCTGCCCCATCCATTAAATTAGTTGTTTTAATAATGGGAATAGTTCATTTGTAAAATTGCACTTGCAGTGGCGGACAATTGTGAGATACATGTGCCGGCTTTCTTTCAATAAATAAAGTGACTGAAATAGAACAATCATATACAAAAGAAAAGGAATCCTGTCATCCTGTCAATGAGGTTTTAAGATATCTTTCTAACTAAAACACAAACAAACCACCAGGACCCAAAGCATTAGGTTACCTCCTTGGTGGAGGTTATGTATAGCACACAAAATATGTTAAGTTAATACTGTTTGGTATGTCACCCAGGAATGTACTACTGAGCAGAATGGCCCTCTAAAGCAGTGATACGTAACTTGTTGCCTGCAGGCCAAATCTGGCCCCAGATGGGGTGCCAAGTAGCCCTCTGACCAATTTCTAATTCTTTCATTGTTTTTCCAAGGAAAGAGACAAATATGACAGTTTTGTATAATGTGATAAATGAGTCAGTTTGTAACAGAGAAGGCCAATTTTTTGTGCGATGCCCTTTGTGCGAAGTGCAGCTGCACAGGGAAAGACAGCTATTAGCTGAAGAGGAGCAAAAGTTGTGCAGATATGAAGATAATTCTGATCCTATAAATGCGCGTTCTTACTGAAAGAGCCTAAATATGCTATTCATCCCTAGCAGGAGCAGTTTATGTTTATAAATCATTCCGACATTTCTACATTTCAACTATAATTAATGTTGTATAAAAGCTTCTAAAGTTACTAAAGCATTTGCAACTACAATGTAGTTTTAGTTATTAAATGCAGTCAGATATCTGATTTATCTGTCAATCTTTGCAGCAAGTTAATTTAATTAATAAATCAGTTTATTTGAAAATGAAGAATTTCAAAGACACTGCTTGATTGGAGCAGGAAAAGCACAGGTGTGTTCAGTAATATTAATGATGACTGCGTCACTGCAGGTTCTGGTATTGTGGCTGCTGGCTCACTTTAATTGCTTATCTGGGACACATAAAGCCTCTGTACAACTACACAGGTGTTTTCAGTTAACCTGGCAGATTAGACCCGTGCTCAGGACTGTGGGAGTGTAGACTGTAGTTGATTGACATCTTCCTGAGCCTCTTGTTACAGTAACTTTGTTATACCTGTTAGGGAGGGATAAATCCCACCTTTATCATTCTTATTGGCAGATGACATTTGTGACCTGATGAATTCCCGTAAAAGCTCCAACCCACCATCAACCTGAGCAGAGATCTAATTAGCCAGAATAACTGGAAACACCTGTGTGAGTGAACAGAGGCTGAATTGAGCCATCGTCAGTGTCTTTCATTACACCTGTGCCTTTTCTGCTATGATATCGAAATTAGGACTGCATGATATAGTAAAAAAATATTGCTGTCATTTTGACTGGTATTGCTATTGGGACATGATTCACAGTTAGTGGGAATGATCATATTTGCTTCACAGTTTTCATTTTCACTGAAAAAAAACATGTCATGTTGATGTGACGTGTTGCAGTCTGTACCAAACAGACATCAGCTCTTACACCCACAGAACCAGGTCAGGGAATCTCTGCAGCACTACAGTACTTCATTGTAATGCTGTTTTGTCACGCATTCTTCTTTTGTTAAAAAAAAGCACCTTCTGTGATGTGGATATTGCACTAAACCATATTCTGATTCCAGTAATGTTCTGATTGATTGTGCGGCCCTAGTCAAAATGAGATTGGCAAGCCCACAAAATGACCATATTTCCAACCATAGCTCATGCAATGTAAACCTGAGTAGAGGTCTGATTAGTCATTTTCACTGAAAACAGATTTTGTGCAGATTATCATTACCAATCCATTAACACGTAAGAAGCATTTTACAGTTGCTGGTTGAGGTGGAGATAATCTTTACAACTTATTTCACTGTTCAAGTTGCTTAATCTCTAGGAATGCATAATGTATTTTAAAAATGATTATATGTTTTTGATGTAAAATCCTAATCTGCAAAGTAACAATAAATACAGCTGCCAGGCAAATGTAGTGAAGTAAAAAAAATATGATCTTTCCCTCTGATTTGTAGATTTGTGTTTGTGTATGTACTTTGCCACTTTACACCACTGCACTGCTGTTGTCAAGGGTCAAATCAATTCATTACATTCAGGGCCTTTTAGCTGACGCACTTATCCAGAGCAGCTTTCAGTTAAGCTAGAACAGAGCACACAGTGTGCCGCTCGAAGGCAGGTATTGTTTTGATAAAAGAGCAGGAGTGAGCACACCTCATGCCAGTGCAAGATTGAGCAGGATCTGGCTGTAAGTGTGTCTGTGAGACTGCAGATTTAGTAGCTGCTCAGGCATCTCACATGAATGACATCACTGATGTGACTCAACCACTGCTTCTGCTTTGCTCGTCTACTTCCTCCTTTTTGTTCCTTGGTCTGGTACACTGCCAGTGTTATATAGCAAACTGGGCCCACAATAGGAGAAGCATGTGTATGTTGGAAGCCACAGGTTATAGTCTGACCTGTGTGTTTATCAATAACATATATATATATTTTTTTTTAATAAATAAAAGCAAAGAAGTAAGGCGCACTCCTAGCAAAAACTAGAACATTTTTCCAGATGATCCAACTCCATGATCTCCCTGCATAAGTAAAAGTGGCTTACTATACAAGGATTAACAAAATACTACATTATTTTGCATAATTGCTAGTGCTAGTGATCACACAACCGTAAGACTATATGAATGCAAACTTCCTACTTAAACCTAACCTACTTTCTTTTTGTTTTAGTCTGTTTCTGTTATTTACATAGAGGAAGTTGTTGTAGGTAGTAGCTTCGAAAATGTTGATGAATTTGACAAGACATTAGTTATGTTTGTCAAAGTAGGAAAAAACATGTTGGCTATAAGAAAATATTGGTCTTGCTTCTGTCCTTTTTGCAGGAGTAACCACTGGTCTCTCACTCAGTGACACTGAGCTGCAGTAGCTCAACCTCACTGCTTGTAATTCATTGTTTTACTTGGATAAGAGGGAACTTTTCTGTATATTGGCCTTTAGTTTACAGTGTTGATGCTGCAGCTGTTGCCAGTTATCAAAAGGCTGCAAATCAACAACTTTATGTGTCTCTGTTGTATAGAAGAAAGATCACAAAGTGAAACACAATATAGGTCAACAGTGTGCTGACAAACTGCACTGACACGTGTACGTGAGCTTTTTACAAATGAAAAGGAACTTGTGGTGCAATGAGATGTTTTTTGTGTGTTTTTTTTAAACCATGTTTTTATTTTGACTGAAGTCCTTCACTTCATAATACAATGCTGTGGAAATACTCCCTTTCACGTCCTGCATTCACAGTAAAAGTATTTAAGTTTTATTAGCAAAATCTAAAAATCTCCTTAAAATATGAAAAGCACTCACTGTGCAGTAAAATATTCTCTGTCAGTGTTTCACTATTTTATCTTATGTTTTTGATCTGCTGCATAAATGTGAATGTTGCTTTTTATTACTGAAGATGTTTAAGGTTGAGCTCAGTCATTTTAATTAGTTAATATAAATGTTTTCAAAAATATTGATAAATAAATAAATAGTTAATATTTGTAATACTTTCAGTACTCTTTTTTTCCCCACAGTATCAATACTCTGGTACCAGCTGCACTTTTCTCTCTCTCACCTTCTTTTTATCACTCATCTTATTCACAATATCTGTTGTCGTGTTATAGACTTGTTATATTTATTTTCTAGTACATATGTGCAGTTTTATGCTCTCAATGCTGCATCAGTATTTTCCTGATGAATCGAAAATTGGAATCAAATATTGATACTTTTCAAAGTATTTTATTGAAAATAGAAAATCCAGGTTCATGAGAACACTGCTTTATATGCTGTTTGTTAGATTAATCTACAGAAATGTATTATATTCTACTCATAAGGTCATTATATGTTTGCAGCATTGCTGTCCTGTCAGAACCACATATCTTCATAGTGTCAACCCTGTTTTCAGCTTTGTGTCAGTATGTTTTGCAGCTACTCCAAGAGGGTTTTTAAGGTGTTTATTTATCTAAAGATGAAGGAGAATATTTCTAACCCATAAACCCTTCAGTTTATTAGAAAAATTAAAAATGACCAAAGCTGGAGATGCCTGGTTTTCACTGGAGAGGAAGGGTGTGGAAAAAACTTCACCTGTAAAGTAACTAGCAACTAAAGGTGTGGTCAGACAAATGTAGTGTAGTAAAAAGTTTCTCTTTGAGATGTAGTGGAGTTGAAGTATAAAGTTGCATAAAACCAAAATACAAATGCCTCAAAGTACTTAAGTGCACTACTTTAGTAAATATATGCAGTAACTTTCCACCACTGGTTGGATGTCACTTTTTCCTGCTACTCTTGCTTTTCACAGTATCATATTTCTGCATTACAGTGTACAACCTTTGTGGTACTGATCTATTCAGTTTTGTGATTGTTATATTCTTTTCAGACCAACTCAGATACAGATTAAGCCACAATTGTGATCCATCTGAATGGTTAGTGCCTGTTATCAAACTAAATTTAATGACTACTTTGGATGACGCACAAGTGCTCTGACCACAGGCTTGTGAGCAAATGACTAATGGAAACTGTGTATTTAGCCATATCTCTATGTTTGGAAGTTGGGCTGTGCATTGGCAGAAAACTTTGGTTACAATTCCATATATTGAGATAGTACGATTCATTAAGCAAGATGATATGTTGCTATTTTTTTAATCTAATTTTAGGAAAACTATCATTGTGTAAAGAACACACCACCATATGAATAATATTTGAGTTAAAAAAAATCACTTTTTTATGCAATCAGAACAGGAGGGGTAGATAACAACATTGCTATGTAGCCATAGGGGGTTTAAACACAACACAAAATTAACCACTGCCACAAATCTTTGCATGCATCAAAATAGGACGATACAGCATTTTGACAGGATCACCAAATATATTATTGCAATACTCAATATTTTTGATATTTTGTTACACCCCTTTTTGGAACATGGAGTGATTTGGCTGATCAAAAGCGAATTGATTGCTTTTTAACATATCTTGAGTACACTGTAGCTGACATGAATTTAAGTGAACAATAGACAGAAAGACAGAACAGCCACCATTCCAGCCTACAGTGGGTGAGTATTTCATACTGAACAGGTTTTAACCTAGGTTGGGTTTAAGACACGGGGTCTTAAACCCAACCTAGGTTTTTTTAAATGTTTTACTTCTGTCTGTACATCGCCTTTTTCTGTCTTTAAAACTGGCATAAGCAATGTGTCAGACTGTTTTAATGGCCATGGAAATCCTCTGTGTTAGTCATGGAAAGAGTTGTAACAGAGAAGGATTTCTGTGTGTGAGAGAGAGAGAGCACTGAGTTATGGTACATTTGTTCTAGGCTGTCCTCACTCAACCCTCTATGTCTCAGGTTAAAAAGAATAGCAACACATCTGCGTCGCAAAACAAAGAAGTACTTGAGAGAGTACTTTTGGATCCGATTTTGCTTGATTATCTACAAATTAACTGAATATATGTAGGCTAGTAGCCAGGAAATGTTTCTTATCTTACAGAGCAAATATTCTGTGTGTACGTGCAGTGTGGGAATAATGGACTGCCCCATCTTAACCGAAACATCCAGGAAGCCAGACAAGAGCAACAAAGCACTTTCTGCTGTTCTGCTCTCTGTCCGATGCTACTCTTTTTTTCCCAGACAGGCTTGCATGTGTGAAGTTTTAAAATTAATGTTTACATAGATTATATAAACTACATCCACAGCCAAGTAGTACAAACATATAACACATAATCTCTTTATTTATTGCAGTTTCCTGAACAAAGTTTATGAATGGCACTGAGTGTGTATAGTCGGTCAAAAGAAACAGAATATTTTCAACTCACCGTGTTCAAATTTTTTATAATGGACTGTTATGTTCTGACTGTTGGATCTGTTTGGAATTTCAGCCGGAGACGCAATGTTCAGAGCGACATCGAGGCAGAGTTGTGGCCTTATGTGGCTACAATTATTGATATCAGTTCGGAGTTAATATTAAAAGACATTTTCAGCTGCCGAGAAAACGAAACATAAAACATTACTGCGGCGGACCAGTGCTTCTTGTGTCCTACGGCTTATTCCTTACATGCACTCCAAGATAAAAGGCACAAACTGAGCATTTTCCAAAACCACTTGCAGGTGTTATCTGATTTTCTATGACATTGCAACATCCGTCTTTAATTGATTAATGCAAAGGTAGCCCGTGGTACATAGCCCTGATCAGTCACCCACTGATGTGTGCTGCAAGACATGTGGAAGATCTTTCCAGCATCTTATTATTATATGTGACTTTTTAAATAGGTTATGATATTATTTGAAATATATGATCATTGCTATGTGCTATGTTTTACACTGACCAGGGATGGGTGATACAGCTGAAAAAATTATCACAATAAAATGTTTCATTTCATTTGATATTAATAATTATTATTATTATTTTTTTTTTTTAAGATTAGTTTTTGGGCTTTTGCCTTTATTTTGGACAGGGACAGCTGAAGATTGACAGGAAAGGGGGTAGAGAGAGGGGGAATGACATGCAGCAAATGGGTCACAGGCAGGAATCGAACGAGTGACCGCTACAGAGGACCAACAGCCTCAGTACACGGGGCGAATGCTCTACCAACTGAGCTATGGGAGCACCCCATTTGATATCAATAATTATTGAGCATTTTTAATGCGCTGATAAATATTTTTATATTTACAAACATTCAAATGGCTGTAATTTGAAAAGAGATGCTAGTACTGGTTAACAATTATCAAGTGACTCTGCAGTTCCTCAGCAAAGTTTTAGCATCTTTCAGGTCACTGTTTCAGCTTTATGACCCACAACTTAAAGTTTTTGTTCACCATTCATAGCGTCCTTTATGGCTGTAAAAAGCAGCTGTTTTCAGCATAAACCCACTGTGCGCTCCCTGCCCAGCACCAAATGACAGACAGACTTAAGTTAGCAACCAGCTGGTGAACGTGGCTGCTCACCAGCCCTTGAGAGACAATGTAGACCAAACAAAGCTAGGAGAGAATATTGCATTTCTGTTCACCAGGTTGCCAGAAACAAGACTCAGATTAATACTAATATAGCTCCGTGTTTGGTAGATATATAAATATGCAACAGTTTACTAACATGTTCAGAACATAACTTAATAAAGTGATAATATGTCAGTGTTGTGTTCACAGCTTAGTGGACATAATATTAATGATTGTTGTTTTAAGATTTAAGTAAAAAATGTTGCTAGTCCAGCAACTGCCTCTGCAGTAAACAGCTGCAGCAAACTCTGGCCTCCTCAGGGTACCTCTTTTTGTTGACATCAGCAACTTTGTGCCTTTAAGTTTTAACTGAGAGTTGAAAATTGATTTAATTCTGTCAGTTTCAGTGATCATGTGTTTATGATCTGTGAGAGCACTTGACTTGTCAGCTGGTTGATGTGTTTTGGAGCACTGGCATTGGTCATATTTTTTGCTCTCGCTCTCTCTGTCTGTTGATTATTGAGTCTCTCTTACAATATGAATGTGGGTGTGTGCAAGTCTGTAACCATATTTGTGTATATACAAGTATTTCTGAGTAAATGATAAGCATGTGTGGATGATGGAAATGTCAAGGTTCATGGATATTCTCAGAAATGGACAGATTTTTTGGAAAGCTCTGTCAGTCTCTCTTTCTCTTTCACTCACACAAACAGTTGCATACTGTGGATTTTGCCTGCATGTGAAAAGCCAAAATACACACAATGCAAATATGTCAAGATTGGGATACTGGTAAACATTCAGCTTTAAATACTTGTATAAGAAATAGAAGTAGACATTACTGAGAGAAAATGGGAGACTAAAGTTTATGGGTAGTGAAGAGGAAAAAGGGAAAGGAGGGGTCAGGAGGAAAAGAAAGAGGGGAATCAAATAAAGAGCGTGTGAGTACAAAGCCTGCTTTGAAACGAAAAGGTCCCAGTTCGGCATCTTTTCAACACAGGAAGATATCACAAGGGCTGCTCTATTCCAGACAACCATAACACACATTACACCTTATGGCTGGTTAGCTCATAGTGAGGTGTGGCATTTGCATTGATAAATGGAACATTTGTGGTCCATGCAGTGGGTTTTGTGTCAGTGTTAATACTGTTACCACCTGTTTCTGAATATGTGCCATCAGTGCTGGGGCAGTATGGGCACCCAGTCAAATACTACGTGTAGAAATGAAAGGGCAGGTAATGTTTATTAGATTGACTTTCTGAGGAGACAGTCTTTTGTGGTGATGGATATGATGGCAGTGCAAGAGAAATACTTTGAAGCATGGCGAGTTGTTATGCAGCTCTGAGGTGTCACATTAAAGAACATCTTTAAAGGACAGCGCTGACAACCACAGTTTTTACAGTAGATTTCCCAAAGCATACTAGTGTTGGGCAGTGTCTATCAAATTGAAATATGACGATGTCCACTGCGAAACATCACGATGAACAATATCATTGCTGAGTCTAAAAGGGTCTTGGTCTCAGCGTCGGCACCACATGTCTGTAACATGCTTGTATTTAAAAAGATAGAATAAACACAACATGGAGACGTATTGCAGTGAACAGCAGCAATAGCTTCTTTTTATTTTCTCTCCCGCAAGTCAAAAACAAAAACTTGAGCAACACCTCAATGACAGCTCTGAGAGGACGAACTACCTCAAATGCAGGCTTTTAAATCACGATGTTACAATGGTAGAGAGCTCAGTAGTCAGTGACTGTCAGCCGTCACGATGGATGATGGCCCCATAGGGAAACGTGCCTTTTTATATCTTTCTGTATCAGCCCCATACCCTATATGCTTGAAAAAGTTCACTGAAAGCACTGTATTTTCCATGAATGAATGAATGAATTGTCTTAATTTAAATTGTTTGTTACAGTCGAGTCATCTCAAAGACACATTGCAAACAAACATTAAAACAGTCAGTGTTGTCAAAGTAACAGATCTATGTCATATGAGGAAAAAGTAGGTTATACTTCAGCCTTACAGTGTAATTTTACAGTTTAAAATGTCCTAGATCGGTACAAACTAATGTCAGATGGCCCAAGTCGTTAAAGAAAAAAAGATACTACAGAACTTTCTTCACTAATAAATATATAGGCCTATTCTAGTATATATGGTTTTCCACATCATACATTTTATCCATGGTTTACATTTTTGGTTTTTCAGTCATTGTGTAATTTTCTCCTGCCTTGTGTGTAACTTCACGCCTGCTCACTGCCTATAATAGCTGTTTCGAGATTGTGTGAGCTAAAACACAGAGGAAGCTTGATTTTCCTTTACAATAATTCCCTACATGTTAACAGTCAGGTACTTTTAAACTCATTAAAGTAAATGCATATTATGAAATGGTGGCATTAGAATGTACCAAAAACCACCAAATTTAGGCTTTAATGACCCCTATAGCTGGCTACATTTTCCCACTGGTTGGCTACTCTATATCCTTGTGGAAAGCCCTGATACTCATTAGTATAATTGTATGTTGGCCACTTGAAGTTAATGTATTATTCCACTAGTCACATGTTCTTATCTCCTGCTTGCTGTCCCTCCAGGTTCCTGAGATCATCAGTACGTTGAGACAGGCAGGCAAGAGCTCAGCACGCAATGATGACATCACCATCCTTTCCAGCAAATCTTCAAGTGGAGGCAGTGATCCCTCTGAAACATGTTTTTCTTCTCTCTCTACAACGACAACCACCATGGCACCTATTGCCGTGTCTCCGACGACCTTTGCCAAGAAGTTTGAGGTGCTGTTTTGCGGCCGTGTGAGTGTCGCTCACAAGAAGGCCCCTCCTGCTCTGATCGATGAGTGCATTGAGAAGTTCAGCCAGTTGCATGGCTCAGGGACGAGTGTTAAAGGAGGAACTAGTGGGGGGTTGGTGGGTGGGCTGAGGAGGGTATTAACCTTGCCCTCCAATGGACTTGGCAGTGGAGCTGTTGGTAATGGTGTTACAGGGAGCCCAACCACCGGGAAGCGTCCGGTCCTGTTTAAAAGAGACCCCAGCTTTCCCTGTCTGCAGGCCCTGGATGAGAATGGACTCTCACCAGAGATCTCTCACACCAACGCTACTGACACACATGCCCACTCCACTGGAGTACAGCCCACCAGCCTGCAGGAGAACAGGACCATGCTGTTTACGGTAATTTCATGAATGAACACACACAAACACACACACAAAAACAATAACAAGTATGCTCTAATTACTCTGCTTTGCTTTTTATGCTCTTTATTTGGTAGTTATAATCTATTACGATGATTCCCAAAAAATCAAAGAGACGATAAGTTAAGAAATGATAGAACTTTAGTAATAATGGAAAGTTTACTGACAGTCTGTACCCCAATGACATTTGTGTTAGATTAGGTACCTCACCTCTCCAAACGTGTTCTAGCTGCAGGCCTGTTTGTGAACAAATAGCTGTCTTGGCTCAAAAATGCTAATGAAAGGTTTAATTCAAATTGTAGGCCTACTCAGTACTTAATAATGAGTTTGAAAACTAAATAGATTACATGGTACAGTCCATAGGTAAGTAAATGTAAAATTACAGTCTTGTAAAAAATACTTAAGACTTATACTTAATTATAGTAAGTTGAGTAGTTGTAATTAGTTTCTTCCACCCCTGATAAGCAGGTCAATGATGAGGATCATGAAATGTAAGCAGGCGTATTACTACATCTGTTTCCAATAATTGAATGAATATTGTTACATGGAGGTACAACTGAACTGACACAGACTTAAGTGTTGTTATGTTTGATGGAGGGACTAGTGCAGGCCAATCCTCACTTAAGCAGCTTGAGGATTTGTTGTAAGGAGATGATAGGGAGGAATTGTTGAAGCGTAATCAGGAAAATGCTAAATTTCTAGGGAAATTTATAGTATTTGATCACAGATATCTTGGTCACAAACCACATGTGGTTTTAATCAAATAGCAGGTGATTGTCATTAAATGACAACCAAGACCAATGATCTGTTTGAAATTATCTAAACTATGTGATCCAGAGTACTTAATGACAGAGAAAGCTACAGAGATTTGAATGTAGTTAAATTACCACCCAACCACTGCAAGTTGTGGTTTAACTAGTAATTAAAGATTGTCCCTGGCTGGGACAAATGCCTCCATGACCAAAAAGAAGGTGCAAAACTGTGCTGACAGTGCACACGTTAATGAAGGAAAAACATTTTGGGTGGTGCAGCAGTCTCATGCTGTGTGTGTGCGTTGCAGTCCAGGATAGGTTTGGTCCGACGGTGAAATTACAGAAATAGTCTTTCAGATATTTTGTCTTTTATGTCAAGCAGCTTAAGAGTGATGCTTTTTTCACTATGGAGTAAAAAACAGCTCTTGATTTGGTGGTGGAACATTTTTCTGATTGAACTGATGCAGAGGGTAAAAGTATTATTATTTAATATCATTGCACATTAATTTTTGCTACATCTATTAAGAAAAAGCACACTGCTTTTCAGACAAACTCTTCAGTGCAAATTTTCCCGACTCACGCACAATGGTTTTCTCAGATGTCTTTGTTGAGAAAAAGAAGGCTTTGTAGTGCAGTAAAGAGCAATTTTGGAATCCCTAAATGACAAGTTCCACTTGACAAGTCCACAGTTGCTCATAAAGGTCAAAGAGGGACAGAACAAAAGACAGAGAAAAATATAAATCCCCTAATGACTCAGCAACAGCAAATGCTGACTGCTGCTCAAAATGAACTCAGTCACGCTCCCCTTGTTCGCCTTTATTTGACCTCAGTGACCCCCTGCCAGCAGGTTTCCTGTTTGTGCTCCAGGCAGGAAATGATGATGGTTGACACAGGAACTACCAGGGCCTGTTGCTGTCCCTCTCAGCAGATATAGACACATTATTGACACTGATGATACATCCTTCTGCTGACAGAATGACCTCATCCTGATGATATCATCACATTAGTTTTAAAGATGCAGACTAAACCACTTTTTCCTCTAGAAAGAGTCTGATTGTGTGATTTATGTTTGATACAGGAATAACAATAAAGGAAAACTTCTTCACATAAAGAATAGCCATGCTAACAGAGGTTGACAACTTGGGATTTAACAGACATGAGATCATTTGCTTATTATGGACCACTGAGTCCCTTTTTGAGGTTTTGGAGTGATGTTGACTCATTTCCTAATGAGGGTATGAATGAGGATTTCCCCTGAAGCAGAACCAGATCCTATAATTGATGGGAATTTTCTGAAAAGAGAAGAAATGAAACTGCCTCATTTGACAATTCAGATTATTTAAAATAATAATACATTGTTTTTAGGCTCCTGTTTATATCACATAATCATTGATCAAGTCTTGCAGTTGTGGTTCACTGAAGATGAAATTCTTTCTATTAAACAGATATATATGTCAGACATTTGTTAAAAAAGAAAAAAGAAAAAAAGAAAATCTGAGGCTCATTATTACTGTCACAACCACACCACAAACCTCACCACACACACACACACACACACACACACACACACACACACACACACACACACACACAGAAGCACATATGACAGACTGCAGCCTGATCAAAACATACACACAGTTTCCACTGCATGGTATGGCTCGGCTTAAGTTGACTCTACTTACTATTTTTTGGTTTTCCATTGTGGATAGTATCTGGCACCTCATAGTGGCAAAAAAAATCTAATCAATGTTTTTTCCTTGAACCTCTTTTCCAATCTTTTATTATTTTACCACATGGAGGGTGTCTGTGCAGTTTGCCAGACTCACAGGCCTATTTCCAAAACTAAAACTGACTGAAGTCAATCATCAATCCCCATCATGTTCCACCTGAGAGGGGCACATACTAACAAACGCAAATGTAAAATACCAATAAATTATTTACATAGACATAAACTTAATTGCAGCTCATTCACCAACAGCAAGTTTAGTCAAGTTGAGTCATCCCGTGCAGTGGAAACACAGCTTTAGATACAAGAGTGTAACCGTTTTGCCTTTGTGTTTTTCTTTGTTTTAGGTGGGAAAGTCTCAGATTTTCTTGGTTAGTCCTGACACTAAAAAAGTTGCCATAGAGAAGAGTTTCAGAGAAATCTCCTTCTGCTCACAGGTATGAAGCACTGCATTTCTTTCACATAATTGTCTGTTCAGGCTTGTTTGTGATTTTTTTTTTTTTTTGTAAAAACCTATCCTGAATCCTTAAACCACCTGATACTTTCTTTCCAGGGTATTCGTCACGTGGATCACTTTGGCTTCATTTGCAGGGAAACAGTTGAAGGAGGGAGCTGCCACTTTGTTTGCTATGTCTTCCAGTGCACCGATGAATCACTGGTGAGAGATGGATAATGAAGGGAAAGTTTAGGTGGACAAGGCTGGGACATGTTGTGTAAAAAAACACAATATACATGTGTTTTACCCATGTGTTGTTTTTGTTCATTTTTCTGCCTCTATTTTTTCACAAATCAAAGCAAAAATCCAGGCACATTTCTGTTGTACTTGGTACAGTTCATTTACTCATTCAGTTATAATGCCCATCTACACACCAAGAAAGCGTGCAGGTTTAAGCATTGTGTGTATTTTCTGTAACTAATTTCACATTTTCATATCAGCACCTCCCACTCAGTCTTCATATTTAATCACCCCACTCAGTTTAATTTGACACCTTGCAAGTTTGCTTTGGATTTAATCTGAGTGCCATAATGCATGAAGCTAATATTTTTCACTAGTGTTGTTTTCTGTCAGTCAAGATTAAAGTCTGCTCTAATTCATTAGACCTATGATGACTCAGGGCATCTGTGCTCCATGAGTCTTGTTGTGCCAAACAGACTGATATAAAGAGCCTCAGTCATTAGATGGATGTACTGCACTGAATAATAGTCAACTAATGTTGCAACATGATTGGCTTAATCTAGTATACATACTTCCTGTAATTCTTGAAACAATGAGTCACTGGGCCTGATAAACATCAATAATTATATTAATCTACCAATCATTTTTATAATCAATTACTCAATTTGAGACATTTTTGGAGGAAAAAAAAGTCAAAATTCTCTAATTCCAGCTTCTTAAACATAAATATTTTCTGATTTTTTAATCCTTTATGTCAGTAAACTGAATATCTTTGGGTTGTGGACAAAACAAAGTATTAGGGAACGTCATCTTGTGTTTTGGGAACCAGTGGCCAACATTTTTCATAATTTTCTGAAATTTTATAGACCAAACAGTTTATCAGTTAATTGAGAAAATGATGAACAGATCAATCAACAATGAAAATATAGTGATATACAGTTAGTGATATAGTGATATACAGTTTAGTAAATAAGCTACTGTGAACACTGGTGGACTCAAACTGATAAATGCACAGACAAATTTTTGCAAGACTGTATGATGAAGGATGGATGAATAAAAAAATCTTAAGGACTGTATCTTGCTCTTGTAGGTGGATGAGATCATGCTGACTTTGAAGCAGGCGTTCTCTGTGGCAGCCCTGCAGCAGAATGCAAAGACCCAGAGCCAGCAGTGTGACAGCTGCCCCATGCAGCAGCTCCACAGACTGTGTGAGAGGATAGAAGGTAGAAAACTGTCCCTGTACTCCACTGCAAAACATGCCAAAAAATTAATTGGTTGGAATAATCTTGATAGGTCACATTTACCAGCTGTAGGACACTGAAAGAGCCACTTTGTTTACCCAGTGTACATTACATTAACCTCATTTTTACATCATTTTAATATAGAGGCGACATTCATGGGAGAACCTAGCACTGGATTTCATGAATATTTGATATTTGCAAGTTGACACTTCATGTGAGTGTGATGGATAGAAGAAGGAGAATGACTGATGTAGTCAGAGCCTCTGTGTGAAGATCAGTTGCAACATTTGATTTGTCAATTTGACACCAAACATCAAGTCATCTCACTTGTGTTACAAAGTGTGAAGCAGCTCTCCATTGCCCTCAGAAAATTTGGAAAAGTAATACTGTGTAAAATTTTAATGAATCAATCAGCAGCATCATGCTGCTTGCTGCTCTGAATGTACTGAGTAATAGCAGTGTGACAACATTTGAGGTTTGGTTGTTTTTTGAGTCTATCTGCACTCCAGTACTGTATATAATGTTTACTCTTATAAATAATCAGAGTTTGGTAAATGTCATGATGTCTGAGTCATTGTTGCAGGTAAGGCTTTCCTCTCTGAACATCTCTGAACACTTTAAATATGATCAAAAGATCTGAAATATAAGTAAGAGCATACCTACCTGGACAAGCCTGTTTGTAACTAATTAAAACTCTCATTGAATTGAGGTAGGGTTTATATGTTGATTGAGAAAAATTTAAATTATATATATGTATTTTATACACATAAACGCACCCGAAAGGCATAAAGACAGATTACTGTATGCTGTTGAATCATGTGAGTAAGTATACAATATGGGAGGGCAGCATCATTGACCTTCAGTATCCTACATGCCCTGTAAACATACATCTACTGTATGTGAAACAAATCTGAAGTGAGACTGTTCTAAAATCTTTTTCAGGTCTACATCCATCTAAGACCAAGCTGGAGCTTCAGAGACACCTGGCCACTTTGGACAACCAGGAGCAAGCGTCAGTCTTTGAAAACACTATGGTATGTGGTCTGTTCAGTCTAAAGGACCCGTGTCGTAAGGTGTAAATTCCTTGAGTTCCCTTTGAGGTGACTGCAACTAGAAACAAACTGTTCAGTTAGTAATTTTATCAAAGTTCATTGAGGCTGAATCACTGCCAAATCACAAGTTTTTCATGTGGGATTTAGAGTGACATACTGATCCATGTTGACACATGATTTCTGCCACCTCATCTCAGTTTCCTTTGTGATCTGTTTTACTCTTTCTAGCACTCTCAATGTTTCAGTCTCTTTTCGCAGAAGACACTAAACCGTTGAGGACTGTTTGATAAAACACATCTCTTCAACTGTTGGATCACGTAAATGTAATGATCCATCAGTTAAAGATACAGTGCAGTTAAAGATGAGTCTTACGTGGCTGATGCACTAAATGTTTCTCTGTGACTCTGCTGACATCTGCTGGTGGTGTAGCTGAACTGTAAGGCTACAACAGTGCTGAATTGGTCTCATCAGCAGATCGCTGCTTTTCTAGCATAAATTTTGAAACATTTGTTTTGTTCCTTGTAGCACAAGAACAATGTGCAACCAATTGTTAAAGTCAAAATAAACTAAAAAATGCCTTTTTAACCCTTTTGTTCACCTCCCTGGTCAAACCATGCACCTATAGTATTTAACTATATATGCCAAAAAATGCAGAAAGGCCTTTTCTTTGTATTCTTACAACAAATTCCAATCACCTTTTTTTGTAAAACAAAATATGGCATGTGATTAATGTCATGGAATCCACCCAACAATCCGTCTTAAACCTTTAGTGTCACAGAACTAAAATTCATTACTTTACTGTCCAGCAACAGTAAACTTGACATAACCTGTCGAGTTATGACAAGCTACTTTTCAATGTTCAAATCAAATTCCTCCCAACATTATGTCCCATTAGGTCCTGTTGACTCTGAAATGTGTCACAATAGGTAAGCTAAATGCTCTCCGAATGCTGTTTCATCTTGACTTTAAGTTTTCCCTGTCACATGTAACCTTGTTTTAGGTTCCACTCCTGACCTTCAAAATTTCATTTATCTTAGAATTGTAGCACACAACAGCACAGTGTGTCCAGTACAGTCATGTAATGTAATGTAGCTATTTTCCAGTTAATCCCCTCAGAATTGGACGCAGGTTTATGTAAACTGTTCTCACATCATTTATTTGCCATGGTTGAAAAAAAGTAATTAAAAAAATTGTATTTGTGTGTTTCAGAGGGCTCGTCCGAAGAGTGATCAAGAAGAGAATGAATTGGTGATGGCCTCTTTGAGGAATCTGTATGAGGAGAGACAGAGGAGCCATCAGCACACACTGTCTGGGGACAGCAAACAGGTCAACTGTTTCACATCTCTTATATACATATATACACTGCCAAATTTATGTACTCTAATTATGTCTTACATTTCCTCCCCAGTGTCAGCAGTTCTTTCTCAAAAAATATTTTAGACGCGGTGTCATACTATTCTTGCAAGGATCTCCGTCTCTGTCTTACTCACTGTCTTGCTTTCTGTCTCTTTCCATGTGTATGTAGGTGTGTGAAGAGGCAGCTCCAGCCCCAGTGGAGGCGCAGCAGCAGAGTAGCAGTCGGCAGCGGCTTGAACAGTTCAAGAGCCGTGCCAAGCGCTCTCTCACTGAGTCCCTGGAGGGGATCTGGAAGGTAACGGTGCTTTATATTTCTTGGTTTGTGTTTAACAATTGTCAAATATGCACTTGTATATATATTGCCATGTTATTTGTTGGTTGTGATCTAATATAGAAGAACAGGTGTTGTAGAAGACAGTTGTTTTTTTCCATTATTATTAATCCTTACATTTTCAACATGGACATGGGAAATTAGGTGATTGGGGTCCATAAAGTTGTGTTGATGCTACAGTGAATGTAAATGCCACGCACTGTATGTAACCTTGATGTGTGTGTGTGTGTTTTGTCAGGGGAGCAGCAAGTCCAGAGCTCAGAGGGACAACAGTGTAGGAAGTGACAGCGGTTCTTCCGTTTGTACGGTCAACAGCAGCCACGACCAGCCTTGTCTAGATGACCCCTTGCCTGCCTCTACCCAGCTGCGACCCACCAGCCCACTCAGGTAAACACACATGCACACACACACACACACACACACATGTGCGCGCGCTGACTCATATAAACACACATGCCCACACACTGACTCATATCTTGGGTCAGAACAGTCAGTACTTTAAAGGTCAGAGCAGCTTTACTCATTTTACTTTGATTTCAAGATTACAGTGTTTCTCTGACCCTGAGTTCAAAAGGGACAATGGTGAAGGAGGGGACAGCTACTTCCTTAATCTTACTGTCAACAGCAGTGAAGACCAGAACCTATCACTCTTTTCTCATCAATTAAATATTAATATGACAAGTTTGACCTTTGATTCTCTTGTCTAAAACGTGAGGTGCTCAGCTTTCATTAGCAGTGCATAAAATGCTTACTGCACTAGAAAACAAATGGAAAAACATGTTTCTCACTATAAAAACTGTCTGTCTGTCTGATTGGGGCTATACATTTTAGTGATAATTCAATCTTTCAGTGCTTAAAAACAGATTATGAGATCTGCATGTATCTATTTCCCCATCTGGAGAAAAAATGTCTCGGACCATTGTTGCGTTTCACTCCAGCAGCACTACCCATATGATGTTAAGTTAATTTCTTTGTCCTTTCCTCATGTGGACATATAAGGAATATCATCACATACCACAAAAGAAAAGGGTTAAATGCTTACTTAACATGCCAGAATTAAATCCCCCAACACACAGCAGCGCTGTGGATGGCACCTCTTTGGCTGACCTGACACTTAATGTCATTCTTGCAAGTCACTGTTTTTTTCAGCGCTGTACTATATATACATCTGATTAACACAAAGTGCATTAAGGTATTCAACTTCCCTCTCTGGAGGAATTGTGGATCCCAGGCGAGGTTGGGGACACACACAGTTTGTTCTGAAATGCCTTATGACTGAAACTGAACATAATCGACAGTTAAAATTGACTTAAATTTCCCCAAACCTTGGGCTTGTTCTCCAGGTGAATCCGTGCTCTGACCAGGTGCAGCAGTTTAACAACGTGTAGATGCATGTTATGTAAATTGACATGTTTCCATAATCAATGATTCTGATTACGTCGCCGAATCGCCCCACCCCTTTTACCTAGCAATATGTAAAGCTGTATAGATTGTGATATTGTGTAGACATCGTGCATCTCCTCTCACATAAATTTCTTCATTATCTTCAGGTGCCATAACTCAACAGGAGACCTGAAGCGCCTTGACTCCTCTCTCCCCCTGTCTCCCTCCTCCTCCTCATTACCTGGTGACACTCAGCCACAAGGCTTCCGTCGACGAGCCAGCACCTTCAGCCACCCTCCCACCCCCTCCTCAGCAGAGTACTCACCAGTGCATACACTAACTCACACGCCACAGGACCCCACTGCAGCTACCAAACCCAAGCTCGTACGACACTACTCCGTCAGCACAGACACTCCACACCAGAGCAAGTAAGGACAGTGTGTGTGTGTGTGTGTGTGTGTGTGTGTGTGTGTGTGTGTGTGTGTGTGTGTGTGTGTGTCAGTGTGTCAAATAAAGGCAAAAAAGCCTAAAAAATAACCTAAGAAGTAGAATTCATTATTATGAGATCACATCAGCAGAGGTGAAATACAGTACATGCAAGTGTTGGGCACTTTATTTCCAGAGCTAAACAATTAATCTGTCGAATCTTGGTAGTTTTTTCTGTGAACCAGCTGTCGGGGGAAAAAAAAGTCACAAATTGCAACAATATTAATCACATGCAGAAAGAGAGTTTTTCATAGCTCAGCTAGTCTCCTGTCCTGTCATGCCGTATCTTGTGTCCTTTTCCTGGATCACCAACTGAAGCACATGCAGTAGTTTTATACTGCCTACAGCGTGAAGAGGGTTACACCTGAGTTTATTTGAATAGATTGTTGTATACTGAACTTCACAAACCTCTTCCTGTCCCGTTTAGAGCAGAGTCACACACAACCTGGCTTTGATGGACATGTGTTTTAGGGGTAGGATTATTTCTGTCATACCATTTTGCCATTTTGCACCAAAATGAGTGTATGTGTGTGTGTGTGTCTTTTTTAATAGGCCTCAACCCGTGTAAAAATAGGTGATTGACTCTCTTCCTGTTGCCAGGAGATGAGCTTGTCTTTTTTTCTGGTGTGTGCTGGAGAGCTGAGATTCAGTTCATGTCATTCAGGAGAGGGGGTTAAAGTTGCGTGTGTGTTCAGCTCTCAGTAGATTTGTAGCCTCTAACTGTATCTCTGTCTCTTATAATTTATAGGAAACTAAATGTTTATCCACTGTTTTATGGCTGCTCTACTAAAGATGAGCGCTTTATCAGTAGATGCGTATCTTCAAAGTGTGCAAAAGGTGCAAACTAATAAGCCAAGTCAAATGAGCCAAACCAAGGTGCATATGTTTATGAAAAAGGAGCAAAAAATTCAGAGTAGTTACAGACAGAGGTAACAAGCCATCATTACCTCTGCTGAAAAGGGGTGAACACGAGCGTGTCCACCCCAATATCTCATCACTCACATCAGAACTGGAGCTGATCAATACCTGTGACTTCTGCAGAAGGATTTGACCTGGGACTGAATGCTGATTGTACCCTTTGCCATTGAAAAAGCCAGATGTTAGTGGGAGTGAGGGTTTTTTTTGTCCTGTTTAAAATGGCCTTTGAGTTGTCAGAGAAAGAGGTGCAAAAGAAAGAGGCAGGTAGTAGGACAAATGTGAGAGCAAAACTGCCGTATATATTGTAGTTGTATGTCTTCCTGTGTGATTACACTGGAACTACACTTGCAGACTCTCTTGCAGAGTCTCTATAAATGGTGACAATCAAGAATAACCCTGTCACAGCAGTTTCATGGGTTGTTGAACGCATGTTCAGCAGAGCGTGTTATACAAGGGTCTCCTCTGTGACAACAAGACGCTGTAGATCAGCTATAATGAACCACTTATAGCTTAATGCAAGAAGTTGTTGAGTTCCTGTCAGAAGAGTGATGCTCCATCTCTTAAAATGTTTGTGAAATTAGAAAATGATGATACACTTGCTGTCTGTAGCCACACCCAAATCTCTGTCTGAACTGTAGGTGATCGTGTTGCATTGTGGGTAATATAGGAGCAATGTTTTAACAAAGAAGAGGGATGTCTAAAACAAAAAGCTATATTATGTTTCTGGTTGTGCTGCATCGCTTTTTATACTTTTTTAAAATGTCTAATGTCAGTTCGATGTGTTATAGGAGTGCAATGCTAAATCATGGGACCACTCTTGATGTCACTCAGGTTGAAGAATCAAATAAATACAGAATAGTTTTTGGCGTAATTGGTAGTCATAATGTTGTAGTTTAAACCTGGAAAAAATTATAGTTTGTAGAAATGTTATTACTAAGGAGTCTGTAATGTTAAACCAAAATTCTATATCTACTCTCATAGTTTTTATATCCCTGCTCTACCTTCAAAAACCTTTTTCCTTTCACTTTACCTGCTCTTCTTTTGCTCTTTCTCTGCTCTCTTTCTGCATTGCACTGTTTCTCAGACATGTCCTAGCCAACTCTGCCCTTCCTCCTGTTCCTCCCTGCCCTTCATCTCCCTCCTCTCTCCATACTCATCATCCCTCCTCACCCTCTGCTGGAGCTCGTCTCAATAAAAGAAGGTGAGAATCCTTCACTGGCTTTCTCTTCAACTCATGCAGTTTCTCTGTTTTTATGTGCACTTATCAATTGTTCAAACCTTCTTTTGAATTTCTTTTCCATGTTATGATGCAAGGCCCCGTTCAGGCAGAGAAACACTAAACGTGTCACTCATTAGTTGACAGTTTGAGTTCGGCTTTTTTCACTTCAGCACTCTGGAACAAAAACACAGCCATGCGGCAGCCCATCTGAATGCTAGGAGTCGCATCTCTCCATTGAAATCTGTGGAGTTCAGAGACATTTTGCATGTATCTTTCTCTGTGTGAATGGGGCCTAAGTTTCTCTTTTTTATCTGTTTTCTGCCTCTTTTTTTCACCTCCATTTCTCCATCTCAGTCCGCTGGGTGGTCTGCGTGCTCGTCTCCACTCCTCCTCTTCTGTCCCTAATTTTCTGAAATTTCAATTTCTGGCCCCTGTCCAAGAGAATGATTCACTTGAGCCAAAGAGCAGGTACACACACGTACACCAAATAATTATGCTCATGTAAGTGTGTCCGACTTAGTTATAATGTGTGCTTCTCGTTTCATTGAATATTTTAATTGATTTTATAGCTCTAGTTATTATAGATGTATGAATTTAGCCCCCTGAGTGTTAATCAGAGCATGTTACAGAACTATTTCTCTGTGTGCTTGTATCTTAGGGATGTAGCAGCTCTGTACACACCAACTACAGAATGTGGGGTTGGTGAAAGTCCTCTGCGCAGCCATCGCCACTCATGGAGGCAGCAGATCTTCTTACGGGTCGCTACACCCCAGAAGAGTACAGAATCTAGCGGTAAGTATGGTCAAGCAGATTGATTTGACCCTGTGCATGATTCCACATCAGGAGTAACTAGTGTCCCTAGTAAGATATTGATTTTAACATTTGTCTGTCAATGGATGCCAACTCTGTTGATTAAGAATCTGGCAACCTGATCAGTTACAAAGAAAACTTTATTTAAAAAAAAAACAGTTTCCCTGGATTAAACTGGTGACTTTGTCTCCATAAAGGATTTCAAAGTAGTCAAAGACTGCAATCATGCTGCCATATCATTTAAATAGACCAACATTGTGTAATGAATAATGTATAGTAAACAAAATCTAGAGGACACTGGATGGAAAACTTTGATTGTTGGTTCACTAAAGTTGTTTCTGCACATTCTGAGAAACTAAAGAGTCAGATAGCCTTTGTCCATATTAACAGAGGAACCGCACTGAGGTCTCGTGTTAGCAAGATGACAGAAATATGTGTGTAAATTACGACACAGTTGCTACTAACATGCAGGAACCTACTGTGCAGTAGCATGTCATGTGTTTTTTCTGGGTGTGTATTCACCCTGTAAATATAGTGATATACACTGAGAGGACAAGATACCACCTTTAGTTTTAAAAGCAGATTTAGAGCAACAAATTGGATAACAATGGCAGATTTGTAATGAATTTGTATTTGTATCATTGAACTATAGTCTATACAGGATGCTGCATGTAATATAAACTTAATTAAACTTTAAACAATTATTTAGTGTATCCAGTACAAGTGTTTTTTTTATCCCACATTAGTAGGATCTCATATGCACTTACATATTATAAATTATAATTTTTACTGCAGTTTTAAGTGCAAAATAAATCGGGTCAAATCATAGAATTTCCAAATTAGTTTAAAAAAATTATGGAGAAAATGATAGTATCCCAGCTTATTACAAAAATGATAATTTGATATCGTGAATAATTCTACAATTAATTCTGCATTAAAGTTTATGTACCTATTTTTTCTTACTGCTGCCAAAGAATATGCCACGTTTCTTTTAGATTTCTTGCCAAAATAACGAAACATTTTCAAATAAAAGAACTGATATCCTCAACTCAAATGTCTGTAAGGGTTCCAACCCAAAAATCACAAAATAGTAAATGAAGTCATCAGCACTTGTAAATAAGCGTGTAACAGTTATAATATTGCAAAGAAGCAGAAGAAACTGACATGTTTCAGCCTTAGCCTTTGGGGAACACTGAGGAAAGCCAAAGGCTAAAACCTGTCTGTTTCTTTCTGCTGCTGTGCAATATTAATGTTGTTATTAAGCACTTGCGAGTGCTGACAACTAAAATAACAAAAATACCTACTCTGTGTACTTTGGGCATGTAAGCGTGTCAGTGGCATGAAAGAGCTTTGACAGGTAACAGGTTTACTTTACAGGCTCCAGTTGTTAACTACAACATGTCTTCTTCCAGTGAACAAGACAGTTCCAGGTCAAGACACTTGTGTAAATACACATGTTCTTATGCATATGCACATGCTTCATGTCCTACCAAAATAAGAGCATGAGCTAGACACCTCACATATGCTGCGTCACCTCTGCTATTATTAAAAACAGCAACAGCAGGTCTGGATGTGTAGATGGTGGTGCAGTGACAAAGCCTTTCCACTCTGTGTCATTGTTTCATTTCATGTACCATCACATGAAATGAAACAATAATACACTGATGCTCATGTTCATTTAAGCATTTTTGGTTTGGATTTTAGGGATTGTCTGCATTGAAAAGTTCCACCAAACCTCTAGTTTTGGCCAGTATGGTACACACCACTAATTTACTTTTCTCTTGAAAACCCAGTATTATTATTCTGTTAATTTTTTAGTTGTGTCCCTGAGAAACCAAATCTGCTGGCCATTTATATTTCTGTGCTAGGGGAAAATTTATTACTGTGTGGGTAGGAAGGCAAATGCCATTCTCAATAAGCTGATCACCCTCTTAGTGTGTCTAAACTGAAAAGACTGAAAATAAAAAACACTGAAAATAACCAGGAGCTCATATCTCTATGATTGATAGACATGCACATGAGTTGTTGTGGCATTTCATTTTTATTTTGGAGTTTTAAATTCTGCATTATTGAGTGACCTTATATTTCTCTGTCTCATGTTATCTGCTTGTGTTTACTAGGACTGAAATTCAATGAATTTGAGGAAAAGCTTGAATGTCTTTGCCAAGTAAAATTGATCAAACGTTGGTTTGTCTGCATGACGATTGACAGCCCTGTCAAATATTTTTAGTATTCAAGGATTTTTAGTTTAGTGAAGGATGCATGTAGAAATTAATGTTCTACATCTAGTGTATTATTGCTTTTACCTTTGAAGTCAATCATCAGTCTGTTGTTAGTATATGTCCCTACAAAAGTGTGCGTGTATGTGTGTGTATGTGTCTGCCTGCAGAGACGTTTGAATCATGCATGTACTTGCACATCTTCAGATCCTGTGTTGCAATAATTATATATATACTGTGTGTGTGCTTGTGTATGACAGAAAGAGTGTTGACAGTTGAGATAGTTGGGTTGGTCATAGCTTCACTGTATAGCCTGCAACAAGAGCAAAAACTCCTTGAGGGAAATACATCATGCACATATGCTCATGTACAAACATGTTCATATGCAGCACCTTTAAGTTAGCAAAAGAAAGGAAGCAATTTCTTTATTACAAATTATTACACTGGTGTTTATATTCTGTGTTGGAAGGGGGTTCAGTTAGTTATAGAGTTTGTTTCAGTGAATTAGGTTTGTAACCGTCAGCTATTTTCACAATCTGTCAGGGTTTTTTGTAATTAAATGTTTGGTCAATTGGTGAAAAATGGCAGTTACAATTCCCCAAATGAGCAAATTGCCCCAAATGTCTTGTTATGTCTTCCCAATAGTTCAGAAACCCAAAGATATTCAGTTTCCAGTTATGTCTAATGATGAAAAGCAGCAAATCCTCACATTTAAGAAGCTGTATGTTTCTTGATATATTAACTAATGACACCTCACTTAGTCACTTTTGTTTTGTATTCTTTCTGAAAACAGAATACTTTGCCATTTTAGACAATAGAGTCACACAGCACCCATTCTTCAATATATCATTCAAATTACAGAGTGGATAAAATAACACAAGCATTTTGTAATGCAGTTCAATACAAAAGGCCTGCAGTAAATAATATTAATTAATATTATTATATTATTAATAATGTTATCATCATTATTTCACTGATTCTGTGTAAGAGTGTGGATTCAAGACAGTGATCATAAATTTTACATTTTCTCATGTCATTGCAGAAATTAGCATCTTTGAATTAAGTGTTTCTGAGGGTTTAGAGGTGAACCCTGTTACCTGTGTTTGGTCTTTGTTGTCATGAACTTTTCTTGTATTGTTACATTACATAAGTTTTTGTCAACAATTCAGGCTACAGGTAACTGTGCCAGCGTCTCACATAGAACACCCCACAGCTTGGCAGCCCTAACAGATTTTTTTAGTGTGTGTAATTTCAAGTACTATCACTAGAGTAATTGTAGTGTAACTCACCAAATGTGGACAGGGTATAAGCCTGCCATTAGCCATCTTTTTCAGGCAACATTCTTCTATCCTTCCACTATCTGCATGCTGCTGTTTTCAAAATCCCTGTTGCTATGGGAAAAAATAACCTCCCAGCTAGCAACCTGAATGCTGAAAATGAAAAGTTACCTTAATCTGAACATGGTAGCTAACACTACAAATGTATACAGGCTAGTAGCTGTTACCTTTCTCTTTGATTTAGACATTTTTATACCAAGGCTCACCTCCCATATATGCATGCAAATAATCCGCTAAAACAACCCCCTCCCCCATGAGCGCTATTTAGCAGGAGGCACTGTCACTGTAACCTGGGCTTTGTGCTTCCTAAGGCGATTGTGATTGGTTTAAAGAAATACAAATAAGCCAGAACATTTTTTTCCCCAGATTTTTCTCCATTGCTGACACAGTATTGTGGAGAATGGCTGGCTATGTGAGACTACCAGAGTAGAGACCTGAAGGTACAGTAGCAACGTTATGCTAAGTGAGGTGAAGAGAAAAAAAAAATTCTGAGGTGTCAGCTGGCATTGATCATGAAAACTAACCAGCGATATATTCTGTCATAGAATGGTGGATCCACCTGCAGTGACAACAGGCCACGCCAAAAAATAACAGGGGTGTCTCTTTTGATACAGCCTGCCAGTGTTTGGTCAGCTAAGCTTAATTTTCATTCAACCTAATGACAGATGTGTGTAGCTTCCTTTTCAGGTGTGACTTTATCCAGGGAAATGATGCTGCTCTACCCGTCTGTGTGATTTTCTTACTGTATGTAATCTGTCCTTGTTGTGTGTACTTAATAAGTTGATATGGCAAAAAATGTAATCTTAAATTAAAGGCAGCTGTACACATCACAAACACAAGAAGACTCAATTAGCAAAGTGGAAGATATGCCATGTGCTGCTGTCAGCCACTGTCTTTTTTGTGCCACCACCAGGGGGTACCAAAGTCTGTAATTTCCAAATTCTCAACACGCTGCAGCTACAAGCATGTCCATACAGTTCTTATCTGATGGAGCCTCAACAACAACTGAGCATAATAACCTTCACTAATATGGTCGTTTTGCTGTAGTAATGGATTACATTTCACTTCAAGGCATTCCTGTTAATTTGTGCACTTCTGCACACACCCCTCTCTGTATTCTGTATTTGGGTATAAATGCACCAGGAATGTGGGTCTAATGTGACCTTTTTAATCCACCTTCCCTCTGAACATGCTACTCACGAGGAATTAGCGAGGTTTAGGCCTGCCATTGTGCGCAAAGTTTCCCTTTCCAATATGACAGCACGAAAGTCATTTCTCCTCATCATTAATGAAACCTGCACCTGAAGTTTATTTTGACAGTCAACTGCAGTGACGTGAAGGAGAAACAGTGATTTTAGGAGGTCAGTGTGATGGGCTTTGTGCTGGCTGAATGCAGCCTAAGTTGGGTTTAGCAGGGTGTGTATTTATGCATGTGCTTTCATACATGAGGTCATGGGTGTGTCGGGGGTGTGTGTGCGCCTGTGCGTGCTTCTGTGTGTGTGTGTGTGTGTGTGTGTGTGTGTGTGTGTGTGTGTGTGTGTGCGTGTGCGTGTGTGCGCGCGCGCGCGTGTTGGAGGGGGTGGCGATGTCTCAAGGTCATGTTGACAGTACACACACAGACAGCGCCAGAGGAAAGCGCCAGCCTTGTTGACCCACTTTGCATGGAGTGTGTGTGTGTGTGTGTGTGTGTGTGTGTGTGTGTGTGTGTGTGTGTGTGTGTGTGTGTGTGTGTGTGTGTGTGCGCGCTGGGGACTTGGTTTTGGCCAAGCTGGAGTGTTTGCTCAGGGAGTGGATCATGCCACTTTGTGCAAGTCTGTGCGCGTGCATGCATGCATTTTTCACACCTAAAAGCTAACTCTTCAACAATGTTCTGTTGAAGCAGTCTGCGTTTGTCTAACAAAGACATAACTCTGTTAAGAGGGTTTGACGTCTCTGTGTGCATGTGTCTTCACTTCTTTTATAACTCAAGACCTGTATGTTTGTACAGTGACTCTGCTGGTTTCAGCATGTCTTGGAAAATCTCCCTGACACAGACACAAAGGCATACACTAATGCTAACATCATCTGGCACAAAGAACACTATTGTGATCGTGTATGTGTGTCTGTGTGTGATGTGTTGATGTACAGTACGTAGAACACGTGTTTATAGTGTTGGACGACTGAAAGGGTAGCTTATCTTACATATTTCTAATTTTCCTCAGAAGAGTCTTTGGATGGATAAGCATCATATTTTCATACCTAAAACAAGTTAAGGAATGCACTTGTGTGCGTTTGTGTGCATGAGTGCGTGTGTGTTTGTGTCATCAAACTGAATTGTGATGTTCCTCCGAACTGAAAGAGAAGCAAGTGCTATCTGGATAGTTGTTATGTCCTTCCTCTAAACAACACAGGGTATTTTGAGGTTTGGGATCCACCCTGTACTTTGGGGTGGAGTCACACAAACACATTTTTTTTACGGTGTGTGTGTGTTGACTGTGTCAAATATATCTATGTTTAGCGATTTTATTTTTATTTTGCAGCATGAGTGTTCGAGGGATTGTTGTAAATTGAATTGTTTTTTGACTGTTGGTCAGTTTAAGAAAAGGTCCTCATTTTTTCCATGCAATTAAGGCAAAAAAAATGTTTTCATATCCTGTAAATATAGAAAATAAGAACGCAATTGAATAATTACTTTTTTTGTATATGCATGTCAGAAATGTATTATATTTAACTGTCCTTTCTTCTATCAAGCTCTTGTGTTTTATACAACTAGCTTTTAAATATTATGATATTAGAACTCATATTAATTACAATGTTGGTTTAAATTTATGTACTCACATGCCTATTATGTATGGGTTTTTTTGTGCAGCGATTTACAAGTTTTGAAAAGCCTTTTTTTTGACTGTTCTGTTTGATATCACCTGACTCCACGCTCCTCTTAATCAAGTCATCAGCAGCTGCTTGGCATTTTGGCCTTTGTTGTGGCACAAAAACTAACATCCATAGAAAAGATTTTTTTACTCTTTTCTTTCTTTTTTCTTTCTTTCTTTTTTTCACAAACTGATCCAGTGATGAGCTGATCATGCAACAACTGACAGCCATATGCAGTCCCATGTTTTTAAAGTAAAAGCATATAATTTTCTTTTTGTATCAAGGGGGAAAAACTGAACATAATTTTCCTTGTTTTGATAAAGCAGCTGCAGATTATTTCCATACCTGATATGTTATGATCCCCAAAAGTTAGACGTGATACAAGTTGAATATATTTCTGTTTTGTTAGCTTTGCTGCACTTTCCAATGTTCACATTATTCTATGCATCTTAAAAAAACTTTCAGCACTTAATTAAAAACTTTTGCATACATCTAGAGAAGAAAAACTATACTATACTGCACAAAAAACTTTATTCAGAACTTTGCAAATCTCTGTTGGTGGCATCTGGCAGTTGGTCTGACATTGCAGTAGGTGCTTCACCATCTAACCATCTTTTTCCTGGCAAGGGATCTGCACACTACTGAGTGGACTCTTCTGGTTTGTTGCTGCAGTGGACACCTGATCTAATTTAATGTAATGTAATCTGGTATGTCTTTCAGAACGTGGGGATGCCTGTCTAGAGGGGGGTCGAGTGTGCATGGGCCAGGTGGGAGCTGGAGGAAGTGGGGACTTGTCCATAAGGGTGGTGCCTGAGGAGAGGACGAAAAGGAGCAAAGAAGAGCTGAGGGAGCTCTGGAGGAAGGCCATCCTGCAGCAGATCCTGCTTCAGAGGATGGAGAGAGAGAATCAGAAACTACAGGGTGAGTTTACATTAACTTATAGTCCTGTAAAGTGAACTAAGGACTTGAATGTCTGCCAGGTTCCTGACGAAAAGAACAGCAGCTAAACGCACATAACACTTAGAATATTCTTGTATTCTGATATTCAATTTATTATCTCTTATTGATTTTCAGTACATGTTATTGCTACCTGCTCCGGCAGAGTTTAAATTGACTTGTTGTCTGTGCATGATAAAATAAAAACAGCAGCCAGCATTGTGTCAGTAAGCAGTGTTGGCATCACTCACATGGTGATGCAGTTGATTGAATTACATGAGGAGTTACTTTCCATGTAAGTGTCTTTCTTTATGGTATCTCTGGCAACATTCCTTTCCAGATGTGCGCGTACACACAGGTTAGATAATGAAGTGCACACCTGTTTTTTAATTTCTTTCTTTCATTTCATATGACCCACCTAAAATGAACAGTTTATATAATATCTATGTGTGTGTGTGTGCATGCGCGCATGTTTGCTGGTAGGCCCGTCTAAGGGCGTGCCAAGTGCACCGCCTCTTTCCTGACCCAGTTGGCATGTATCAAAACACACCTAGCAATGTGCCACACCTAGCTACCTGGATTGTGTACAAACCATTAGTTCACACACGCATGCACCACTTTACCATCACACAGACAGAAATTTCTGCCTATTTAGCAAGAGTGTGGATGGAGACAATTTGGGTCAATATTGATGTAAGAAGAACAAGTCCAGGCAGCGACCTCGTTCTGTTCAGCCTCACACTTACACACAAACACACACACTTGCTGTAGTCAGACTTTACACACACCAGCATAGACATCTCCAGTGTGTGGCTGCCTTCTTGGGCGTCTGTAGTTTAATTGTGTTTTATTCCTCCCACAGGGCGCACTCCACCTTTCTGTCCGTTATTTGCCTGGGTGGAGCTCAACTCCCTGTCCTCCATTCTTTCTGTTTATCTCTCTCATTGCTGCCTGGTTTATGGGTCAACTGTGAAAGTGTGTGTGTGCGCGCGCCCTTCCATCAGTGTGTGTGTGTGTATCTTTGTCCACTCCAGGGTGGGGTATCCTATCTTGTTGTGTGTTATCATGGGCGTAGAGTTCCGGCAACAGAAAGGGATAGAAATGGAAAGCGGGAGGCGAGGACAGGAGAGGTTGGAGAGTGTAGTGGAGGGACTGAGCTGGGCTGCAGCCAATGAGCGCGTCCTGATGGACTACACTCTGCCTGCTCCAGACAGCTGATAAGACAGACACAGAGCCATGGCCTCTCCAACAGCATCTATTCTTACTCTGGGTGTGTCAGCTACTGCTCCGTCCAAGTTTTTTTCCTCTATTATCCAGAATACGCATTCCAGGTCACTCCCGCTACTTTTCTGTCTTTGATTGCTGAGTCCGTGATATATGGCACTTCATAAAAAGTGGTCAGGCCTCATGAGAAGTTCTTGAATTATCTTGAGCCAAATTATTTTAAGATGTGTTCTGGATTTTATTGCAAGTTGTATGCAAAGCACGCTACTTTTGCAAAGTATTGAATTTGCATATTCTCAATTTATTCATTAAAGCTGTAGTCTTTAACCTTTAGCATTTTTAATGCACACACCCCCATTAATCCCCCCTGTTGGCCGCACACCTACCATAATTTCCCTCCATTTCCTGGAAGGTGATGGTGTAGGTTGGAGCGGGAAGCGGCCTGCTGTCTCTTTCCTGTCCCGTAGTGATGATGTCACTCCCCCCAGCCCTGCCAAGCTGCAGCTGGTCACTGGGTGGACACCACACATGAGAGCGGAAAGGGTGGGGAAGTCCACAAGGGGAAAGGAGGGAGAAAACGGAGAGGGAGAGTGTGGCGGAGGGACGAGACAAATGTGGGATTGAATGAGAAGAAAGAGTTGAGTGTTGGCTGAAAAAAGAGAGAGAGAGAAGTAGAGAAGGGCTGTGGGTGAAGAGATTAGGGGAGGGAGAGAGGAAGGGTGTTGTCAGAAAATAGAGGAACAGATGAGGGGCACTGGGTGTGCCCTCACCTTCTTTGATCACTGCTGTCAACATGTTGCAACGGAATTCACAGTTTCTGTCTTTCTGTACAGTTTGTAGGCTGTGTTACTATATGTTGAGTCCAGGGTCAAGGTTTCACCGTGTGAATTTCATTACACGAAACAAAAAACATGTTTGTTATGTCACGGATGAGGAATGTGAAAGTCCCCCTGTCCAACGGCTCTCTCTGATATTCCATGATTTTCTCTCTGCCCATGGGACATGAACAGTCTTTCAAATTACAGTACAATTAGCATTTAGCATTTTCCTCAACCAATAGTTGAACATGTTAACAATCAATAATGGATTAATCATTAATAGTTAGTAAGATACAAAACCCACGTCTTTTTCTCAGTTTTATTTATACAATTCAAGAGGCACATTAATTATGTGAAACATTAATTTATGAAGCATGAACAATTTAAAAGAACAGAATGGTAAGCAATAAGACTCTTGCTTGAAATGTCTGCTCTTGTCAAGCTGTCCATATTCAACAAATGACTTAGAACAATGTCAAATGGAGGCCATCTCTAGACTAACAAGGCCGACAAAACCAAATCATGAGAAAACCTGTGAGCTCCATAGAAATACACAAAACATACGTTGTCCAGTTATTACATTTTTAAACTGTTAAATTCTTAAGAAACGTGTTACATGTTATCCCAATCATTATGACAGATTTGTAAATGGCAAAGAGAAAAACTTGTTGGCAGTAGTTTTATTTTGTCAAGTGAATGTGTACATTTTCAAAAGCACCACCACAATAAATAATAGACATAATAAAATGTTAATTAAAATTGATCTCAGATTTTAATAGGAGGGACATCATCTCCTCTGAAATTAAGTTGAAAAAAATGTTTATCAACATTGGCTATCAGACAGGTGGATAGTGAATATCAGCAAGCCATCCCTGCTAGCTGGTGAACATAGTAGAGCATTCAGCAGCTAAAGAGCCAGATGTTACTCGCAGGAGACCAAAAACGGAGCAAAAAGAGAGTGAATAATGCACATATTTCACCAGGTGGTCCAAAACATGACTCCAAAAGAATGACAATGTTGCCTCATAACTGCTAGATTTGTTTTATTCCAAGAGAACTGTATTGATTACTACTTCTGACCTGAGCGGAGGTGGTTATGAAATCAGTCTCTGCTTCATTCACAGTCATGTTTACTCCTTTACGTTTTATTGTAATTACAGGCTAGCTTGCCACAACAAAGAGTTTGCGGAAGACTGTATCAGTAATGTATGAAAGTGCATGAGTGCGGTAGCTGGTGTAAAGGCACATTTTCATAGTGTGAAACAAAACTGAAAGAACAACACAAACTCTCTTCAGGGCTTGGTGCTTTGTGAAGAGAGCAGCCCCTTGGCATCTGGGTAGTTGGGCTTCAATTAAATAGCTTTCAGGAACACCAGGCCAGGTTTTCAAATCACACACACACACAAAAACCACAGGACGAAGGTAAAGGATACTCGAGTCTGCTATTACTATGAATATGCTGTCACTGTTGATGTGTATTTTCTGTGTGTTTATGTTTGTAGCCTCAGAGAGTGATCTGCAGAACAAGCGTCTGAAGCTGGACTATGAGGAAATCACTCCGTGTCTGAAGGAGGTCACTCTGGTCTGGGAGAAGATGCTGGGAACTCCTGGGAGGGCAAAGGTCAAATTTGACGCAGAGACCATACATGCAGCTGTTGCACAAGGTACATATTTGGCTCCACAAATACATATATCAGTAGTTCTTGGAAATGTTTGTTCTTTTTCAAAATCACCAAGTATTAGCAAATATTGACCAGAGCTTAATGTATAAAGCTCCTAAACTGAAAATGTCTATCGTAACTTTTCTCCTTATCATCCGCTTGACTCTTTTCTCAAATACAGCAAAAGAAAAGAGCACAAATTCCATGCAGTGATTTTAATTCACCCTTTGTATGCACAGTAAAGTCAGTGTGTAAATCCCTTCAACAACTTCATGCGCAGTGTCTGTTCATTATTGTCAAGGCTTTCTGTTCTGTTAATTTTCTAGTTTCATGTTCTACACAGGGGACAGGGAGGTTAGCTCCCGTGTCCCTGGCCTCAAACATAACAGGGAGAGCTAAAGTCCAGAACATAAATGCATACAGAACGGTGACACGTCAGTAAATAACAGTGTGAGGTGGCCTCAGGAACTAGATAGTGATGTAAGTTGATGACATCACACATCATCTAATAGGAGGTCAGGATCAAAGCTGCAAAATCATATTTTTAAACATCTCTCTCCTGTAAATCTTTACATGCTAGGAGCTTGGCGGTTGTTTTGGGGTTCTTTACTATACAAAGGCCTTGCATTAACAGAATTAGTCATACAAATTAACCATCAGACTTACTTTTATTGACCATTTTACATTGCATTTAAAGGTCAGTAATAAATCTTGGTTTCTTAATCTGTACAAACAACCAAGGGTTGGAAAAGCAATTTGTCATTTTATGGAGACTAGTGTTGGCTCTGATAGGCCTGTCACAACAATTATGTTTTCAATTTATTGTACAAACTATGGACTTGACCTCAGTAATTTACGCTGACGTTGACCATTTTGTTTACATGTGGGTTTGTTTATGTAAGAATGTCATCCAACATTTGGTGCCAAATGTTCAATATTTATCTAGATGCAGTTTTTGTTAACAGTGCCCAAGAGTCCATTTTATTTATCATTTTGGTTGTGTAGTTTTATTTTATTTATGTTTCATTCATTCAGGATATTTTAATATTGTTTTCCACATTCTAATTCCAGTAAATATTTTTATTGGTTAAAAAATTCACTGCTATTTGAAAAGGTGTACTTGCATTATAATACTATTATATTTTTATTATATCAGGCATAAAATGGTCAACATGACAACAGTAACATTTATTGCAATTATTTGTGTGACAATATATTGTCCAACAACAGTAGTTATTGTGACAGGCCTATATTTAACATTATTTGATATTCAAAATGATGGTGAGATCTAGAGATCCTGGTAGTCTTTGCACAACGCCAGGCTAGCTGTTTCCCCCTGTTTCCAGTCTTTGTGGGGAGCTAAGCTACTGGCTCTAGACTTGCAGTATATTTTTCTTACAGATATGAGAGTGGTATCAATCTTCTCATCTACCTCTCGGCCAGAAAGGGGATCAGAGCATTTCCCAAATTGTTAAAATTCAGCTTAAAACCACAACTGCAGATCAGACTGGTTGTACTGGGCAGCTTCCAGGTGTGAATGTGCATGAAAAAGTGTGAGCAGGGTGTTCCGGAAATACAGAGCATTGCTGTATGCCAAACTTCACTTATTAGTTCACATTTTGAGCTAATAAGAAGTAACACTGATCTAATCCACAGTTTGTAATCTAAGAGGTGCATGAATCAGTCATTTTGGTAGCAGAGTCTGTGGGATTTAAGTTATGTAGGATTCAGGGAAAATGTTTTGTAAATGTTCCAAATGCAAGGATCGCTGACTGAGCAAAGAATGATTGGTGACACTCGAGGCAAAATCCTGTGAAATATTGTGTCCTCTATTTAGAAACATTTTCTATGGACGAACAAACTCTGACGCTGCTCCCTGTCTATTTCTCAGTCTGACTAATTACTGGGCTGGCATTACTGGGCTGAAGGTATTTTTTACTTTTTTTTTCTTTTTCTTTTTTATTGAAAGATTAAGACATATAGCAAACAACTGGTACAGTATTTGTTTTTGTTTTCATATAATATACTAGTAAAATAAAATAATTAAGAAATATTGACAATGATGGTTAAAAAATAGCCTTCAAACATCAGATCAAAAATAAGAAAAAGAAATGAATATATGCAAAATAAAATCAGATCAATTCTAATACTCGTGTGCAGTACTATTCTCCTTGTACTCTATCCTAATAATCATATTCAAATCTTGGTCAAAACTGTTACCAGTGTACCTAAAAAAACAAAACACATAGAACATTTCAACATCTGTAGCTGTGGACCAAGGGGTATTTTAGTTTAAATACTTTATCAAATAAAGTCTGATCTAATTGGAGTTATATACTCAATCCAATTTTTCCATAGTTTCTTGAATTTGTCCTGTTGTAATCTAAGAGAGAATGTCATCCTCTCCATCACATATATATCATGTATTACATTAACCCAGTCGTCAACTGTAGGTACCTCTGTCCTCAACTGTTTTCTGGTGATCGCCTTTTTGCTTGCAATCAACATTGTCTTAAACATATATTTATCCCCAAATCTTGTAAATGGTATATTTAATTTTCCCAAATACAATACCTCAAATGTAAGTGGAAGTTTGACCTTCATTATTTTGTCCATACATTTCTTAAGCTCCTGCCAGTATCTACTAATAAGCGACAACCCCAGAATACATGAAAATGTCCAGCTCCATCCGCTCCACATAATCTCCAACATCTTGTATCTTCATATTTTTTCTGTGCTGGTGTAACAAAATATCTTATAATGTTTTTCCACCCGTATTCTCTCCATGACATTGAGCAAGTTGTTTTCCACTGTTGTTCATTAATTTCTTCCCATTCACCAACTGTTAAAGCAATGTTTGCTTCCCTCTCCCACCTCTTTTTTATATATACTGTATCATTTCCTTTCAAATTTTCTACCCCTGTATATAATTTTGATATTAATTTCCTACCCAGATTTGACTCATAAGCTGAGGTGAATATTCTAATAATTTCTGATCCCCTCCCATCTATATTTTCCCCTTTTATGATTTGTTCTAAATAGTGTCTCAACTGCAAATATCTGTAGAAATCTTGATTGGTCAAAATAAATTGTTCCCTTACTTCTTGGAAGCTTTTGATTTCTTTGTTCTTTAAAAGCTCCCAGTGTATCTTTGGTCCTCTTTCCCATCCTTTAAACCTCTTATCTGAAGGTATTTTTATAGCCAAGTCAAGGCTTCTGTGGTTATCGGCAGCCTCAGATTTACCACATTTTCAAGCTCTGACATCAGATGATTTGCATACTACAGACTTGATTTGCATACTACAGATAGAAATCTGTTTCACAAGGCCTGAACCTGAACAGCTCCCTGTTGAAGCAGGTTAACATGTCATACCACCTTTGTAATACTCCACCCCACTCAGCCCTACCCTCATCTTCTTTCATCTCTGTCATTTCTGGCAGGTGTCCCAAGGCAGCATCGAGGCGAGATCTGGAAGTTTCTGTCAGAACAGTACCTGCTCAGGCAGACGGTCCCCTCGCGACCCCCCGCCAAACACACTCCATACAAAGAGCTGCTGAAACAGCTCACCTCGCAGCAACATGCCATCCTTATAGATCTGGGTAACCTGAAAACACACACACACACACACACACACACACACAAATATTCATTTTCACTTTCACACATTTTTTAGATACTTACTTCAAGTCAAGTCAAGACTGTGTTATTTGTATAGCACCAAATTATATCAGAACCTCACCTCAGGGCACTGTTCACATAGAGCAGGTCTAGGCCATACTCTTTATAATATTATTTACAGAGAGTTCCCACCAAGAGAAGCACTAAGGTGACAGTGGTGAGGAAAAACTTCCTTTTAAGAGGCAGAAACCCCCGAGCAGAATCAGCCTCTAGGGTGGGCAGACACACAATTTGAATTTTAAAACAAACTTCTACTCTAGGTAAGCCCATTTACACATGTTATACTGTTATCCAAAATTACAAGACAGATTGATGCGAAAAAAAAAAACGATAGAGCTTTTTTTTCCTCCTAATAATGAGCAGTAATTGTGAAGCTATTCTGTAATAAGGAAAGAACGGTAAAACGTTATGCACACCATCTGCACAAACACTTATTTCCTCTCACTTGCACGCCTATCTCATATACACACACACACACACATATACTCACACAGGACAAAGACAAAAACACAGTCTACATTTTACAGACAGGCAATGTGCAGGGAGTCTTGAAAACCATTTTCTTAACAAAGGTCTTGAACTTGAATGTTTTTTTGTTACCTGCAGTAAACAGGAACTCTAGTTACTGGACTGTCACAAGATATCTAGGCTTACATAACTGTAAGGCTGTACCGAAAGTCTGTAGTTAGTCTTTTTTTTATTAAATAAACTTTTTTCACTGAGTATAACTTGTCAGTTTTTTTAAGCATGAAATATAATTTATGGTGCTGTTACACTGCTGCTAGACACGGCTGCTCCCTTAACAGGTGCATGTCTCTCTTTGTGTGCTGCAAGTGGGAGAGCAAACTGTTTTTACACCACTGTAAAAATGTTTTTTTAAATGGCAACAAATATGGATTGAAGCAGAATAATTCGTTATATAAAGACATTTTGTGAATTTCGAGAATGATTACATCTTTTTTCAATAAAAACAGCCACCACTGGAATCTAATGTTAAAAACAGTATAATACTAATAATGTTAGTGTATCCTAATCTTTATCAGCAACTTTGCAGAAATACTGGATCTAAATAATAATAATAATAATAATGATAATAATAATAACAACAATAATAATAATAATAATACTAATAATAAGAATAATAATAAGAATAATAAGAAGAAGAACAATAATGATAATGATAATTATTATGATTATGATATTATTATTATTATATTATTATTATTATTATTATTATTATCATAACTTCTTTAATTTGCCAATGCATCTTTCAGTTAATTAATTAAGTCAATTAATTAATTGTACAGCTAGAAATACGGACAATACGGACAAAAATGAGTTGTAGATGTCAATAAATGCATGTCCTTTGTAAATATTTGTAGATCTTATTATCTCTACTGGTTTTCCATTAATTGTATTGTATTGTATTGTAAATGTATTAATTTTCCTTCTATGTGATATTAAAAAGTTTAATTTAGTTTATTCAGAGAGGGACAGTGCAAATTAATGAATAGACATGGTAAGTATACCTGGTAAAAAAAATACTAGATTTACTCAAAGGCAGTCGTGACATACGCAAACAGGCAGGACAACGCACACATACAT
Organism: Lutjanus erythropterus; assembly: GCF_056507025.1. NCBI lineage: Eukaryota > Metazoa > Chordata > Actinopteri > Lutjaniformes > Lutjanidae > Lutjanus > Lutjanus erythropterus. Next base: position 21,934,275 of record NC_139319.1, on the reverse strand, counting down.
GCAAATACAAAGCAGCAGTGTCATATTGGCACGTGTAACAACATCTGAAGAACATAAGATTTTTTTTAATTTTTTTTTTTAAGTCTTCAATTTAATTTGGTTAACACTGTCTCAAACTTGACTTAACGCTTTCACCGTTAAATGTTCACAACACCTCCTGCCCAAAAACCCACACATTCATTCGCATGCTGTACCTCCACCCCACCCATATAACACCCACACATATACACACACACACACCCACCCACACATCTATCCCTGTAGCACTTAACCTCCTCTGTTTTTGCTGTTGACCCTGTGTCTTTCATCTGACTATCATGTTATTCACTCTGCATCGAATAGGGCGGAGACGGAGGTAACAGCATGCACAGTGACGGTTGGTAACATCGCCCAATATGAAGGTGTTATGTCCTGTAGGATAAAAACACATACAGTGCTTGTGATACTGAAGCAGCAGAGAGGTTTTCAGGTAGAAAATGCATAACTCAAGGCCGTCTAAGTCATGTAAATATGCAAAAGCGCAGTTCAAGTGGCTTAACATAAGTTAAGCAAGAGGCCGAAGGTGTAGAATTCAGGGTTGTGAAGTGCTGCACTCCCACGCCCTGTAGAACAGACACATTTACACTCTTGTTTCTTCAGGCAGGGGAGTGAGTTGTGGCATTATGTTCACAAACATAAAGCCCCCACAGCACATTCCACACATACACACCATCTTCATTGTCTTCCTCAAAGCCTCACTGTCACACACTGTAAGTCAAGAAGTCCACACTCCCAAAACACACACCTGCCAATTACCAGCCCATCCATGCTAAGAATGCTCTTTCACATATCCCAGCTCATTATGTTGTCATGTATGAATGGCACATGTCCCATCTGCTGCTACATGTTAAGCTTCTGAAGGAGGGTATGCAGTCTTTTCCTAAAGCTGCATTCATGTGTGTGTGTTTTCGTGAACATGTTTATAAGCATGACAACTTGGAATAGGCTGGCACATGCCCATGCTGCACTGTGCTCCTTTATTTAACATCAGCATGAAAGTGTGAAGTCTAGCATCCCTAAGGCAAAGTTTAGCAAAATTAATGCTGCGTTAAAACACGTGAGGCCTTGTTGCTTTCAGGTTCAGGTTCAGGTTACTTTATTTGTACCCGTAGGTAGATTTGGGTTTGCAGTAGACAAAGCATCCATTTTCACTCACATCTTATAAAACAACCCAGGCAGCACATCAGATTGGGACAAACGGGTATTTCACCAAAGCGTCATGGCTGCACTGTTTTTGCGGGACAGAAGACCAAAGATCCTATAGATGTTAATGCCATTTAATGCTTTTGAATTACAGTTTAATAACCTTGAATGCATTTGTGTCAAGTTAAACAAACCTTTGTGTATCTCTAATATCTGTTTGTGACCTTGCCTGAGCCTTAGCTTTCGCACTACCGTAATAAATTTAGGTTGATTGGTTAGTCCTAATGCTCCCTCTACAAATGCGAGTTAAGACTCTACCATGCAAGCTTGAGATAATCTGAGATGGACTTATGCAAAGTGGAAAAGTGTGTTGTGGGCTGACAAGTGTGAAAAAGTTGTATAAACAAACTTGATAAAAGTACTCAAGGTCTTATGGATTGTTCACTCAAATTCTTTCCAGGAGTATGACAGACAACATGAAGTAAATCAAGTTTACTAGAACTGTGTCATTGTGTTTTTAGTGTAGTTTATCGTGTTTATCTCAGTCTGGGTAGCTGAGGATTTTAAACTAAATATAAACAATGCAGATGTTTTGCAATATAGATCATATCTTCTTCTTTTCTTTTGTCCCAGGTCGAACTTTTCCAACTCATCCGTATTTCCAAGCCCAGTTGGGGGCAGGACAACTGTCTCTGTATAATTTACTGAAAGCCTACTCACTGCTGGACCCTGAGGTATCATTTAATTCTTCTTGTTGTATTCTTTCTCTTTCACTTTAATTTTGGGGTGTCTCTCTCCCCCTCACTCGATGGATCAATGGAGTTGTCTCTTAGCCACCCCCCCCTTGTCTTAGTAGATCATGTCAAGTTTTGTTGTTTTTGTTATCATAGGTGGGCTACTGCCAGGGCCTGTCCTTCATTGCTGGAGTGCTGCTGTTACACATGGGAGAAGAAGACGCCTTCAACATGCTCAAATTTCTCATGTATGACGTGGGGCTCCGTAAACAGTACAGGCCTGACATGATTATCCTGCAGGTAAAATGTACACACACCCACACATAGAAAGTCTCTTTGTCCCACATAAATAGCATACATTTACAGAAACTGTCATCGTCCCATACACACCTTAATAGACATCATTCCTACTCACACTCCTGCCCTACTTTGGTTACATCAAAGAGAGGACTGCAGGTAACTGTTTCATATATCTATCTATCAATCAGTCTATTCATCTCACATTTAACATATGAAATTTGATGCAACCCATTCCTTCTTTCTGGTTTCTGAATTCCAATTATTGGCTGATGTTTTCATGTTTTATCAAAATGCCACCACTGGTCTGTTTGAGACTGATGCCTGGTTTGTATGGGAATTTAGCTGGATTTGCACTTAATGCAAGAGGTTAATGGGAGTCCTGCCAAAGATATCCGTGGTGTAGGTTTTGAATTATAATTTCAGTGTCAAATATCCCTGTTTTTCTAGAACTACTGCAATATTAGATTGATGTACTGTACATGATGAGGCTGTATTGTGCTTGAATTATATAGCCCACCAATATTGTGATATCGTGTAGCTATTTTCACATATACACTCCAAACTATGTCCTGAAAATCAGGTCCAGACTTCAGTAGAATGTCAGAGCGTCAGTAGGAAGTTTCTTTATTAAGAAATGGGACTTTTGCTGTTCAGTCATCATGATTACTTTCTTTGCTCACTGTGAAAGAGAGTGCAGATTGTGGCAAGTAGAAGGTTTGGAAATGACTTCCTACATGTGTGTCACTGAAAAGGAACGGATGATTGAGCCTTTCTTACATCACTTCCTAACATAGGAAGATAGATGTCTTGTCTCTCTTAATGCAAACCAAATCTACCTACAAATAAAGTTACTTGAACTCATGATTTCTTCCTCTGTAAAGTGTCTAGGTTATTTATTCCTAATTGATTTAATTTTCTCAAGTCAGATTTTTTTTTCTATGATTGGGGGAAACTTAACTTAAGTAAACTCCCAACAGTTCCACATGTTCCTTCTAAACCTTGTCCTTTTTGAGGATATTCCTATAAAAAGGGCACTGTGCAACATATAAGAAGTGACGCCTCTGAACCTCATAAGATAGTCTCTCTTTGACCACGCTGACTGCTGACTGAGAGAAACAGAAACGTCAAGTACATCACTGTCAAGTTAGACCAAATTAAATAGGTTGGAGGTGAAGCAAATGCATGAAACTGATCAAAAATTGAACCCGCACAAAGCAGATGTGGACCTGATCACTGGGAAAAGTGAAACTATCTGATATTTAGTCACTTGCTCATTTGCATCACTTTCAGTTAGATCCAGTTAAACTTTTTTGACGTTATTTTAATCTCTACTGGAATCAGAAACTTGTAGAAAAAAACAAAAGCTGTGTTCTCTTTGTGGTATCTCAGTAGCACATCTGCTATGCCTTGCATAGGCTTTATATAAATACCCTAACAACTTAATATGCAACAAACCCAAGTTTAAAAGCATGTATTAAATAATAGAAGCTCAATCTGCACATAATGTACAACCACATGTTCCAATAACAGTCTCTGGTATGTTGTTCACGTCAGATTCAGATGTACCAGTTGTCACGGCTGCTCCACGACTACCACAGGGATCTTTACAGCCACCTAGAGCAGCAGGAGATCGGGCCCAGCTTATACGCCACTCCCTGGTTCCTCACTGCCTTTGCCTCACACTTCCCACTTGGCTTTGTGGCCAGAGTTTTTGGTAAGCTTTGACAGCACACGTATTGTATGTATCTGCAGTCGTAAACCACACTGTTGTTTTACTCGGTCACTAAACTGTTTCTTCTTGCAAATAAAAAGCTTGGGAGTTTAGATTTAAGAAAGAAGCAGGACGGAAGGGGCTTCCACAAAGATGACGAAAGGAAATAGAAGGTTGTAAAGCAAAGTACATACGGGGAATCTAATATGTTTGGCAGAGGGACAGAGAAGATGGGAGTGGCATTGTATATTACAGTATAAACTGAAGTTTTATGATAACAATCAAAACTACTTCTTCCAACCTACGCAGCAAATTTCTTTTGAATTACGTCTCTGATAGGGAGTCATGTACACCCAGACACATGTGAGATAAAGCCTTTGTTTGTCAGTTCCAGGCTGTTGTTTTCCCTCTGGAGTGACCTTTTATCATTTGTGTAAATATCATCACACCCACAGCCCCTTGTATAAGTTTTTTTCCTCCATGTCTCTGCTTTTATCTCCCTCATTCCTTCCTTACCGTTGTTTTCATGCCTAATTTCTTACACGGTGCTCAGTCACTGAACCAGACTCACTGGCTCCTCGTGCTCATCTGAGCATAACGCTTTGTGTGTGTGCGTGTGTGTGTGTGTGTGTGTGTGTGTTACACTCAGAGGGCATCAGCACAGCACTGTGAGGTATTTGATATCTCTTAAACGTATGGGGCTCGACACCTTCACTCCCATTCCTTAATCTGTTGTATGATCTCATGCAATCCTGCCAAACCCTTACTCCACCCTGATGCATTCAAAGCATGCAGACAAACACACACACACACCTACTCCACCTTTCCATGTTCACCCTGGCCTATATTTATGTTTGCATAAACCTTTCTGTTGACGTCAAAGCATCTCTCATTTAAAAAGCCCTTCAAGTCACCAATCAAGACAGTAAGCTGCATTATAAAGCACCTGTCATTAATTTTACATTACATAATTCAAAGAGAAAGTTGCCATGTCATAGCCTTTCGCAACCTCCTAACTCATTGTCTGCCTTATTCCTCTTTCTTCTTCTGTAACCTTTGTCTCCTCTTTGTCAGATATGTTGTTCCTGCAGGGGTCAGAGGTCATCTTTAAGGTGGCCTTGAGCCTGCTGGGGAGCCACAAACCTTTGATCCTGCAGCATGAGAGCCTGGAGTCCATCGTGGACTTCATCAAGACCACACTGCCCAACTTGGGCCTGGTGCAGATGGAGAAAACCATCAACCAGGTTAGAAAAACAGACTGTCAGTAATGTGTAACTACTCCTTTAATCAGTGGTCTGCCTTTTTATGGAGCTGAACTTTTTTATTGTAAATTTGGGGATTATAGTAAAAAAAAGTGTTTGAATTACATTTCCTCATATTGTTGATAATATTCTGGGAAAGCAAGACAATTTTTAATCTAGTCATTGCTCAACAGTGAGTCATGAGGCATTACTCTTATAATTTTCTTTGGAAACAAATCCCATTCTTTCCTCAACAATGTGTTAGTCTCTCTCTCAATACTTTCCAGCTTCTCCAGCCTGTCTCTGGTACTCAGACCTAAACCATTTGTTTTTGCTGAAAACATTCAAAATGGGAAATGGGTGACAGATATGCAGCATACTTTAATTTTTAAGAAAGGCTAAATAATTTCCAGAAGCAGCTGCAGTTTTAGGGTGGGTTCACACCAGCTGGTGATTTAGTCTGATTGACTGAACCCTGGAGCGTTTATCCCTTTGGGGCAGTTTGTTCGGATTGGTGTGAATCGTGAAATCGTCCAAAAAAACAAACAAAAAAACAACCAGCAACAGTCGCAGCCAATCGCTGACAGTCAATATATTCATCCAGTCGCCAACCCTTTGAAACTTTGGTGACACACACAATACTTGTTTTGGGTATTAATTCATTATTGGTTTGGAGGCTTTTCATTGTATTTATTAACAATTAAACAAATATAGAATATCACTAGACTTATTATTTAACTCAGCATCTCATATCGCAGTGATTTCCTCCTCCTGTCAACTTTTGGGAGGTTAAATGGTTTTGCACAGTGTCCAGTAGTGTTCAGTAGTGTCCTCTCTGATCTTGCACATCTGTGAATAAATATGTGATGTCACTGTGTCACTAAATGCACTTTTTTAGTTGACTAAACAAATGTATTTTATGATAAGATGTGATTTTACAGCTGACGGCAATGATAAAGAGATAATATAATTTGCTTTGTGACAAAACAAGAAAATAGAGAATGACGTTCTGCTTGAGTAAAAAATGCTATCAGTGAGAACCACACCCTCCTCTAATAACAGCTGATGGGTGGAGTATCAGGGAGGTCATGTAAGCTTCAACCACATGCACCAGTGTTTGTAAAAAAAAAAAAAAACAACTACTGTATGTCAATATCATCAGCCTCGCGTCCTGAATGACTCAAATGAACAAACATACCAGAGTCCTGATATTTTTATGAGTCAGTCTTAAGTCAGCCATGTAAACTGATGTCAACACAGAACATTTAACATTTATGTGTGCAGTAATATAGGTCATCAGTTGTTTTGAGATGGAGGAGCTGACATGCGTTTGATGCGTCAGACATGTAAAGAGATATTATCAAGGTGTGCTATAGGTTAGAAAGTATGCATTCACCCTGTAATTTACATGATCTAACAGAATGGTGTTGAGTCATGCTGAAGCTTGCCGGTGCTTTCCCTGAAGTGCCACTTATCCACATCAGTTTGTCAATATGTCAACTGTGGTGTGACTCACAGTTTCATCAAAAAATAAACGCAGGGAGTGTATGTACAGGATGTTCTGTTTTTTCATAATAACTTTCAATTATGTAGTTATATAGAATTTGTAGGTACAGGACAACACCAATCTGCTACATCTGTCTAATCAAACAGATGGGAAATTCCAGCTTTAAGCAACCCTTTGTTAATTGTTATGGCCACCAGTCCCTGAGTCATAGGGCCGTGCAGTATTCAGTATCGCTGAGGTATTGACTGAAATAACTCAGTACCAAGGTTTTTTTGAGGTGGTGGGGGGTGGGGCTTTTCTTGCCTTTTTTTGATAGGATAACTAAAGTGTAGACAGGAAAGGGGGGTGAAGAGAGAGGGGATGACACGCAGCAAAGGGCTGCAGGCGGGAGTCAAACCAGCGGCCGCTGCAGAGGACTGACAGCCTCCATACATGGGGCGGATGCTCTACCAACTGAGCTGAACAGCCGCCTTGTAACTCAGTCCCAAGTTGTATCACAACTTCTTCAGTCAATCCAACCCAATCCTTTGTTGTGAAAATGTAAATTGTGATGGAAACAACTGTGTTTTGTTTTTCTGAATCTTCATTCAAGAAATAATTGCGTCACATTGTAAACACTCTCTGTATTTGTTAGGTTTGCGAGATGGATGTCTCCAAGCAGCTGCAGGCCTATGAGGTGGAGTACCACGTCTTGCAGGATGAGCTGCTGGACACGCCCCCGACCCTCAACCAACAACAGCGAGCTGCACAGCTGGAGAGGACCAATCAGAGCCTCCGACAGCAGAACCTCGACCTGCTGGAGGAGCTGCAGGTACACACACATACACAAATGAAGACACAAGTTATCCTCTCTTTTATTACTTCGTTCTTCTCAGCCACTCCTTTCCTCCCACCCAGGTGTCACATGCTCGTGTCTGCAGCTTGGAGAGCCGGGTGGAGGCGTTGGCCCAGTCTGAGGGCCGGCTGAAGGAGCAGGTTTCATCACTGGAGGAGGAGAAGAAGCAGCTAGCAAGCACTGTCACACGCCTCCAGGACCTTCTCAGCAGCCTCGGCATACAGACCACCCCTGATGGACACATACTCGCCCCACCCTCTGAAAGACACGCAGCAACAGCAAACGTGGGGGGGGGGCTAGTTGTGAACAGGACTGTGGACTCCCTGCCCCACCCTCTAGCTCTTCCGGAGGGCTCATAATGGCACCCAATAATCTTCCACATGGTAAGGTCGACCGGAGGAGGAGTCTGTGGTGGAAGGCCCAGGGAGAGCAGGTTGAGTGACATGTCAAGAAGACCTTTATCCTCCCCCCAACTCGTGAATGTTTTAATAAAAAGAGGAGAATACAGGAAACAGAGAGGAGACGAATGGAAATAAAACAAAAATGGGGGTGAGGTTAAAAGAGAAAGAAAAAGGCACACTTGAGTATTATCCCAAACTGCCTTGAGCACCCTCTTCAAGGCTCTCTAACAAATATAATGAACATGTGATTCAACCAACAGTCCCCAAAGATAGCACTGTCCCACTGGGCCTCTACTGTAAAAACAGTTACATTTGCACCTGTACTCGTAAGTGTGTGTGTGTGTGTGAGTCAGTGAATGTGTGTGAGTATCTTCACTCGTGTTTTATGCTCCTGCAGCAGGGTTTGTGTGGATGTGTCGGTTGCAATGTGGCTAAAATAGCCAAAGAATGTCCTTATTAATTTAAAACAAGCTCGAACAAAGTACATGGTTTTGATCACGCCTACAGCACACATAACAAGTAAGGGTGCTCCGATCAATCGGCCACTGATCATTAGCGGCCAGCATTCACTTTAAGTAGTTTAAATAGTCGGTGGTCTCTGCAAAGGCTTTTCAGGCAATGAAGCCCCATGGTCCAAAATTAACAACCACCAAGAGCCAAATGCGGGTAGATTATCCATTTGGCGAGTAGATCTCAGAAGGCCCTCCGCCACAATGGTGGGTAAATTATTGTACTGAAATAGCGGTATAATAAAGAACCACACTGAGAGTTTCTACTGTGTTTTTGTGTCATTTACAGGCACGCTGCTTCTGTCAGAGGTTAACACACAGGGACAGAGACCTCATGGTCCATTTCATAAACTCTGAAATATACATCACTTTTTACTTAGGCCCAAATGGTACTGGATTTTTGGGGGCAGATGCTGACATTAGGGAATTAAAAAAAATCCAATATGGTTATATTGGCTGATATTCTTTACAAATAATATAATATATAGAATTTTTAAAAAAACATAAACATTGTCTTGTTTTTTTGCTAGTCCCTAAATGATCCCTAAAAAGTGGTTAACACTTGTGACAAAGATATGTAATGGAGGCAAGATATCACTATAGTATCAGTATTTTCATTAATTATAAATAACTATCAATAAGAAAACACACATAGGGCAAAATATATGTATATATTAGACCTGAATTAAGATAATTGATAATAATAAACCAGTATTAATTGATATAGCTGTGATAAGCCAGTGTTGGGCCACTAACTGCAAAGCACATGGGCACCGACAGGGACTTCATGGTGCATTCAAGTGCACCTCCTAAACTCAATAATCAATACTCAAACGACTACGAATGTTGTTTAACACAGGAAGGTTTCCATTTTATTCTCATTTTCCAATGTTGAAATTCATTGGCTTTCTTTCTTCCTTACTTTCTAGGAAACTTTCCTGTTTGGCTTGTTTTTTTCAGCACAGCATTTTTAATAATTAGATACTGAAATCATAACAATATCCATTTCTTGATTGGCAGATTTTAGCAACCCAAAATGTCGGTATTTGATATCCTGGAAATGAGATTCAACAATCAGTTATCTTTCTGGTACATTTACAAACAGCAAGGGACAACACCTCCTTATTCTATCTTTAGTAAACAATGTTTAGAGGTGTTGTCCAATACCGCTTCCAGCAATCGGTGATCAGCTCCAAAAAAAACCTGATCAGAGCACCCTTAATAAGAAGTAAGTAATACAAAGATGAAAGTCTCCAAAGAAATAATAAGAGAAGTGTGATAAGAAAGTGAGATGAAGGGACGGGTGAAGAAATAAACTTCATGACAACATGTTTTTTTTGTTTTGTTTTTTTTTTGTTTATTTGTTTATCTATTCTAAAAGTTGAATATGACATAAGCTAAATGATGTTAGATCTTGAATGGTGGTGCTCATATTCAGAGGTCAGAGGTGAACTATTTTTGATCCCTCATTCATATTTCTGGTCTTCCATGAAAGTTCATTTAGTTTCAGTAGTTCACAGGAAGAGTAACACAATAAATCCAGTCCATTTCACATCCTGTTGTTTCACCTTTGAATACATGTAGATCCATCCGTGTAGAAAGGGAAATAGTTGCAGCTTCAGCAGAAAGCTGTGCGTTTCTGTTGAGGGGAAGTACAGACCTTTACAGATCAGTTACTTTAAATGACTGAAAAACACACTTAGGTCTGAAACTTCAAATTGAAAACCTCTGCTGTTGAGACAATCTGTCAGCCATGAGTCATTTACTGTATTCAACACACTGAATTCCTTCAAGCCGAGCCGCAGCTCGGTCTGTATGTTAATGTCTGAATGTGTGACCGTGTGTCTGTGGGCTTGTGCACTTCACTGATGGGAACAAATCTGTTGATTTACACTGTAAAGATGTTTTGCTTTTACTCCAGACTCTCCTTGCACATGTGTTTGTTTTAACTGATTATTTACTATTGTTGTTATTCTGTTCTTTACAAATACATTTCATATCCTTTCAGCAGATGCCAGTTTTCTTTTTGTGTGTGTTTGCCTCCATTTAGTCTGTACCAAAGCATATTGCTGTCATGGCAGAAAATGTAAAACGGATCAGTATCATGTTGTAGTGTGAAAAGACTAATCATAACATGACGGTTTTCACACATAACAAGATTTTGTCACATCATTACGACATACAAACTTTAAACCAGTGACCACAAAGACAAACTGCATGTACTTTTTTGCCAGTATGGACATGAAATAATTTTGAATTGCATCCACAATGGTGTTAAAGTGTTAAATTTAACGTGAAACCTCCAGAAAGAAAAGTTGTTATAATGTGAAAAGTTCCAGGTTGTAACATGGTAACTTACTGTTAAATGATCAAATCTTCACATTATAAGTGATAACTTATATTGTTATGATGTGACAATTAAAAAAAAAAAGTTACCATGTTATATAGTTAAACGTTTCACATTATAACAAGATAAATAATATATTGTTATAACAAGAAAAGTTTATTGTTATAATGTGATGAGGTTATATGTCATAATACATAAAAACTATCATGACTACAAACCATCTTTTGACGTTTTATCTTAATACAATGTAGCATCAAAAACAAAAACATCTTGTTATAACATTAAGCCTTTTATGTTTTAATGTGATACTGACCTGTTTTTCTTTTTGTGGTGACAGTAAGCTTCCGTAAGGATGAACTCACAGGTGTCAGACTCTAAAAGATGGTGCAGACTGTACAGTTGTACCGCCTCCTGTCTAAACATGTCAGTCACCTTGATGCCACAGGGTTGATATAAGGTTTCCAGTATATGGAAATATACTGTACACAGTATTTAAAACACAGACATTCATTTGTTTCCAGGAGCTCGTCCTGTGGTTAAAGGAAATGCATGCTGGGGCAAGTTGTGGTGCTGTTAGTATGCATGTATGAGTGTGTACACAACAGAAAAAGCAACAACAGGAGAATGTCGGCTAGAAGAAATATAAAAGTGCACAATAAAACTGAGACTTTAGCATTCTTAGTTTTAAATAATGAAAACACATCCCAGGTTGTGTGTTACAAACTTCAGACACATTAAAATGATTTTAATGATTTTCTACATGTATATGTGCATTGCACTGCCAAATGCTTTCTGAGGTAATCGTGTCTTTTTGTTTTGTTTATTGAATAATGCATTTCTTCAAAGTCCAGGTATACGATTACACAAGAGCTCCCAGGGACACCTTTTTCCCTCACATTCCTAAACCTGTTTGAGGTCGTCTCAGTGAACCCATTAATCAACCAGCTGGTCACGCTGGAGCCGCCTATTAAACATGTTTCTTTGTGTGTAAAATAACTATGATGAAGGCCATTACAGGTATTTGTGTGTGTGTCTTCAGCAAAAAAAATATATAGTTCTTTTAATTAAACTTCTTGGTAAAGGCCGGTTTATACCAGGGGTCAGCAGCCTGTGGCTCTGTCGCCCCTTCTCCAGTGGCTCCCTCTGGCTTTGACAAAAGCATTATATAGAAATAAATGTTATTTTTAAAACATTTCATTCATCATTGTTGTAGGCCTAGAGTGATTCTTACATTCTCCAGGTGTAAAAATGTGTAGCCTATACAGCAAAGTTAAGAAAATGTTTAAATATTTTGTCAACTAAAATGTGTCTATGAGTGTCTATGAGTCTATGACTCCTTGTCTTTTTCTCCAAAGGCTGGTCTTGAGTTTCCTTAGGCTATGTATGGATGCCAAATAAAAAATAATTTAATAGCCCAGTTACAGACAGATTTGTTTTTTCTTTTTTTAGTTAAAATGTGTGTTATGAGACTAAAGGTGGCAGACCCATGATTAATAGAGTTTACTGTGCTGTTAAATCATGGCAAAGCCACCATCTTGTAAAACACTGATGTGATAACATTCACAAATGCAGCATTTCCACACAGTTGCCTGTAAAAGGTGAACAAGAGCACTGAGATTGAAGCCTGTATTTACTCATTTCCACCCTGCTGAGTTATCTGTGAGCAGCACTCTTCCTGTAACCCAATTCCATACTATATACAGTACTCATCTTTATAGTATTGTGTGTTAGTAGTTAGTATGTAAGAAATCAGCACACTTAAACCTGATTAAATGACAACATATAACGAGAAAGAGGCTGCTCATTGTGACAAACCTACAGAGAACAAGAAGTGCACTTGGAGAGCGCAGACATCCGCCAGAGCCAAATGTCTTAAATAGTCAAAAATAATTTATGTATCCACCATGTGATTTGGATCAGCTCCAGAATTTACTGGGGTCTGCATTGGCCCGTGCTACACCCTTCTAAGAGGTTTGTTTCACTCTCAATGCTCTCGTCAGCACTGTTTCCACATGCAGTAGCTGTTTCCATTGAAATACCTTTAAAAACCAACTGTACACTACCTGCTCAGCACCAAACAGCAGACAGACACAGTTAGTAGTGACTAGCTGGTGGACATAGTGGATCATTTAGCAGCTAAAAAAACAGATTTCTCTCACGAGTTGGTGGAGACTAAAAACAGAGCTAAAAAAAGAGTGAATATTGGACTTAATTTATCAGCCTGCCAGACTCATCTCGATATGAATGATGATATTGCTCCACAACCACTGGATGCAAAATTGGAACATGAAGCAAAATGTCTTTTTAAAGACCTTTTCTGTTTATCTGGGATGTTTCTTACCACCCTTTGCAAATTACTGTAATGTTTTGCAGGTGTGAGTTCCTCCTTTTTTTTTGCTATACAATGTGCATCATCAGAACAACAAATTCAGATATGTGTTGTTTAGTGTCCTCGTGACCTGTTTACTTAAATTCAGTTTTGTTGATTTTCCATTGTGGACAAACTACATATTCAAAAACCTGCCCAGCTGCAAGTTATTTCTGTGTATCTGGCACTGGTTCAGTTCTGGCCATGGACAACTGTTAAATGTCCGATTTGTCTCTCTTTCTTCCCACATTTGCTGTTTGTGTTGCTATCACTGTGTCAGTTACTGACTCCCTGACTGCTCTGGAAATGCAGCTTTGTAAACAACCTTTAAGCTGGCGTTCCCTGGATCAGAGGGCAAGACAAAAGACTTTCCCTTCAGGGATCAACAAAAGAATCACTCTCTCATTAACTATAGGCCATAATTAATGCTGCCAGTGAACTCTTGCACTGATCACTCTTCTTTAAAGACGCGGCTCAAGTCTTGATCCAAACCAAACACTACAGCTGAATGGAGATTTCCATTAGGCAGCAACAAAGGGAGTCGAGTTCTCTCCATAACAAGCAGAAGGCTGACACACCCTCCCTAATGAGACTGATCAGCAGGTAAACTGCATGACTGCCTGGTATGTGACTACACCCTGCAGACCACCATCACCCGCCTCACTGAGGCTTCTGGTGCAGCTAATCTGTGATGATCTCTCGGGTACTTATGAGGATCTTTTTTTAAGCTACACAACCCTTGACCGAGCAGCCCTGCCCATGTCTTGTGTGTGCCTGCGGTGTTTAAGGCTCAGTTATCATGCTGTGTTGTAACAGCCAAGATGTTGTACAGTTGTGTGTGTGTATGTGTGTGTGTGTGTGTGCGCACCTGCTGTGTCAGAGCTCTTAAAGGCCACAAACATCTCTACTGTTCAGGAGCAACGGCTTTTTTGCGTGACTGTGGTTGAAACTCAGCATCTGTGGACAGATTTTCCTAATAAGCAGGATCACCTGTCGTCTTAGCGTGCCGCCTACGCTGTGTGTAAAAGAGCGTATGTGTACAGTGTGCATGTCTGCAATGTGTGTGTTTATGTGTCCCTTTGCCAGGCCAAGCAGACTGCAAGGAGTTGTGTTGTTGCCCAGAGTTTTGTTTTATTTGACTTGGCATCTGTTTACCCTTCCACACTCCATCTCAGCCCTGCCCTGCCCTGCCCTGCAGTGACCTGCAGCACATGCCCAAATCCTCCTCCACCACTCATTCAATATACTCTCAGTGACCCTGACAGGGGTATTTTTAACCTGTGGTTGTGATAATTACGTTTTGATTAAAGATAAGTAGTTTGAGAGCAGTATTTGTGTGATCCAGTTCTGATTCACCATCATCCAGAGTCATAAATTTCATTACTTCAGACTCAACTTGACAAATTCAAGTCTTGCAACACTATTTGGAATTAAATACCACTGACTCTTGACTTTACTTGGACTTGAGCCTTTTGACTCAAAAATACTTGTCTTCCTCCAAGCCCGCAGATGAAAAAGTGTGAATCCACAAATCATTTATTTCCCTTCATTTCCTGATTCAGCTAAAATTAACATTATTCATTCTCAGCAAGTCGACCCTTATGGTGCAGTCTATTGCAAGTCAGAAATAAATGGTTTCTAGTTGTTATGCCCAACTTCTAATTCAAATGTGTCCCAGTGCATCTGCTCAAGGATTTATGGACTTCCACAACAAATTGATGCTTGTGTGGCAAGTCTGAATTTCTCAAGCATCATATAAGCAGATTATTTAACAGATTAGCACACTTAAAAAGAGACAGGAGGAGTAGGTAACACATGCTTGCAGAGACTTCAAGCACAAATCAACTGGATGGAGAGCCATGAAGAACTAACATTACTGAGCACCAGTGGGAAAAATGATACCAAATATCATTTTGTGTGCTTGTAAAAACTGCAATTTTCACAGAAAAACAAAACTTATGATCATCATTAGAAGTTGGAGGGACTTAACTGGACCTGTTAGTCTTGACATGGGACTTAAGTGCAAAGACTTAAGACTTAATTCCAAAGCAATGACTTGGTCCCACCTCTGCCATCATCTGGTAGAAAACAAGTTAATTATGCTGGTGGATCCGTGAGGCTGTTTTATGAGGCACAGATCGCTCAAAGCACAGCTGTGTGTAAGAACAAGGTTGTACAAAATTGCATAATAATAATAATAGTTGCTGAGATATTTCAGCCTGGACAAAAGTGGTGGAGCAATCATTGCCATCCGCAGTGTAATACCATCAGCAGAGTAAAATTACAGCTGTGGCCATTTTACAACTTTACAAAGTAAATTTGAAGTGAATTTAGGAGTCTCATAGCAGCAGATACTT
Source organism: Lutjanus erythropterus (assembly GCF_056507025.1). NCBI lineage: Eukaryota > Metazoa > Chordata > Actinopteri > Lutjaniformes > Lutjanidae > Lutjanus > Lutjanus erythropterus. Next base: position 21,918,783 of record NC_139319.1, on the reverse strand, counting down.
CTGTATCACTCACCGGATAGCAGTGGGGTAAAAAGGTGGCTTGGATGGGTATTTTCTGTTAGTATCCTTTGGGTTGTTATACAGTATAAAAATGTTCTGAGATTTATACTTGAAATAAGTCTTAAGATCATTTGAGAGTGTACATAGGTTTTAATAATAAAAGATACTGAGCATCGAGCAAAACGTTGTTTCTGCAGGTTCTAAGAAGTTCTAACTTATGCACCTGTCATCAATAAATATCACAATCACTTAAAACCTACCAATGCAATCAACCATTTTCCCTTATAAGATGCCGGCACAAATGGACCAAAAGAGAAAAGTTAACTTTTCAGAAGACAAGATCACAACAATGGTGGAGGAGATAGAAGTCAAGGAATGTATATTATTCAGTGGACTAAATGGTGGGTTGACAGTCAAAGCCAACAAAGTAATTCCTTTCACACTGGGCTGTGCACATCACATGCCAGTTTGTCATGTTTCCAGCCTGGATGATTGCTCCTGTAGAAGTTAACAAGAATTTAGCGTGGGAATTTTGATTTCTCAAGTTTCCTTAAGAAATGCAGTAATTCCTGTGCCTTCTTTACCAGGGTGGAGGTGTGTGATGCTCATGGCAGGTTCTCTGTTGTAGTCTTTGCCTTCTTTTCCCAACAATCAGCTCCTTAGTTTTTCTGACGTTGAGCAGTAGGTTGTTTTCTGTGCACCACTCTGCAAGATTGTTGATTTCCTCCCGATATGAAATCTCATTGTTGTTTGAAATCCAGTCGATGATGGTTCTTATCAGCTCACCTTTACACGCCAACTACCAACTTCATCCTTTTATGTATATATGGTGTATAAAGGTGGATGTAATCATTAATGATGCTTTGTTTAAAGACATGTAACAGCACATCAAGTGCTAAGATGAGAGTGCACTGGTCAGTACAAAGAGTCTCAGTAACACATCATAAAGCACTATAGCAGCAGTAAATCTTGATAAGCAGCTACTTAACCTGAAGCACCTGGATAATTCAGAGAGATGGAGGCCATAAAGGCAGCTCCTGATTATACTGGATTATACTGGTGACTCCATTAAGCTGCCACTCTCAGTGTACCTTTAGTCTGACATCAGTCTGAGCAGTTTAATCTGTTGAACATTAACCTGGATAAATGTACAGGATGTTTTGATTACAGTTTACTTAAAGCTTTGTAAGGTTGTACTCAATCTATGACGTGATTTATTAATCATGAGGAAAACCTCTAATGCACAGGACATTATGCTTTTTATATTGCATAAAGGAGAGGAAACAGAAGAACCTGCAATCTAACTCTTGTGTCTTTTTTCTTCATTTTATTTCTTTACAAAAAGCAAAAACAATGCACAGAATAAACTAGAAGAGTACACTCAGTAGAGTGCAGATGGTGAAGCATCTACTGCAATGCCACCACAACTGCCAGATACAACGGACATGAGACCAGAGTAACCTTTAACCTTTGGCCATCAAAATCTAATCAGTTCATAAATTATAGTATCTTATTCACAAACACACCTGACAAGATGTTCCCACCATTTGGAGCCAAGAAACGAACAAACAGACACAAACACTCAGTTTCTAATCTTTGTTTCTTGATTTTTGCTTTTCATCTTTCATTTTCTCTAAAAAAAGCCTTGGGTTGGAGTAACTTACTTTGATCAGCAAAAATTATATTGCATTCTGTATTGCACTGGGTGATATTCACTCTCCAAGGGGTAAATAAAAAAAAAAAACTAAACAAACTAGAAGAGTGCTCTCAGTAGAGTGCAGACCTCCACCAGACAACCCAAAAAGAATATTTGCATGTAACCCCTTTGTAACCACCAACATTTTGATTAGTAACTTTAATTTTATTGCATATTTTTTTGTCATTAACGGATTACAATGGCATTTATTTTGTAATTTAATTTAAATAAGTAATTTTAAATATTTATGTTAGAAATTTGTCTGAAATTTTGTCATAATTAGCAAATAAATTCCTGAGTTATAACAAAGAAATTGTTTTCTGAGGTCACAATTGCACAAAGTGAATGAGCTCGTTACAAATACATTTAAACTTGAACAAACTCTTTGTTTCTTAAACATGCACAAACCTCTCATACCACATTGGCTTTTCCAGAGAAGCGATTAAATTATGATCAGGTGCGTTAATTTTGCACTGCGGTCTGCATATGTGTCAGTCAGCTATAATTTGTAGACAAAAACTGATTGAAAATAGAACAGATCTTTTTCAAAGAAATGTCAAAGTCTTGACAAGGAAATTGCACACATATCTCACCCTGTGCATTTCAACATCACTGTGTGTGTAAGCATGTGCGCGTGTGTTTCATCACACCACCCAGACATTGCAGCTCCACATGTCTAAACTGCGAGGTAACATGTCACAGTTGCATAATGTTGTCTACAATTAATGATACACACATTCCACTGTAATCATCTGACTAAATCTAACCTACAGTGTGTTTTTGCACATGTTGTTTGGTGTGCATCATCATCATGTGGCTGTTTGAAACCATAAAAGTGAAAAACTGCAGTAAAAATAAACACGATCAAGCATTTTGTAAATATAACAATGCAAAAACTTTTTCTAATGTCAGTCTCATCTGTAATTGGTCCTGCATGTTAAGTCGATTTGAAATCAAAACAGTCAGATTGTGTTTTAGATGGTCCTCTGTTATAAAGTAAAGCAGCAAGTGTGAAGGTAAGAGTTGATTTGAGGTTGTGGCAGGTAGCTGGCATTTTAACGGGTGATTTATGAGCTGGCACTGATATATGAGCTGAATAACACTTATGTAATCAAAGGTCATAAAAAATGTGGGTTTTATTGGGCCAAACCCTCTGTAATTATTCAACAACACAGGTTAGTTATTATTGCCATATTATACGGTATAATAGGACAGGAAACACATGTCATTCAATTAATCTGCTGCGTCTTTAATAACAATAAAATACTGAATATGAATCACAACTAATCAATTGTATGTCTGGTAGCATGTGTGCAGACATTTTTATACAACATACGTGGTTAATCTGATCATAAAGCTTCACTGAAACTCATTGTAGATGCACTAACAGCAAGACCTCAAAAGGCCTCCCAATTAATTAAATACGTTGTTTGTCCACACCATGAACCGTATAAAACATGGACATAGTCTCTGTGATGTAACCCATAGGCTTCTGAAGAGCCACTGTGAAGCTCACAGCGTGGCGGCTCCGAACGTCACCATTTGGCAGTGCTTGACTACACGTAAATCCCAGTTAATCCAAAAATTTGCAAAAAGGCGGAGCGTATGTGGAACGGATGCAGCTGAATGAGACAGCAACCTAGCAGCTAGCTACCTGTGACAGCATGCATCTGTTATGTAATCCAGGCATCGCCTCAGTTATCCATAACTTTAAGATGCAATGTAATTTAAACAGTGACTGAAAATGAATCTGTTAACAGGGAATTCAGCAGTAGTGACCAAAACATGTTTATTTCTGCTGCAAAGCTGAGCATTTTAATATGGAGGTTTAAGGGGATTTATGAAGCCAGCCTTAAGAGGCCATTCAAGGATTTTTTCTACCCTTAATTTTTCAGCTTCGGACATTAAAACATGGTCCATGCTCTCTATTGAAAATACTGACAAGGATAAAAACGACGTTTACAACAGGTTGGAAAAAACAAGTTGTACTTGTCCACTAAAGATCACTGACAAGTTTTCTTTCTTTCTTTCTTTCTTTTTTAATGAACTGTATAAGTCTTCATGCAAAATCAGTCACAATTCTTTAAGATTCAAATTTAAGGCCTTTATGTTGAAAAAGACATCCAATATATTAGTTTCAGCCTAAATAAATCATCAGCAGTTTTTATTTGGTAACATATGATGCAAGACTGACAAAGAATGGCAAAGTATTCCTCTGAACTAATTTGAACCTTGGCATTTATTAAAATGTTTTCTGCGAGCAGATGAGAGAGCAACATATTTCATATGTGCTTCATCAAGCTTTTTGTTTTTAAAGAACACACATTTTGATTTGTGATCAGTCAGAATGATGGTGGGGCTGTGTGATGTTCTGACATAGTCTTAACCATAAAAGACCAGTATATAGGATTTAGTGGCATCAGACTGCAAGCCTACTCTTGTACAAAATATGAAAAGCAGAGTGTTCATTTTGTCCTTTTTTCCTTTTCACTGTCACAACTTGTTTCTGGCACTGCACAACATGTATAAACCCCACGACTCTTGTTTCTACCTGAACACATGGCTAAACTAAACCAGACTAAGAAGAATTCTTCTTAAGACAACTTTCAAAGGAAAAGGGCATGCATTTTGTATAAATGAAAGGTCTCAAGGCTGGCAAGTATACCCACAATCTCTGTAGAACAGACAGCTCATTCTAAGGTCATGAAAACATAATTATTATTTTCAGGTAATTATACATTAATGAAAACATATTTATGAATATTATACCCCATTTCTGCCATGTTTTAAGTCAAAAATAAAATATTTCCCTCCAGAGTAGTAGTGGCATAAAAAGGAAATACTACAAGTACTTCAAATTTTAAGTTAAATACTGTAATGACTTAAGCCAACAATGAACTAGTTCCACCACCAGTTTAGAGGACTTTTTTTCAGTGTGCTGCGGAGCAGAGCCTCCAGCAGTGACCTCAGAGTAAGAGTTAGGCCCAGATTATGAAAGAGGCAGATTGTAGTCGTCCTGCTGAGTCACGAACTGCTAACATGGAACAGAGCAGAGAGAAGACATCCTCACAGGAAAACTGACGAGGATGATGTTACATGATGTGTGTGTGTGTGTGTGTGTGTGTGTGTGTGTGTGTGTGTGTGTGTGTGTGTGTGTCACTGCATGTGTGTAAGGGTGTTTCTGTTTGTTGTAGAAGGTCAGGCGCCACAGTTTGGGTGTGACCACCGCTGTCCTGTCAGCACATCGAGTGTCCACAAAACTCCTCCCTTTACCCCCTGCTCTCTCTCTCTCTCTCTCTCTCTCTCTCTCTCTCTCTCTCTCTCTCTCTCTCTCTCTCTGTCTCTGCATGTCTATCTTTATGTCTCTCTCTCCCTCCCTCTCCTGTCTCACCCTCTTTCTTCCTCCCTTCCTCAGAGCCAGGGTGTAACCAAGACTCTACTTGTCAGTTATTCAGATCTGTAAAAGGAGAGGGGGGTCTTTGTGTGAGTGTGTGTGTGTGTGTGTGTGTGTGTGTGTGTGAGCGACAGGCAGAGACAGCAGACAGGTTCTCTTGAACAATAAAGCTGTCTGTTGGTTATTTCTGAACTCTGGAGAGGAAGCACTACTCCCTGCAGGGTGGGGAGACGATTCATAGATCCCCCACCCAACACACTCACACAGACACACACTGTACACACGAATACATGCACATTAATCCTGAGGCACAAGTCACACACACACACACACACAGGCTATCTTGAGTCTCTTCAGTGTCTTGCCCCACCCTTCTTGTACAAGAATCAGTAATTGTGTCGTTGAAGGAATCATTTATTATAAAGCTGGGAGTTATTCCAGTTCAGCTCTGAATTGCTGTGTAACTTCCCTCAGGCCTGTTCTGTCTGTTGCTCTGTTCACAGCCGCTGAATCAAGGTGTGCTTCTGTCGGTTTAATGTATAAGATGTTATCTAAGGTTTCTGTAAAAATAGTTTGTATATAGCTGTAAAGGCAGGACACAAAGTACCAGCCACCAGCCAGATTCGAGTAAAATGTGCAATTAGCTGGTAGATTTGCTTCACTTACCAGCCAAAAAAAACAACAGCAATCTATTGAATAGCTGGTAAAATTTGAACATTCACTAGTCTAGAGGTTCATAAAGTTTTGATGACTGAGTGCCAAGTTCAGGAACCAGCAGATGACTGAGCGCTGCAAAAGGAAAATTTGTCATAGAATTTGTGATTGGCCTCATAATTGTGTGTAACATTAGGTTTCTTGAGCACAAGATTCACCTGTTTGAAGATAAGGCAGATCTCTTCCCCAAGGTCTGACAAAGTTTATCTATTTTTCCTGAAATCTTTACATGCCAAATTGTAAATAGAACCATAGAATTGATAACTGAATGTAATTCCTGCAACACTTGCAATGTGCGATGCAGCAAGTTGCTTTCTACAAACTGCAGTTCAGGCACAGATAATGGTACTGATACATGTATGCATGAATATTGTGTGTAAGAATCATTTTGCGTTGTGCAAAACTGTTTTTACAATTTACAATTTAATTTAGCAAACACTTTTATCCAAAGCGACGTACATCTGAGAGCTGATACAACACAAGCAAGGATCCGGTCAGGGGAGAACAACATGAGTAAGTACCCTGAAGCAAAGTTCAAGTCTGACAGGACATAGGTGCCTACAGGCAGTGACCGTGACAATGTGCATAGAGTGCATAAGAAGCATTAGATTTCTTTTCTTTAAATTTATGGATATCTTGTGTGTTTTTATGTAGCGATGTGTAAATTACCACCAAGTACTTAAACTTTTTCTAGTTTTGTTGGGACAACGGGTGCAAATTAGATGCTGAGCTAACCCTAGCACATTCACATCAATGTTGCTAAATGTTAATGTTGAATAATGTAAACTGTCTCCTTTAAATAAATAAAATAAATAGGCTACATTTAAACTCATGAGCTCAGCTGCAACCACCCTCATAAGGCTTATTCACTGGTTCCTTTACTGATAATCATAGCAGGGAAAGGACCAGAAAACCTCTGAAAGAAACCAAAAGAAGAATGTACAATGAATGAAGTGTGACATGAGGGATCATAGGTGAAATACAGGCAGGTTCAATGTTTAAGGTTCAGCTTTATTGTCATTATACAATACAGGATTGCTCAGATGCAGCCCCTCCACACACAGAACATGGAGGAACAAATATTCAAATATTTCAATTAGAATTGAATAAAGTATAAATAGTCCACTCATATTGACATGTGAGTCTCGTTTGGTATGGAGCTGATGATGGTGGTGTCATCTGTAAACTTCACAGTAGAGTTCCCTTCATGTTGGAGACTGCAGTCATCGGTGCACAGGGTGAACGAGCACACAGTCCTGGAGGGCTCCATTGTTGAGCGCTAGATTGGAGGAGGTGAGACTGAGTGGAGGGCAGTGGGGATGACGTCCTCTGTGGGTCTGTTGTTTCTGAATGCAAACAGCTGAGCGACCAGGCGGGCTGGGATGCTGTTCTTTATGTGCTGGAGAACCTGCCACAGGGCAGTAATTATTTAGACTAGACTTGCAGACTTTTTAGGCACAGGGACAATTGTGGCTGTCTTGAAGCAGGTGATGGAGGCACTCCTGCTTTTGTAGCCTGTGATCGTCTAGATCACCTTCCACCCGTCCTCAGTGTTGTTGGTGTTGAGTGTAATTTGTGACACAATGAAATAAACAATATATAATCTGCAATATACATTTTTCTTTTGTCACATGATATATTGGCTATTGCTCTATCACACAGCAGCAGTGATTATCTCAAGGCCTGCTGCACTTAATTCAATCCCCGTGCCTCCTGTTGCGATGTTAATCAGTGTTAGTCTGTCAACAACAGGTTAACAACTAACTATTCCAGGTAGATTTACTTCCATGTAGGTGCACATCCAGTTAGTGCATTGGTTGGACTGGTTACACCTGCAGGGTTGAATTGATTGTCTTCCAGCCTGTTCTCATTTGTCTGAGAAAGCAGCCAGCTATCAAAAAATAAACAAATACCGAACAGTAGAATACAGTCAGACAACCTCAGAGAACTCATAAATTTATGTACTTCTTTGTGAAAATATTTACTAAATACTAGGTAACTTGGCATGTAAAGCTCAATGCCTCCGAGGTTGAGAGTTAATTTTGCTTCCAAAGAATTTTTTTTTTTCTAATACAGAGCATTCCTCAAGAAGGTTGTTATCATGTGTGGTTTGTTTGTGTGTTGGCAAGACGTCTCACTTAAAACACATTTGTTTTCAGTTTGGTGAATGTGTTGGCTATGGACCAGGGACCAATTTGAAGAAGAAACACTGATGTTTATCTGGGATTTCTTCCTTCTTTCTTACATGACAGCTTTTTCAGACACCATAACTAATAGATGTACATATTCAAAGTCATTAAAAGTTATAAGGATAAATTCAGGGTAAATTAAGCACTTTGACATTTGGGAAACAAATAGCTTAAAACATTTGACAGAAGTGAAACTTCTAGCAGGAGAGCTCAAGAAGTCATATGCTTTCACAGTAAAAATAAAAAAACATAAATAAATAAATAAAGAGAGCACCACCGCCTACAATGCTGCCTTTGCTTTCACGTCTTTCTCAAGAGGTACATTAGTACAACCTACTCCTGCAGCACCGTGTTTGATGTCAGAAACTTTTGACTTTTCTTCTTCGTCTTTGAGGTAACTTCTGACTCTGAGCTTTGCTCTCTAGCAGATGCGTCGCTTAACATCAATACCAGTGTACAGGATGCAACGAATTGTTTGAAATGGACATTCTTATTTTTCTATGTAAATGAGGCATGAATGAGCCTTTAGGGCTGTAAAACATACATACTTACTGTGACCTGGTCATCAAAGTTATAGTGCCAGAAGAGGCACATGGGGTTCAGAGCTGCAATGATCTTCGTATAAGAAGTCTAAGTAGCATTAAAATGATTTTGAACCTCTTATTTTAAGGTAGAATAGTTAGAAATTGTTGCTTTAATTGTTTGAAACTGTTTTCATTTAATTATTGTTATAGAAATTACTTCTCTCTGTCCTTGCACATATTTTACACAATTTGTAGATAGGCATCTTTTAATTACTTTATTGCAGTTACTATATTGCATACTACTGTACGACTGTATTGCAATGAGTAAATGTTCCTCATTCCAAACAGTTGTTTCTTTCAAATACATTTCAAATTTGTATATTTTTGCATAAGTTGAATTACTACATAACAAAGAAAAGGTAGATGATGCAAATTCAACTACAACGAAGAAAGAAAGTAAAAGGGGAGAAAAAACAAAACAAATAAGGGAGGTGGTGAATAGGATAGGAAAATCTTAGACTAGATTAAGTGACTGAAATAATGAGATGACATTTTTACCAAATCTATATTGGTAATCTACTGACTTAAATACATACAGACGGGATTAGTCCAAGAATTTAAACTTAAAAAAAAAAAAAAAATCTTAGATATTTCCTTCTATTAAACCATTATCAACAGTCTGCTCACACACAGATGTTTTGGTCCTCAATCAGCATGTATGTTAACCAGGTGTCAGCGATAATATCAGCCACAATACCAGCCCGTATTCATAAATCAAAACTACTGACCCACTCTTCTGCTAAACCAGTTCCTAGTGAGATCTGAGACAAGATATTTAGTAATTATTCTCAAGTCTTCTGTTGTGGTTCCGTATCAAAACAAATTAAGTTCATCGTTGTCAGCAAAATATGAATGAATTACAAACTTACCTTAATGATCGCAGGATGGACTCCTCCCTGTGTCATTTGTAATCATAAAATAATAACTGGAGAACAACACTTAATTGTTACGCGCGTATGTGTTTGTGTGCGCTATTACATTTTTTATTAGGGTGGACTGATTTCCTCCAATTAGAGATATTTTAAATACCACCCCAAGGCAAACTCTCACAGACAAACCAGGCGAACACACACACACACACACACACACACACACACAACCTGACCTGATTTTTCCAGTACACCTGTACTGGGACAGCAGAGGAATTTCTGAGCCCAGCTGAATTCTTTAAGGAGGTGCAGTCAATGAAAAAAAAAAAAAAATCAGATATGAACAATTACAGTGTTTGTTCTTACAGTGTTATGTGTGTGGTTACAACCCGTCTGCCTGTGGTTAATAAGGAGACAGAGATTTGATTGTTCCCTAGGGAGACATAATGCACTTTAACATAGCTCAGAGTGAGAGTCACCTGCCAGTATTACACAAACACACACACGTATATAGGCGCTTGAGCAATGGAGCAAACAGAGCAGCTGCACCCCCACTAGAAGACTTGGGGGAACAAATATGTGCTTTTGCATCCCAACTGTCACTCGTCATACACCTTTGGCATTTCTTAAGATTTGAGCCACAACAAGGCAAAATGTTTGCCGCTACAGAAAAAAAAACCCACAAAAAAATATCAATCATCTGCAAACACACAATATTCTGTGGATTAACCGTGTTCTGAGTTGGTGTTTAATTTGGCGTGTATCTGGTCCACCAACCAGCAAGTATTTTAGTAAAAACTCATAATTTTTTAAACACTTTGCCTTTCAATCCCACAGACTTCTCCCGCTAAAACACCACAGCTAACCAATGGGGGCTGTGATGAGTTGAGTCCAAAATGTAAAGTTTGTGCAAAAATACACTTTATAGATTATAATGATTCTTAATGGACAAGAATACTGTCAGCATATTATACCTTTTATTTTGTCTAGAGTTATGTGTTTTTACGGACAGGTAAGAAATTGTTAATATTTTGTATTCTTTTCAAGGTAGTCTAGCGCAGGATAGTTTATTTCATACTGCTAACATTATTATTTTATTTTAACATTTTGTCATGGCTACACTGCTAGAATATGATAAGCTTGTCTGACGTTGACTGCTGTTAGTTATTGGTTTGATTACTTGCTAAATAAATAATGTGTATTTATTACTGACGGTGGCTAATCAGGCCAATTATCAGCTAATTGTACTCAGTTTGTAATGGCAGTATGAAACGCAGTAGTGTTTCTTCCCCACACTGCTGTCAGTACAGAACACAATCAAAAATTAATATTTTTATATTATTATATATATTTTTATAGAGCACCTTTATGGATCATGATTCAAGACTTTATATAGACAATAAGCACCCATACACTTGTGCATGTATTTATCCAATGTGATGTTGGATAACATACTTGTACATACTTAAGCTAGATCATTATCTCACACTACCACACGCATATATGTTATGGTAGCTGTCTTTATGAAAGCCAATGCTGCACACAGCTGCCTTTCATCTGTCAGATAAGGCTGGAAATCATCCAGAGATCATATTCTTCTCCAAAATTCATTATCTTATTATTCATTGCTGTCGCTCAGTCTGGTTAATATGACAGGATCAAATAAAACACACTCGCAAAAATCTTGCACAATGTTTTTGTGTCTGTCTTTGAGCTTCTTCTTCTTCTTCTTTTTGTTTTTCTGTTAGTTTGGCAGCCCATACTGCTCGCATGTCAAGCAGCATGAAACAGAGGCATTGATTCAGGCTTGTCGTGTTTATGAATAATCAATCTTATCAGTCTGGAATCAAATGGAAGTTAATAATAATAATGGAGACTGGAAAAGCACAAAGAGAAAGGTGTGTCTCCCATCTGCAGTTTATGATGCATTATGCTCTTGCGAAGTGGAAAATTTTACATAATGAGCTGGAAAGAAACATCCACAACCTTTTTAATAATCTTGAGAACCTATTGTGTCACTTTTGTGTCACTCTGTCAGTGTTGCAGTGGCAGAGTGACTCTTTACAGTAGGTAATGACAAATAATTCCACAAATGTTAAAGTGTGTGAGAGTCTGCATACATAACAATAAGCACTGGAGGCTGTGAAGGAGTGGCAGGGAGGTTCAGGTACTCGTCCAAACCGCAGCTGACTCTCCCAAACCACTGTTCAGTGTGCCAGAACATCCGTAATGTCATTCTGTTAATTTTACCTGTGTGCGCGTGCATATGTGTGTGTGTGTGTGTGTTTGCCAGCAGCGTGCCCCCTCAGGGAAGGTCCAACAGAGTGATAATTATGGTTTATCTTTTATAGCTCTGTATGCTGAACACGCCTCTGTGGCCGCAGGTCACACCCTGGACACAGGGGTTGTACATGTGCGTGTGTGTGTGTGTATGTTTGTGTGCAGCAGATGAAGTTGTGCCAGCTGTGTGGGTATTTGCTTGACTCGCAGCCCCAGTTTGTGTCCTTGCTGTTTAAATGTCTGCCCGCCTGTTAGTTCATCCATCCGTCCACCAGTTTTGTCCAGACTGGAGTAATTCACCAACTTGACTGACATTCATGATGACCAGGGGACAGGAACGTTGGAACTATTTTCGGAAAAGGGTTCTATAAATATAGGCAAAATTCGCATGATTGCTTTTTGGATCCCAGGGGACTGTTATCACTGCAGCCAGCCATTTTTGAATTATAAATGTGTTACCATAAAACACTTTGCACCTATAAGCTTTGAGATTTTTTTCTTTTCCTCTCTGACATTTTCACTTTTTCAGTTTCTGTATCCATTTCATCTGTATTTAGAAACTCCACTCTTTCTGTTTTGATTTCATTTGAATATTTCCTGCTTAATCTTTGAAATGGTTTGACGGATCCACTTGAAGGGGTGGGGGGAGGTGAGACCACTTTCAGCACCTGCCTTACAGTAGATGTAGTCTCCTGACAATTTTGGGACCATGTAACCCCCAGTAAGATGAGCTGTTCCAGCATCAAGATGGCCAACACAATTTGGTGCGGGAAAGGGCAACAGTCGCTAAGGGTGGCTGTCGCACCTACCACACCCCTTCCATTGTCTATGCGAGAGGATGGATCTCACTGATGTTCTGTGGCGCCATTTCATCAGGTGACACCTGAGATCTACATGGCGGAGAGGAGGTCATATAGCTCAGGTCCAACCAGCGACACAGGACACTGACATCCTCCTGGACTCACATTCTTCATATAAATATTAGAATTCTATGTATTACAAACTCTGTTTTCAAATGCTGTATTTTTTGTGATTTTGCTGTTCTGTTCTGCACGCACGACATCTATTTCACATGAGGTAAAATTGGGATTTGTGATATTGGGCTATACAATTAAAATTTGACTTGACATCCCTGAACTTTTCCTCTAGCGTCACCATGAGATTCACATCAGATGGATTGTCATGAAATTTGGTTCAGACATTCATTTTCCCCACAAAATTAGTTGTAATCACTTGGATGATCCTCTGGCTCTTCATCCAGCACATTATTATTATTATTATGTTTTTATTTTTTTGTAGCAAATACTTACCGTCCTGACACTAGCATTTAGCTTAATGTAACAATACATTGGTCTAGATCAATTTATTGATTCAAAGATTTGACATAAATGTAACTGAATGTGTTAAATGGACATATATCACCTGATATCGATTGCAGGCCCCTCAGACTCAGAGACAGGAGCACACAAGGAACATTGACGGAAAAACACAAGGAAACATCTGGTAAAACTAGAGTCATAGCCATGACTGTGACATTTATTCAGAAGGTGATGAAAGTTTTCATCAGCCACATGGTAGTAGAGGGTGTCATACTGTGTGTGTACAGATACAGTAAAACTGACTTAGGTGTTCTCTTATGGAGTTGCAGCATGTATTGTTGTCCACCACTTTTCACCAAAGTAAAGCATTTTGAAGTCTTGTATATAGAGACTAAAAATCAAATTGACCTAAATATCTAAATCAGAACAGTGAAATAGAAAGTAAGGATTGGGTGTAAAATATGATGTTGATTCTTTTTGACTGAACTTTTCCCTGTAGCGGATTAAAATATTTTCAAAAATTACTCAAAGTATTTGTTACATTGTTACTTTTAACCCATTGATGTTTAATGCTTTATCAGTAGCAGACATCGACTTGAAAGGAGGTTTCTGCTTCTCCAGTCTTAAAATAGTCCTACAGTTTTGTGAACTAGAGATCTTCACCCATCCTCACATCAGCACAGGGGTGAGTAGAGATTGAGTGAAATTTCATTTTTGGGTGAACTATTGTTTTAAGTCTAAATTACTCCCAACTGTTCTGGTCAGCAGTCTCTGCCACTTTTCCAAACCGGTGCTGCAGAATTTTGGTTTGTTTTTTTTGTCAGTATGTCATGATTATTTAAAAGTAACGAGGCGTAATGTGCACTTAAGCATGAGAAAAATTGCAGACTTGAAAAAATATTCATAAAAGTACAGGCACCCTGAAAAATGACTTCATTAGAAGTTGTTGAGTAGTTACTCCCCCCCCGTGCATGGTAGCGTGAATGAGATCAGGGCGTTCCTGTAAAAGATGGCATCGCTATCAGTGAAAAAAAAAAAAATCTGAAATCACACCAAAAGTGCTCCACCATGATGGGAACATATTAACTGAGTATGACAGCTGAATTAAATGAAGTGTTATCTGTTGTCGTAATGTGCACTGCCACTTGTTATTTTACAGCTTATATAAATAAACCTCACCTCCAGATGCAGCTCCTGACCGTGACAGCAGTTGACAGCTCAATTAATCTGCTCACAAACAAACCGAGTGAAGGAGTTGGATCGGTGGCGCCTGGCAACCTCGCTGTGTTTAGTCTGTTTGTAACCTTATATGAGTCTAAAACCTGTTGTTTCCCAGCATACACTGAGAGTTTTCGCTTAGCGGAGATCAACCTCATTTTGATAGATTATTTTTGCCCATGTTGGGGCAATGCCACAGCAAGTTGAGACCAAACCAGGCACTTTAATTTCAGTAAGAAGTGATCGCCCGGTTCATCTCAAACAAGAATACTGATAGAATAACTTGATATTTAAAGATCAGCATCCAGGAAATGATCTGTTTATGGAAAGCAGAAAGGAATATAACAACTAAATGAGATGAGGCTTGTAGAAATTTTTGCAAAGCAAAAGAACAAGCAAAATATCTTCCATATACAGACATTTTGCGAAAGCATCATCTGCTCATTTATCTTCTCCTGTCATGCAGTGGAATGAAGGTCTCATTGAGTCTTATCATGAGAGGCCTGTGGTTCCAGTGAAATCTCACCTGGCATCTATCTTCTGTCAGTCTCTCTGCCTTCCACAGAACTATGATCCCACATCACCTTTTTGTTTTTTTTATCCTAGTTATTGTTGTCTTTCAAAACCCACCCACATACCAGTGCAGGTTTACCTTGTTAATGTGGTTAAACAGGTAATGCAAATGCTTAAAAGCTGCACCATCTGCCATCATCTGTCTTTGTATTTTTTATTTTCCTACTTAAAATAAAAGACTTGGTATTTTCCTGCTGATCTGATTTGTTGTGAATCTGATAGTAACACACTCCAACAGCAGATTTGAGAAACTTTGTTGTGACTCCTCTGACTGACTCATCACTGTGGTCAACAGTAAAATAGTGACTGCTCGCTGTTGCATGAAAAAAAGTTACGTGTGATCTAATCTTTGAAGTCAGTGCAGCTGTAGGTCGTGATGATGACTTTAAACATCTTTAAACTTAGAGGAACCACAGAAACATGTCAGTCTTAACGGAATATCAGGGCAGTCAGGCAGTCAGCCTTTGTCTTTGGCGTGGCCCGCTGTTGGTATATGTGCCTTTGTGCCTTTAAAAGTAAAATGTTTCACGTATGAACAACCTTATCTCTTCTCTTCCTTCTGTTAAAAGGATAGTTCAGTTTCTTTGAAGTCCAGTTGTATGAGGAACTTCAATGCATTCCCCTCAGCTGATGATGGTCGGAGTGGAAGGAGAGACAAGTCCCAACACAGGAGCTCAGCATTGTGCTGTTGCAGACGGGGTCGGCAGAAAAACAATTTTTAGCCACATGAATAAAGGCCTACCTAAAACGTCAATATCAAATCAAGCCTATGTTACATTACATTACATACAGAATTTGTTCACCACTTTACTTTGGCACCAGACAGTCTTTTATTATGACACTACGTTCACTCAGGAGCGTCTGCCTCTGCCGTGCTCTGCATCATGCTACAGTTCAGCTGATTGGGTCAGAAAGTTGAAAAATCAAACTGACATCAAACTTAACTGTCCTAAAGATTTCAAAAATGGTGCATGCATGTTTTTTTTTCCCAAGCTGGTTAAACAACCAGCTGGGACGTTTCTTTCCGATTTATCTTCAGGAAACTGAAGAAGGTCTGCAGGACAGCAGCATTCAGTGCAGCAAGGAGCTTGATGATGTAGACTGTGAGGCGCTCACATCCTCTGATTCTCAAAGATCCTCAGTTTGTGATGTGACCAGTTTCACTCATGACGACAGCCATATTGTAACCATTCATTTTTATTTTCTTGTAGGTGATGTGGTCACTCTCTTTTGCTCTTCTTAGCATCCACCGTCAATGTCCTCTTTGGTCTCTATGCCAGAAAGGTGGCTGAGCCCAGTTATATTGCCTGCTGGCCTGGCTCTGGTTTTGGCCTGTGTTTCTAACTACCAGCATTAAAATCCTTAAAGTCAATTCTAAAACTCTTGAATACATAACGAAGACTACTAGGAGGCTACAGGATTATAAAAATCTCAAAATAATATACCAACCCTTTAATCTGTCTATTTATCTCATCTGTTGGTGGGAAAAGCAACGGTAACACAAGCAGGAAGTGTCATTATCTCTGCTATGCTTTTTCTAATCACGATCAACATTTTCCTGTTTGGTAGCAACACCTTTATTTCATCTATCTGCTTCATGTGTTTTGTGTCTAGTTTTGTCTTTGTATTGGAAGAGAACTGCTAAAGACACTTTGTTGATGTAGCATAGAGATACATATGGCCATATTTAAATGTTTTGAAACTTTACACAATTTCTCCCCTGCATGAGTGAACAGTGAGAAGAGTTTGGTACAGTGGTGGGTGACAGCAACATCCACTTTACATAAGACCCAGGGGAGGTGTGTGTGTGTGTGTGTTACTAGAGATGTCAAAACTTCAGCAACACTTGTAGTATCAAGAAGAACTTTGAGGTGAGACCAATGCGTTTGACCTTGAGGCTTAAATCACGGTCATCATACAACAATTTGAATAAGCATCTGTGTGTTGGACCTTCTGTTTCAGCTGTTGGTGAAACCATAAATATGATCCAGGAAGTCGGTTTGAGTAACTCGTCCATGAGAGAGCATTTTACAACTACAAAAAGTTATTTTACAAGTTATCACGGGGGCAGTCTTTGCTGTGACAACTGTCAGAGAAACAGTAGAAATATACCTTACATCTACCAGGAATGTACAGTATGTATGGCATGTATTTGATTACTAACACTGCATCTGGACAGATGACATCACATTGTGTTGCAGCAAAACCTTGTTCTGATCGACTTTGATCATCGTTTTTTGATTTCTGATTGACTCCTGTGTCACTGCATTGCCCTTATTCAAATTAGTGATGGGACTGTGTGTTTGTGTTTTGACATTTTGCACATTTGTGAATAAGTTTGTACAGCCTCTTCCCACATTTAAATGTTTATATTTTTATCTATTTTTATATTTTGACATTTTCTGTTTCTTATTTTCTATTGAATGCTGATTCAAAGTACTTTGTTTGTTTTTATGCATGTTTATACCACAGCAAATTCCTTGAATGTGAAGTTTTTCAGGTGATTTGACACAAATGAAAATATATTTATGAATATTATGTTCCACTTCTGCCTTATTCTGCCAATAGGTCCCTATAAATCCTACACACTGGACCTTTGAAAGCAACAGGGAGTCCCTGTACGAGCTGGCCAGGGTTCTAATTAAATACAATTATGCCACACTGTACATAGTAGAGTAGATTTATCAGGCTCATGAAGGTTGTGATTTATAGGTTTGTTCATCATTTCAGTCAGGCAAAAATGCAAAAAAAAAAAAAAGTTCTCAGTTCTCAGTTGTGAAGATGTGTTCCTTTTCTCTCTGCTGTGATGGTAAACTTATTATATTTGGCTTTTAAACTCACAAAACAAGACGTTTGATGACATCATCTTGGACTTCAGGAAGCTGTGGTGGGTATTTTCTTTTCATTTTATAGACTTGATCTTAAGTGACGATCCAAGACAATAATTGACAGATTAATAGAAACAGGATCAGGTTGATTGGCAAGTATGTTTTCTTGGCATGTAAGAAAGCAAAAGACAAGCACTGCAAAAATAAGGAAATGTTAATATAAACCATAGATCTTTACAATAAAAATATGAAATATTAAAAAAATATGTGCAATACATCTGTTTTTTTTAAATGAAATAGTTACACTGTTTGTGCGAGAATGTGCAAAAGTTTAACTGTAGATAAAAGATGATGAAAATAAGCATTAATTGCAGCCCTAAATCTTTTGATACATTGGTTTATGCACTACAGGGATCAACAGTTCACCTCAGGTATATATGGGCTATTTGAGGATATTATGTTCAGTGAGGACATGACAGGGGCTTTATTTTCTTTTACTGTTTGTTTCACTCACTGGAATAATCTTTCGCTCTCATACAGAGACGCACACAGCCCAGCCTCCTGTCTGTCACCTCCTCTCCCCTCAGGGACAGATTTTAGTATTTGCATTGTGTCTGTACAGAAAGTTGTCTGTGTGCATGTGTCTACCTGTCTCTATGCTCTATGTGTTTGCGTGTGAGTGTGTGTGTGTGTGTGTGTGTCTATGTGTGTGTGTGTGCCACCACCTTTACCTCTGGCCAGACTTGACATTTACAAACTATACAAATTGCACTCCCTGTACAACCCAAACCCATCCCCACGCCAACACACGTGTGAACACACACGCACACACACACACGCATGCACGCACACACGCACACACACACACACACACACACACACACGCACACACACACACAGGAGGGGACCTTCATACCCAACAGTGTACATTGTGCTGCTGTGGGTCTTTCACAAATTTATCAAGGACTCATCACATGTTTCTGGGTTTTAATTATATTCTAAAACTCTAACACAACGGTGACCTTTTCTGTTTGGGATATTCACAGTCTGACATTATTATAGCCTGTGTGACATGTCACCCAAAAAATCAAAAATAAATATTTTTCCCCCAGCCTGCAGTGCTGTCTAGATTTTTTCTTTCTATATTTTTTTGGTGTGAGTTTCAGAGCTTTTGGAGTTTTTAGCATTGAGATGTCTGCCCTCTGTGCAATATAAGAGGACTAAAAGGGACTTAAAGCACTACAACGTACATCTTAAAAATTCAATTCCACTATCTCATTCCAAAAGTCCTGACCTGGTTACCCAAGATAATCCACAGACCTTGATGTGAGCAGTTTCATGTAGGAACTGCTTTATTTCTGCTGTGGAATCTACGAGAACTACTTTAGAACTACTTTCTTTCTATGAAAAAGAAAGTAGTTTGTATATGAAACACATTTCCCCGGTCTACGGGGTCTACGGGGGTGGGGTTTGTTGCAGATGTTTGAGCATTCAGTTCACCGTTGTTTAACCACACAAACATCTCTACCAGGAATGTGATCACCTTTGAAAAGCAGGTGTCCTCATAAAAGTCAAAACAAGTATTAGAAAGAACTGCTACAGGTGAATTGGGTCAAACAGTGCTGGTTGGACAATACTTAAGTTCTTGAAATCTTTGTAATAATAGCAAAATTAGATTATTAAATTTGCATTAATTTCTCAAAGAAATTATTCACTTTAGCTTTTTTTTTTTTTTTTTTTTACTACACTGGAGGGTGAATATCAGTCCATGATATCTAACAGGGGACTTATGCTATTACAGTGAACAAGCGGCTCCTGCAGAAAAGTGTGGAATTTTTTTCTGTTGTATGCACCGATAAACAGAATGGATGAAAGATCCAAGTATATTTGAACATTGATTGAAAACCTGTGCCTTGACAGGTTTTAACATGATTTAAAGTGCGACCGACAGCTGACCTTCCAAATGACCGATTGATTGTTGGTGAATGTTTAACAGTGCCAGTGTCAACTGTTAAACAGGTAGTTTCTGAACACACACACACGCACACACACACACACACACACACACACACACAAACCTGTTACTCTTCTTTTACTTTCTTTTCTAATTCATTGGAAGGAGTGACTGCTGTTGCTGTTGCAAACAATACACAATAGTCCAGTCAACGTCAAAGGAGCAACTATTTACAGCAGTACTACTGTACGCAATATAATAACTGTAATTCTAACTAATTGTGATACTAAGTGCTAGTATTTGTGCTAATAATGGTTTTAGTTATAGGCACGGGACTGTAAAGTTTCTGTAATGTTTTGATATGATGGTTTCCAGACTTTGGATCCTTCTGTTGCCCTTCTTTGTTTTTAGCTAATTATCAAACGATCGCATGTTAAAATGTGTTGGTCTATAGCTATGGTAAACAATATACCTGGTAAACATCATGTTAGCGTTGCCACTGTGAGCATGTTAGCATGTTGTTTTGGTGTTAGCAAATTAGCTCAGAGCATTGTTGTGCCTGAGTATCAGCCTGACAGAGATGCTAGCATACTTGAGTCTGTCAAAAAAAAATATTAGAGTTGGCAGCAGTCTCTGTTAGCTATACCAGCAGCCACGTTTTGTCTCTGCACCAAAATATCCATTCTTGTGAGCTAATACAACAGTAGTATAATTTTGAAAAAAGCTGAAACTAATACTTTTTTTTTTTTTTGGCAAATTAAACAATTGAAATAGTTAATCAACTATTCAAATTGCTGCTGAATAATTCTATGACTAACTAATTTATTGGTTGACTATTATTTTATTCATGACACAACCCACTTTCCCTGTTGAGACCTGGAAATGGGAAGTCTTTCCACATTTTACTGCTGAAACATTAAGTCGGTTAATTTTGTGCAGCCAGTTACAAAAAAAAAACAAAACAAACAAAAAACATCTCCCTCATCAGAAGCATTATGAAAAGCATTATGTATTTTGTTTGTGCAGGTTTTTGAAATAAATCGCATCTAAGAATAACATTATTGGTGAAAAGGTTGAATTTCACTTCACTACTGCATAACTTAGAAATGAAAACCAGTGACAATAAAACAACTGTATAATTGTATCGTCTACTTGACGCAGTGATAGTGACAGCAGGTTGAGTGTGTTTTATAACTCCTCCTCATTGTTGAGCAGTGAAGCATCACATACCCTGGAACAGTGACCAGTTTTCGTGTGATTCCAGTGAAGAAAATCTTGTTTACCTTTTCAACCTAGGACAACATGATATAACACATTCCACCTTAAAACAAATACACACATAACAGACAACTGTAAAAGTGAACACACACATGCCCACACACACGGACAATGAGCAACTGTTCTATGATTCAAACATTCTCCTTAATATAATACATGTGAAATCTGCACAATGAAATGGTCTTGAATTACATTCAAGCACACACAACCAACCTGACTGACAAGCTGAACTCTGTGGAACTCAGCCTTCCTCACTGAGGATGAGTCTGCTGAAACTCTACCTGTGCGAGCACAGTGAGAGGTCAGTGCTTATGGCCTGCTGACTCAAAGGGCCTTACTTTTCTCTGATGCAGAGCCAACAGACAACACGATCTGTCCCAAAACCCTACTATGTACTGATCCTAAGGCAGCAGTCAAACTCATTTTAGTTATCGGAATGCACCAAGTACAGCCCAGTTTGATCTCAAGTGGGTTGGACCAGTAAAACCAACTCATAGAAACCTATAAATAACACTTTTTTCCAACTTTTTAGTGTAAAGAAGTATTAGTTGATTTTCCAGAGATTTGTATTCTGATTTGGAATTAACGACTGCTATGTAAACTTTTACACTTTGCAAAATCATCCAGAGGGCCAATCTGGACCCTTTGGTAGGCCGGTTCTGGCCTGGGAGCCACACATTTGACACCCCTGTTCGAAGCAGATTTTTTATTATTTTTTTGTTTGTTTACACCTGTTAATTTAAACCACACAGCATGCAAACTAAATACAGTCATTTTTTGAATGTGCATTTGATGGACACCCTTCTCCCACAATGCAATGCACAAATGAAGTTGCTAACAGCTGGGAAAATACATTAAAATTTTATGTGGCGATGAAGTAGCGGCAAAAAAGGAAGAAGCCTTGAATGTCAGGGAAACATTTTTGTCTGTGTTTTATTGGCAGTCTAAAGTTATGGTTTAATTGACGTCTAGAATCGTATTGTATCTTTTCCTGTTAGTATAAGATGGTAAAGTAGGTTGATATTTTAGGATGCTACCATCTAAAACAATATACTATGGGTAGTTTTCCCTCAGGTCAATATTGTTTAACCTTTTGGGGTGGGTGGGTGGGTGGATAGTTTTGCTCCTGTTTGGTAATTTGTTAGTCACTCTTGTGAGTTATGTTGCATTTGTGCCCAGTTTCGGAAATATAACCCATACCGATCTACTGATACCGAAATATGCAATCTACGACTCTTGAATCGTCGGAACAGAGATCTAAAAGGACCTCAGCTGAGGCCTAATGTTTAGATTTTTCTCTTCTAGTTCATTTTAATTTCCCAGATTTTCTGATCACACAAGGCCACAGGATGTTGTCAGGACATGAGGCCCTGACCTTTACTCGGCCTATTATTAGTTGCTGGATGTTGGACATGGACGCTGGTGGCAAAAGTAGACACATTCTTTACTCAAGTAGAGTAAAGACTTGTGTAAAAAAAAGAAGAACAGATTCAACTTCTTTACTTAAATAAAAGTGAAAAAGTATATGTTCTACTCAAAGTATAAAAGTATTTCCCCTAAGGAAGACAAATACAGGAACCTTAATCTTAAGTAGAAAGTAACCTTTTAACATTTCATTAAAGTAGCCTTCTAACATTTCCACCAACTCTTACTCTCCAAAACTGACTGAGCCTCGTCTTTTTTCTGCAGCTGAGTTTCCCTCTCGTCTGCTTTGTCATACTACACCTTTTACATAGTTTTTATCTTATGTCGTTTTCGTACTTTACGTTTTTTGTCTTGTTATGTCTTTTTTGTCTTATTGCATCTTTTATGTCTTTTTCATCTTGTTACTTCTTAGTACATCTTGTTACAATTTGTCTTTTTCATATTGTTAAGTTGTTTCTGTCTTGTTCCGTCTTTTTCACTTATTTCATTTTTGTCTTTTTGTATCTTTTTATGTCTTTATG
Source organism: Lutjanus erythropterus (assembly GCF_056507025.1). Classification (NCBI taxonomy): domain Eukaryota; kingdom Metazoa; phylum Chordata; class Actinopteri; order Lutjaniformes; family Lutjanidae; genus Lutjanus; species Lutjanus erythropterus. The sequence continues at coordinate 21,895,941 of NC_139319.1, read as the reverse complement.
TCTTTTTCGTGTTGCTACATCTTCATTCATTAATTTTATGATTTGTATGTTGTTTTTCATCTTGTTACATCTTTTTTTTGTCTTGTTATTTTTTTGTCTTTTTACATCATTTTTGTCTTGTTTCATCTGTCGTGTGTGATACACACTGATGGATACTATGTATTATTGTCTCATCCACTCAATTTTAAATAAATAATTCCCCTCAAGTGCTCAAAACACTGAAGCAATGAGGCTGTTTTTAAAATGTCAGGGGTAAACAGTACAGACATTTGTGTTAAAATGTAGGGAGTACAAGTAAAGTACAGATACCTGAAAAATCTACTTAAGTACAGTAACAAAGTATTTGTACTTTTTTCCCACCTCCCACCTGTGGATATGGATCCAGAGACTGAAACCATAACTTTTTATTCTATTCTTTTTACCAGTGACCTGAGCTCAGGGTCATTGGTGACATGTGATATGTAAGAGTGAGGATCACTGAATCCATGTTTTTGTGATTTTGTTCCTTTATTTGTTGAGAGTTGGCAGAAAAAGGGGAGAAAGAGAAAGATAGGGAAGGCCCCTAATAAATAAATGTAATTTATTACAATAAAAAAGTAACTATTTAGCAACAATGTTCACTAATACAACAGATTAAGTTATTTCAAATCGTGATCCCTTGATGACTTACTGCCATCATTTTAACTTTGAATGTATGCAGGCATTTCTCGTGTTTGCCTGTTTGTCTGATTTTGTGTGTGTTTGTCTGTGCACGTAAATTAATTCTATGGCTACAGGCCTGCTAAACTCTGCGTGCTGAAAAGTTAAAGCTTTTCCAATTAAAAGATTTAGCCAGTGGGCGCTACATCTGCATTTTATGCAAATGCTGGATCATGCATGTCCACACAGAGACAGACAAACAAAACAATTATCAATGCAATGATGCTGTTGTCTGGCTTAATTTCCACAACTTTCAAAGGCACATTTCTGAAAGAAAAGGGGGGAAAAAATCAGTTGAATGCCTAAGGTGTTGGTGTGTGTGTCAACTTGTGTATTTGTTTCACCTACAGAGCATGTTAATGAACATAAGTGTAAAAATACAACATGTAAACATGCACAATTTTAGCAAGAATGCTAATTTGTATAACCCTGAGAGTGTCATACTGTATAATGCACCATCATAATCATTCACTCATCAAACAAGTATGTAGTAATGCATGACAAGAGGCAAAATGAAAACAAAAGAACAGAAGAATGTGACTGCAGACGCTCAGCAGCAGCATCAGATAGGGGTTACAAAAGTAGGACTTACTGTAGCCTTATAAAACTGAAAGGAAACAAGTATGAACAAACATTAAATGATTCACCCAAATCATAAAAACTTCATACAATTATTTCCCCAATAATCCCTTGTGATCCTTTGTGAGTGTGTGACCAGAGGACCTGGAAATTGTCTGCAGCTAATCTCACATTCTACTGGACTGATTAGTCATTTTTTTTGTGTGCACATTAATGACTGTACGCTGAAGGACCTTTGTGAATCAGAGTTCTGGAAAAATGTTTAAAAACCTTTTTATGACTCCATGGCATTGGCCATTCTTGTGAATGCAAAATCCCATGAACGCCTTGAGGGAATTTCTTCAAACTTTACACAAATGATCTGGTAAGATTTTGGTGGTTGGTTGTCAAAGGTCATTGTGACCTCAAAAAAATAAAAAAAATAAAAATAAATAAAAATAAATAAATAAAAATCGGGCCATATGGTAGTTATGACAAAATTTCAGACAAATGTCTAATAAGATACTAATTTCTTACATGTTGCTATTTACAACTAATTGAATTACAAAATAAATGACATTGTAATCCATTAAAGTTACTGACAAAAAATATGCAATGAAATTACAGTTACTAATCAAAATGTTGATTGGTTAATTGACTGGTGATTACAAAGGTTTTACATGCAAATATTCTTTTTGGGCTGCCTGGTGGTGATTTGCTCTCGACTGAGAGCACTCTTCAATTAATTAATTAATTTATTTATTAAATTATGTACACTTTGGAGTCTGCAGTCTCCCAATGCACTAAAGAATTCAGGGAGAAATTATTTTTTCTACTCAAAGTATTTAAAAAATTACTCCAAACCAAAGGGTGTTTTTTGGGCCTAGTAACTTATCAACTGACCTTAATGTGGAAGGTTTCTTTGGGGACAGAAATCAAGGTGTTTGTAATTCTTGTCAGCCTGATATGCATCCCCATAAGTGGGTCTGAATTTCATGTTTTGGTTTTGATCATTGTGATGAAATGTGATGATCAAGACAGAAAGATTGGAAATTGAATATTTGTGTCTGTTTGGTCTTTTTTTTTTTTTTGGCTCCAAATTGTGAGAACATCTTGTCAAATCATGAGTGTTGGCATTGCACTGGAGTTTGTACATGAGATACTATAATTTACAGATCTTACAGTAATATGGCCAATTTCTTTGGAAGAAAACACTCCAAAGGTGTTTGTATTTTGTCTACCTGATATGTATCTAGCTACTGCTGGTGGGTATGAATTTGGTATTTTGATCATGTTGATAGAATGCAAAGATCAAGAAAATAAAAAACTCAACTTCCATGTCCAAATCATAAGTCAGACATAAAATACTTTTCTACCAGATCCCAGAGATTTAGTATTAAAAAAAACCCTGACAAATTTTAGCATGAGGACATACAGTACAGTACAGTAGCCCACATAATTTAGCACAATGACACCTGGTATGTGTGACTTAAATAATGTAAATTCTTACATCTTGTTCTCTTCTGTAGGTTCACAGTGTCATATGCAGTCAGGTACAGCTTGTTCTTTTTGATCCGACCCGACCAGCCCTCCCTCCAAGACATCACCATGTCTCATGCATGTGCGTTTTCAGGCAGACAGAGTTGGCTAAGCTGAAGCGGATGTGTGTTCAGACTTGAAGGGCTTACACCTACACTAATATAGAAACCATCCATGAAATAACAGCTGTCATATCATCGCTGCCTCGTTTCATCAGAAAGCTCAGCAGCCGCACCCAGCACTGCCTCACCTCACTGCACAGACACAGAGCGGAGGACAGGGCTGTCATGACAAATGCCAACAGTTGTGTTTGTGTGTGTGCGTTAGATTAGGATTTTGCCCCAGCCCATCGTTTAAGGAGCAGGAGTTTAAAATCCTGAGTTTTTGGGAGTCTTCCCACATGTGTAAAGGAATCAGTGACACAAAAGTTTAGTGTGGAGTCCACACACATGTTCTGGACTGCCAAAATTACATGAAGACTTGACACAAACACCCATACCTTATGAGACTGACTTGTTTTAGTCAGCAAGTGTTGATTTTTGAGTTCATATGACTAAAATTCATAAAGCCAAAATAGCCTAATTAGTTCAAGATAATGATTAAAAGAGCAATGTGTGACAAATTTGCATCCAAAAATGAGTGCAGCAGTCCAAATAGTGAGTTGGAGGCATAGACTGTATATTAAATAGGTTGAAATCCTGTCCTTTAGCATATCATCTATGGTTGAAGCAAGTTGCCCTCTCCCCAGATTTGAAGAATCTCAGGCAGGCTGCAGGAACACTGCAGAAGCACAAGATGAGCGCAACATTGCAATTTGAGTCCTGCACTGTAAGTTGATCAGCTGCTCATAACTGTCAGTTGTCTGTCAATGTAAAGCTATGCCCGTTATCCTGAAAACAAAAGCCCACTGCTCTGAAAATTCACACTCTGGAGTTGGAGTTCAGAGACTGCTTGCCTAACTTGCTGCCCAACTCCATTAGCATACTGCTCAGTTTTTATCACCATAAAGATATTCTCCTGCTTAAAGATTATTAATGATTTCTTCTGATTCTTAAACAGACACTTGCTCATTTGACAAACACAAGTTATGGCCTGGAATCGAAATTCTAAAAGAGGACAGCGCCGCTGCTTTCAACATGGCATGTTTCCTTAATTTTATTTGTTAGCAAAGTAAATAGATTGAAGATTGCTCCTTGAAACTCATTATTTAACCTAAATTCAGTTAACTTTATACTTTAAGTTGAATCAGGTCAAAATTATTTACAGTCAAAGGTCTTGACATTTATGAAGTTTTAGTGACTGATGTCACCTTTTCTGATCATTACTGTGTTTATTTAAAATGGCCATCTCTCTCCCTCACTGTTATGATCAATCAGCATGAAGTAATTAAGTATTTATAAGCACACAAATCAGATTTCGAGTAAAAAATAATGCACCACAGAGATGTACGGTAACATTATGATTCATGATCATACAACGTTTTTATATCAAGTCGACACATCTGTCCATATTCACACACTCTCTCCCTCCCTCTCTCTCTCTCTCTCTCTGCTGTGGGTCGGCCTTATTTTAACTTTTACCTGGTTTCAGGTGGAGCTGCAGCTCGATCAGCACTCACTCATCTCCCTCCTCCTATACTTCTGTTTCTTTGCGTTGAGTCAGTTGCCTAAACAGACAAGCCTGTTTACACTGTTGTTTGACAGAAGCTTGTGTCTTTATTAACATGTTACTAATGTGTTAACTTTGACAGCCCTAAGAAAAGCAGAACAAAGGTGGTAGGAAACCAAACTCCAGGTTCATTATGACATCTGTAAGGAGAGACCTCACATCCATAAATTGGAGCTAAAAAGGGCAAGACAGTCCTCTTTCTCTGACATTATCAACAAAATTGACAATAATACACGGGCCTTATTTACTGTTGTTGACCCATCAGTCCCTGATGATTTTGCTTCTTTTTTCACAGATACAATTTTAAAGATAAGACAAACAGTCTGTAACTCCAGGCTATTTCACCTGTGCCTTGTAAGACTACTACAGTAAATCTGGCACTTTGACAGAAGTAGTCAAAAACAGTAGGCCCACTAACTACTGCCTTGACACTCTGCCTACAAGCTTTTTTAAAGAAGTCCATAGCATCAGATATACTACAGATAGTCAGCAGTATCAGTCCCATATTAAACCTGTCTTTTTTTTTTTTTAGGAAAGATCATTCAACAGGTTGTTAATGACTTCTTGGTGCAAAATAATTTGTTTAATGCCTTTTTAGTCTGTATTTCGAGCACACCACAGGGCTGAGACTGCACTTGTAAATGTTTTCAATGACATTCATCTGAGCAGTGATGCATCAAAGATGAGCCATTACCATACTTATGCAAATGACACACATCTGTACATAACAGCATCACCACATGACTACAGTCCCCTACGTCTGCTACATTAAGTCACATAAAGACAAGTACAAAACCAGCCTGCTACCACCTTAAAAACTTATCAAGAATCAAAAGATTTCTGTCTCAACAAGATATAGAAAAACTTATTCATGCTTTCATTTTCAGCAGGCTGGACTATTGTAACGGTAGTCTTCACAGGTCTGAGTAAAAACTCAACCAGGCAGCTGCAGCTCATCCAGAACGCTGCTGCCAGAGTCCTCACCAACACCAAGAAAATGGAGCACATTACACCAGTGCTTAAATCATTGCACTGGCTTCCTGTGTGCCAAAGGATAGATTTTAAAATCCTATTACTTGTCTATAAAGCACTTAATGGTCTTGGGCCCTGAATACATCTCTGATTTGCTTGTATGTTATGAAGCACCCAAACCCCTCAGATCATCTGGGGCAGGTTTACTCAGTATTCACAGGATCAAATCCAAGCAAGGTGAAGTAGCCTTTAGTTTCTATGCTCCCGACCTGTGGAGCAAACTTCCTGAATACCTGAGGTTGGCTGAAACTGTCTGCTCATTTAAATCAGGGCTTGAAGCATTACTGCTTACTGCAGCTTTCCAGTGAAGTAGATACATAACTTCCTGTTAAAGTGAAGCATAAAAATTGTTATACAAGGAACAAGGTTAATTTATTGATCATTTTAGAACACAAGATTGTAAAACAAGTTGCAGGCCTAGTTCCTTTTATGTGACTCACAAAAACAAAAATTACATACAGTAATGGGTGAATGAATTATAAGTCATAAAAACTATTTTTCATGGAGCGCTGATAATTTGCAACCTGAGGAAAGACGCTGTTCTCGAGTTTGGTGGTGCACCAGTGGGTGCTTCTATATCTCTTGCCAGACAGCAGCAGGATGAACAGGCTATGGCTTGGTGGATATTAAACTGGTTACCTGAGTTTAATAGATTTTGGTGCTGATTCAGATGAGACATCATTTTAATGTGCACCTGTCAGCCAGTCAGAAAGAAGCATTTCATGTGGCAATGAAATATGTTTATCTTATGTAATATTTGTTTTACTCATTGCTCTGTAATTGTCTCCCCCTCCCTTGTAACAGTAATGCAGTTCCTTGTGGGAAAGAGGTTGATGCTTGTCACACCCTCTTCCTTTTACACACACACACACACACACACACACACACACACACACACACACAGAATGCAGAATGCAGAATGCTACATTTGCTTAAGCAATGTACTTTGTGCTACATTTGCATTTCTACACTATTTCAAGAGTCAATTATTGCACTTTTTACTCAACTATTCTTCATTTGGACAGTCAGATTATACATATAAAACATTTACTCTATGTCCACTTTATTAGGTACACCTGTACAGCCTAATGCACTCCAATACAATATCTGTTACCACAACAACTGAATTTCCCGTCCAGAGTTCAATAAAGGCTTATCTTATCGAAAAAAATTGAGCCCATCTTGTAGGTTACAGTAGATTTAACTACCAAGTTGCAGAGTTGTGGACTTGAGTCACATGACTTGGACTTGAATGACAAATTTGAATGTTTTAAACCCCACTTTATGAAACAAAAAAATATCTGAAACTCAGTTTGGACTAAAACACCAAAGACTCATGACTTCACTTGGATTTGAAATATGTGATACCTTCCCCCAAGTCCAATGATTGAAGATGATGTTATTGAAAAAGTGTTCCAGCGATCAATTTATTTTGCTTAATTTCCTGAAGCAGCTGATGTTAACACTATTCATTCTCAGCAAGCAACAAGCAAGCAAGCTATTCAGTTATTCACACATGACACCTGTAATTTGGCTATGAAGAGTGATAAATGATCTGCTGATAAGAGGTGGTGGTGTATGGAGGGTTAAAACACAGGACTTGGCAGAGGGAGAGCAGGGCTCCTGTCCTGGGAAATTTGGATTAGGAGTTTAGAGTGAAATTAGAAGTCAGTCATTTTTAGACTTAGCTGCCTCATTATTTACAGTTGTTTTAAATTGTAGAGTTGTATTTTTGTATTAAAAAAAACTGTATGGAGTCAATTTATAGGCTAATTACCATGTCCACAATAATATAGTGTATATTATTACATACCATAAAAGAGGAAAAAAGACACTGATTCAAAGAAATTTGTAGTTAAGTTAAATAGTATTTTGGAACTAACACATCACATCTGACAAAGCAACTTGATAGGTACAGCAGTGCTTGGAGTCTTTCTGAACTAAACTGCAGTGTTAGACTTTATTCTCTACACCAAGCCAGATCCACTCTCTGCATTATATTAGTTTTCCTAACATCCTAAAATAAAAAGAAAACACAGGGGTAACAGCACTACAGGAAAGCTGCAGAATATGTTAAAAACATACATATTTCCCTTCTTAAATTGTAAAATCAGCATGCACAAACTTACATATCAATTTTTGAGATTTCTGGGTACGGTCGTTGGGAAATAGAGTGATTTTTTTTTTTCTTTTTCTTTTTGTTTGTTTGTTTAGTTAAATGATTAAATAATTAAATCGCGGACTTTTCAATGCGCCATGTAGGTCACGCAGCCAAATTTCGCACAAGCCAAGTGAAGAGTTTCATAGTAAACACACACAGGCTGCCACACAGGTTCAATAATAACAGCTCGCTGCTGTTGTCAAAAGTTGTTCCAAGAAGACTTGTTGTCTTCTTCAAACGTGAAAAGAAAATTGCAACACACACACACACACACACACGCACACACACGAGCTGGACCACCCCGCCCCGGTCCCGCCCAGCGGCCCGACCCCATGGAGAACAGACAGACAGCGGATCATGTGACAGCAACAGTTTCTGAACGACAAAAACGGAGACACACACACACACACACACACACACACAGTAAGAGAGAGAGAGAGAGAGAAAGAGAGAGAGAGAGGGAGTTTCGTAACTTAGGGAAGTTTTGTGGAGCCATCGATCACTGGACCGTCTTGTTTTTACAGCCTGATGTCAGTGACACAGAGGAGAGGAGCGCGGAGCGTCGCCTGCGTCACTTTTTCACCGGACTTCTCTCATTGAGTTTATCACAGAAAATCAAGGAGTTTTTTTGAGCTGTTCGGCAAGGCAGCAGTCAAACCACCGTCTCTCCTCTGGGAATAGACTGTCCTCCTCCATCTGAGCAGTAAGTCCTCCTCTGTAAGACTTTACAGTGTGTTTGACCCCGGTCGGCACACTGATCTTATTTCCTATCGGATGTGCTGTGGTGAAGTCTGTAATTGCTGCGTGGTCTTTTAAAGATTATATGCGGTCGTATTTGTGTTTTATTAAAGCAAACATTATTATGGGAGAGAGGAGAAGCCCATAAATTCAGAGTTTTTAATGAGATCAAGCTGCTTGTGTCTGATTAATTATCTTAATTAGTTAATAACTCCAAGATGTTTACATGACAGTTCCTTGAATCAACATTTTATCATATTTCGTGTTATGAAAATTAAGAAGATTGGTGTAATTTTAAAGACATTTATTGGCATGATAACTGATGTAACCCCTCAGTCAGGCAAAAGAGAGACACTGCTATTTATAGCCTTTAGAGCCTTTTATAGAACATAGTGTTGTTTAATTAATTCAGATATAAAACAGTCAAATACAGGCTTGTGAAGGAGACTGAGAGACTCTCTTATAATGATAGAGACATTTGTCAATAATGTGTGATTTTTAAGGTGGTTTAAAATAGTCTAGATATAGAGATTAATATTGAAATGTGATCAGTTATAGGACTCAGTTTTTGATGAAGAGAGTCTTTATTTAGTTCAAGAAATATCAAGAAAGATAGTGAAATTTGTCATTTTCAGTGTCTTATCTAAAGATAATTAATTTAAAAACATATAAAACACAGAAAAGCAGCCACTAATGATTCACTGATAAGCACAATTGGTTCTGATTATCTGTCATCCAACTTTATTTCTCTGGTGGTCGATCTTATTAAATTAATTCATCAATGGCTGTCAGTAAAGACTGAATCTGGCGCAGAATAAGGCTGCAACTGATGATCATTTTCATTATTGATTAATTTTTTAGTGTATAAAAAAATTGTGAAATTGTGAAAAATGCTCATTTCAGTTTCCCGGAGCCCAAAGTGACGTCTTCAAATTGCTTCTTTTGTCCCGTAAATGTCATGAATGACAAAGAAAATCAGCAAATCCTCACACTTAAGAAGCTGTAACCAGCAAATCTTTAATATTTTTGCTTAAGGAATGACTGAAACAATTAAATATCAAAATTTAAGAGAAAGAAAAACTAATTGTCTTATGATCAACTAATGAATTAATCACCAATTTGTTGCAGCTCTAATGTAGAATCAGAGAATCAGAGAGTGAGAGATGACCCTCAATGCTGCTGCCTGGTGTCAGACAGTGTCACACACATGTGACAGGAGGTGTGTGTGTGTGTGTGTGTGTGTGTGTGCGCGTCTGAGAGAGATTCAACAGTCACACCTGAACTTCTTTGTCCTCTTGTTTCAATCCATCCTTTTACAATACACATCTCTTTCTTTCTCTCTCTCTCTCTGTTTCTCCGTCTCTGTCTCTCCCTGTTTCCTGTGCTTTGTTTCAAGGCTGAGGCTTGCGTCACACATTCCACTTGGCATATGAAGCCCTTATCCTGTTTAGAGCCTGGAGTGAGAGAGAGAGAGAGAAAGAGGGAAGAAAAAGAAGGGAGGAGAGAGGGATGTGAATGTGGGGGGTGAATGGGAGGAATGAGGGCGACCTCTCTGCCTCTTTGTCTTACTTTACACTTTTTCTCTCGCTAGGCTTTTTCTCTCGCCGTCACCTCCTCACTGGTGTGTTTTTTGTAAATCAATCAGTAATGTTCCCCAGACTTTCTCTCACCCTGCCTTAAAGAGCCGTTAACACTCAAGACTTCATCATCAGTTTGGTTTCAGTCGAGTGTTTCACTGTCTCTTTGTGGTTCAGATTTAGTTTTAAAAGCTTTTCTGTGGGAAATACAGATTTTTTAAGAAGGAAACTGTAAAAAGAAATCAATTTTCAAGGGTTTGTTCCTTGTTAACTACTGACCAATGTTGTAGCAGTCTTTTATGGAGTGTCTATTTGCACCCGGACAAATCAGGCACACGGCAGTTTGGCTATTCACACTCAAGACCCTTATTTTAGTTATAAAGAGCAACAGCTTTCTTGTGGGAGAGCAGGGTTCGAGTTCTGCCCTGGAGGACTAAGATTTGACAGTAGTGTGAAATTATATGTCAGTGGTACCTGTTATTTATGTTTTTAAAAATTATTATTTTAATTTTTTCGTCACAGTTTGGTTAGGTTTAAGCAACAGAACTATTTGTTTAGGTATAGAAAACAAAACTGCTTGGTTAGTTAAAGAGAAAAGTCATGGTTTGTCTCTGCCATGTGGCTGTAAGTAGGCCTAGATTCAAACATTGTTGACTATGGACACATGGGTGCTTGTTTCTGCCATTCAAGGCTATATAAACTTGGGTGTAAATAGCCACATTGGCTAGTGCACCCTAGGTGCAAGTAGCATCTGCCTTTTTAATTATTTTTGGTTTTCAGCCGCTGTTTTGTCAGGTTTAGACAATAAAACGTCTTGGTTAGGTTTAGGGAAAAATCATGGTTTGTCTCTTCCGTGCCGGTGTAAATAGTCACACTGGCAATTCCACCCTAGGAGCAAATAGCATCTGCTTTTTTGTTATTATTTGGTTACTACTTGGTTAGGTTTATGAAACAAAACTACTTGGTTAGGCTTTGGAAAGGTCATGGTTTGCCCTAAATAGCCACCTTAGCTGTTTACACCTCAGGTGCAAATAGCATTGTTGGCTACAGACCCCTGGGTGTTTGTCTCTGCCATGTGAGATAATAAAGCACCTGCCTGTTTTTATTTTGTTTGAAAAATTACATTCAGACTGGATGTGTGTGTTTCAGATGGCAGATTAAAAATTTTCTTTTCTTTGTTATATTACAGTCCAAAGCTTGTAGCTCTAGAAGAAGTTTAAAAAAAAAAAATTAAGATGAGATGATCTCTTTTTTCTATTTTTTATTAATTATTTGTCTCTCATTAGAGCTGACACACACTTATGCCCACACACACACACACACACACGCCCCAAATACCCCACCCACCCTTACGCCTTTTTTTTCCTGAATCAACATGCTGATGTTATCTGGTGGAACAAAATGCACAAGAGTGCGCACACACACACACACACACACACACACACACACACACACACACACACACACACACACACACACACACGCACACTGCTCAAAGGGCAGCATGTCCTCGGGAACATTAGGGCTAAACATTAAACTCCTGGATGCTGAAGAGTTGGTGATTCTCCATTAGAAGTTAAGGGAATAAGGACACTGCAGTCCACAGACGGCCATAAACGTAAAAAGCTGTAACTCGTTACACAACTTCACATGCGTGCCAGCACACGCATGCGAACACACAGTCATGTTAAAGCACACACACACTTGTGTGTCTGTTACCGCTTTTAAACCACTAGATTGAGCCACTGTGACTGTGTAGCTCTTTCTCACCGCCGGCCGGCCCCCCTCCCCTCCTCATGTTTGAGGTTGATTGAAGTTTTGTCATATTTTGGTCGAAACCCACTTCGTTTTCTTCCCCGTTTTCTGTCTCTGCCTTGTTCTTTCCACTTCCATTTTGACATAGTTTGGTCAGAGTGGCTGTTTTCTTTGCCCTTTCTCTCCTCTCTCTCTTATTCCCCCCCTCTCATTCTTTGGGTAGGGAGGTGCAGAGGGGGGGTTCAGACAGGAAACCACAGGCCCCCTGCAGCAGCAACCCCCCATTTGGCTTCACTCTCCTCCTCCTCCTCCTTCTCCTCTTCCTCCTCCTCCTTCTCTTCTTTACACCCCCCGACCCATCACGCAGTGTGGAAATAATAACAGTCAGACTAAACTCTGAGGGCTTCCGCTTCTCTCTCTCTGGCAGCTCCTCTCCTTCTCTCTTTCCCTCCGTCCTCCTCAGTTGTCTGGAAAGCCTCAAAACGTTGCTCTCTTTGACAAGAGGTGCACACACGTGTGTATCTTTGTCGGTGCTTGAGCCTTATGTCAACTGTGGTGTGTCTTTAAAAGTGTGTATCCATGTGTTTGCATGCGTATGTGATGATGGATCTTGTTTCCTCTCCCCTGCTGACGGCCCCCTCTAGCTTCCCCCCGAGGTCTGCAGGCCCACAGTCTGCTGGAGAGGAGCTGAGAGGGGTGGCTACGTGTATGCCTCTGTGTGTGTGTGTGTGTGTGTGTGTGTGTGTGTGTGTATGTGTGTGTGTGTGTGTGTGTGTGTGTGTGTGCATGTGTGTGTTGGAGGATGGGAGGAGTGGGCTAAGCAGCTAAGATGAGGGAATAGGAAGCCAAAATAAGAGGATAGGGGGCTTAAGCAGCAAGAGGAGTCAAAGTCAGAGCACAGGAGGCGTCATTAGGGGAGTCGGGAGTAGGAAGTGAGGTAAGGGGTTGAAATTAGGGGGCAGGAGGTACAGTAGGGGGTAAACTTGAGTGAGTAGTCGAGGACAATTGAAGGAGTGTGGCGCAACTACATCTGAGGCAGAAGTGGGAAGTACTTTGTTTCTGTAGTCAAGTAGAGTTTTCAGGTATTTGTATTTGAATATTCTGACAACTTTCGTACTTTTACTCTGCACATTTTAGCACAAATACGTGTGCTTTCTGCTTCTTACATTTTCAAAACAAGTTTGTTACTTCAATTTTCATTCTTTTGAGGGGGATTATTGATTATGATCATTTCGCATCAAGAGTGAATTCAGTTTCTATGGATGCAGAGTTTCCCCCAAAAAATTTGCCAGGTCTCTTATCATTACAGAGGATGAGGTGATCACCGACTGCGCTTCTTTGACCCAAGGCTGGGCTAACACTGTTGACTTAGTGGAGCCACTAATGTTACCTCACTGCCATCACCTCCAGTATTTGGCTGTCTGAAAAAAAAAAATTCCTAAGGTTTTTTCCCTTAACATTATCCCTAAATGTCGCTAAGACAGTATTATGTTTGTGTTACTGTTTGGCTAGCTAACTAATGTTGCTAAGCAACATTAGCTTGTTATGGTTGGAAACATCAAGTGATGAAAAATTGTCCAAGACTTTTGGGCTTTCACCCTTCCTCCTTGAAATTATCCTTATACATCACAAAGAAAGTTTCTACCTGTATAATTGACTGTTTGGTTAGCTGGCTAAGGTTGCTACGTAACAGTAGCTTGTGATAGTTGGAAACATCAAGTCATGAAAAACTGTTTAAGCGGTTCTGGGCTTCTAATCTTACTCCTTGACAGTACTCCTAAATGTCACAAAGGAAGTTCTGTATCTGTGTTACTGACTGTTTGGCTAGCTAGCTGAGGTTGCCAGGTAATGTTAGCTTGTGATAGCTGGAAACATCAAGTGTTGAAAAAAACTGTCAAAGGCCTCCTGACTTTTTCCTTTGCCCCTTGACATTATCTCTAAATCTCACAAAAAAAAAAGTATCTGTATCTGTGTTACTGACTTTACCGCTAGCTGGCTAAGATTGCTAGGTAAGGCTTGGTTGTGATAGTTGAAAACATCAAGTGTTGAACGTCACTCTGTGCACAAGAACATGATCTCACCTGCTGTTTTTCATGAGTGTATTTACATTCTAACCAGCAGATGATTTTGCTTCCATTATGTCTGTGTTTCCAACTGACTTATCCCACTGTAACTGTAGCTAAAAAAAAAAAAGGTCTCAAAATACAATTTAAAAAAATCCCCAATGCTTATGCCCGGTGGGGTGTCAGCTTAGGCCTGGTGTAGGGTTTCCATGGATAAGTATTACCAGGGGAAAGACTGAGATAACCTAACGTTGGCCAGATAATTGAAAGAACAGTGGTCTCTTTTCTGATTTCTTGAATATTTTGTTATGTACTCAGGCTACTTTACCATGATGCTAGAAGAGTATCCCTTTGTAAAGTGTTTAGCATTTGCTAAATTGAGGTGACTACATTTAGGTGAAGACTCACAAAAAAGAGGAAAAGCAACTTTAAAGACGAAACAAGATGTAACAAGACAGACAGGAGAGGGAGCCTGGAGTAAAGGTGAGGTTCAGTTAGGCTTCCTGTCCCTCAGAGGGCTACTTATACATTGTGTATATTTCCAGAACCTGTACTTTTCCACTTTTATATAAGTAAAGAAATGGAATCACTACTTCTACTTTTCACCTCTGATCGGAGGTGAGCTCAGAAAAAGGAAAAGTTAAATGGTGGAATATTAGCTTGCCACCTTGATGAGTCACATAATTGGTTTCTTAAATTAAGTTTCATCAGTGCGTGTATCCCCCAAGGCTTTAAATATAGGTCACAGGGTGTGAGACAGTATGAAGCAGCGAAATTTGAATACTGGGTCCTGTCTGAGATGAGTTTGTCATCAGGTGTAAGACAGTGCACCAGGTGAGAAGGTAAAAGAGGTGGAGAAGAGAAAAGAGGCGAAAGAGGCACAAGAAGTGAACTTGAGGCTTTAAGTGTGTGTGTGTGGTGTGTGTGTGTGTGTCTGTGTGTTGCGGCGTGTTCTTGGACAAAGCTGTTGTCTGGAGGTTTCTGGTCTCTCTGGTGATCTCATCATCTCCAGCCTGTTGCCATTAGAGGGTGTGTGTATATGTGTGTGCGTGCAGCCCCGTTTGTGTCTGCGTGCGTTGGAGCATGTGTGCGTGTCTGTAATAATTTAGTCCTTTAGTGATTTAGTGTGTGTATTCTGTTGAGCTAGCAGAAACTTGGTGTGCGGCTGTGAGTGTGTAGAAGTGTGTGTGTGTGTGTGTGTGTGTGTGTGTGTGTGTGTGTGTGTGTGTGTGTGTGTGTGTGTGTGTGTGTGTGGTTGAGTCAGTAGCCAGGGACTCCAAGCCACAATATTTTCCCCTTCAGTCATGTTGTTTTATATCATTCATAGAGAGGGAGAGAGAAAAAGAGTGCGGGGTGGTGTGTGGTTCAGATAAATACAGTAGTAAAGACGTGAGTGATTGCTGAGGAGCGAGTGAAGAAGAAGAGGTGTAGAAGAAGAAGAGTCCAAGGGTGGAGAGAGACAGAGAGAGGGGTGTACGAAGTGTTTGCTGAGTGGGCTGGGGTTGAGTACACAGTAGCTCTACTGACATAGAAGGACAATATTTGCAGACCACACTTGACATGCACAAACAAACACACCCACATGTAGAGCGCACAGGGAGAAAATAGTCCTCAACAGCCCAGGTAGGGCTACTTATGCACCAAAAAGGTGCAGCTGTACACACTGGCCCCCTCATTTCACAGTGTGTGTCCTTTGATTTTTACATCTGAGGGCTCTACAGATGCTTTGATGAAGCAGAGGTGCAACATCTGTCTGATTTCTATCTTACAGAAAAATGTTGGCAGATCAGTCATAAAACTCAAGCTGTCACAGCACCTTTTATTATTAATCCATCTGTATATTATATTATTATTTTTTATTAATGAATTAATCACTTGGTCTTTAGAATATCAAAAATAGTAAAAATTGTCTTTACAATTTCTTAAAGCTCAATATAACATCTTCTAATGTGTTGTTTTGACCATTAGCATTTCAGAAGCCAAAATAAAATAAATTGAAGTTGAAGGTTGAATGGATTATTTGAATGGGGTTGTATGAGGTACTTATCCGTATTATCTGCAGTAGATGGCGGTTGACACACCCACAGTTTAGTACCATAGCAGGAAGCTAAGTAATGTTCTGCTTAAAACGTATGTTAGCCACCAGCTGAAGTGTACACTATATTTAGAATATTGTCTCTGCTCTACCATGTCATCAGGCAAGATATAAGCCAAATATTGCTTTATCTCACTCAACCAGACTCCACTGGTGAAATCAGTCATTTTAACTCACAGAGCACAGGAGTTGCTGGTCCACCTCTGCCTCGGATTACAGATCAAGTCGGTGATGGACCTGCAACTCATGTGTTCTGTGAGATAAAATCACTGTTAGCTGGTGGAGTTTGGTTAGTTTGGAGAGAGCGTACATTACATTATTTGGCTTCCTACACTGGTCCTCCTGCTGCTTCCTCAGTGTGGGGGCATGCTGACTGCCATCATTCACCAATATACTGACTATGAAAAAATACCTCATACAACCCCACTTCAAATAATCAGAACTATTCCTTGTGTCATTTGGTCTTTGTCTTGTCAAAAATAGTGACAAATTGTCATTACAATTTCTTAAAGATGTTAAACCCAAAGATATTCAATTTAATGCCATGTAGGACAAAGAAAAGCAGCAAATCCTAATAAGATTTTTTTGCTTAAATTATTAAAATAGTTGCTGCTGATTAATTTCCAGTCTAATCATTGCAGCTCTAGATGCAACACTGACTAACACACAAATCAACAACTCCAGCTGCAAACTGTCTTTTCTCTCCTGAGGCCGTATGGTTTGTGGAGGTGTAACTGAGGAGGATGCTGCACCGCTAAATTAAATTTCTTTCCTGTGATTGTCTAAACTTTCTGTGTGTCATTGTATTTATACTTTTTATGATACACCCCGAGGGAAAGTTTGTCTTTTTCACAAGGACAGGTCTCCCTACTTGCCATCCTGCTGTCACATGTTGCCTGCTTACTCTCCCCTCTTCACTTCCCTGTGTGGTAAACCCAAACCACCTGGAATTCACCTCCATGCAGATTAAAACAATCATTAATTATCTGCTGCAGCCACTGTGTAACCCGAATTTCTGCTACCATCACACAGATTGCCTCGTGTTTACTTAGACCAATGACAGGCGGGTTTAGCCCACTAAACTGTAAGTGTCTCAGACTACATAAATCAGTCTCTTCATGCTAGCAGACCCGACAGGTGAACGCTGAGACGAATGGTATGTACTTTCGAGGATTTAAATGTACACCAAGTGCTGCAGGGGTTTTTGCAAGAGATGAATTTAGGTAACTGATGTTCCTGGAGCTAGTGATGACATTTTCTCCAGCACATGAACATCTGCTCATATAGATACACGTGAGTCATGTGTTCACACATGTAAGTGAGCCCTGCAGTGACAAGATCAGTTATTGTATTTCAGAGTTTAAATAAGGTCCTGACTCACTTTGAGTTTGAGTACACAGTGTGTATTTGAGTATGGAAGTTTTTTTTTTGTTTTAGATGCGCACATTCTCCAATGTGAGGATTTGCTAGTATTCACAGTTTTTCTATAATCATAAATATAATATGTGGTAACACATAAAGTACCTGCATTTTCAAGATTCGAACATTTTAAAACACACAATGCGTTTGTCATGCAGCTATATAGACATTCAAGTGTTTATTAATGTGCAAGATTAGTCAGTAATTATAACTTCTAATATAAAGATTTTAATATTTTTATTTTAAATTATTACACCTGCGTTTTACTGTGTTGTCATGGATAGATTATGTGACAACAAGCCCTTAGGCACAGGCAGGTAAAAGGCCCGCACCCGTCCTTTACATGAAGTACACCACGATTGAAAGAGATACAGTGTCTCTTTATCTCTCTTTGTCATAGTTTTGTTTCCCTTTGTAGTTGTTTGTGACTCTTTGAGGCACCTTCGCATCTCTTTGTGGTACTTTTTATGTCTCTTTGTGGTAGTTTTAAATTTCTCTGTGATGGTTTTGTGTCTACTCTTAGTCATAGTTCCCTCCATGTGGTAGTTTTTTGCCTCTTTGTGGTACTTTTGTGTTTCTTTGTAGTAATTGTATGTCTCTTCGTAGTCATATGATTGACTGTAGCAAAGAAACACATGAAACAGATGCTTTCAGTTGGCCTTTTCATCCATTCATGCATATTGTCATGTTATGTTGCCCACAGGAGGAGTTACAAAAATACATCCATAAACACTTAACCCTGCTTACTGTAACTAGATTACAATGTTTTATGTACCAGTTAGTGGATACACAAAAATATAATAAATAAACTTCATATACACGTTAAAAGTATAGGGTTTGGGTTTTTGGCTGTGGGTCAGACAAAACAAGAATTTAAAGATGTCACAGTGGACTGTGGGAGCTACTGGGAACTTTTTGTACTATTTTCTAACATTTTTTACACTAATCAAAAAATAATTGTCATTAGTGGACTGGACCTGAACTTTCAGTTTAAAGCTGTGAGTGTAGTCGGATTACATTGTCTGGGCCTGTTTCCTGGTGCTTTCCATCATTGCACTTTGTCTTTTTTTTTTTGCAAATGTGATTGATGGTGAGATGAGATTTGTCTTTTGCAGGAGTCTTTCAGTACAAGCGCTCACTGCATTGCTGTTTCAGTAGCTGAGTCAAAATATTTAAATGGATAGATGTAAGGTGTGGGGACTTCCACAATAGTGACTGACTTTTAAAAACCCAAGCTGTCTTCTGGACATTTTGAATTTTGTGTATCTATAGGGAAAATACCTGTCTGTATACTTACACTACTGCTTTTTTTTTTGTCCCTTTCCTGATTCGTGATCTATCTGTTTGTGCTTAATACAGCACAACCTGGCTCAAATTATCGCCTTTCTATGTGTGATTCACAGCCACAATAGAACAACTGCTTGACCTCCAGTTGAACTACAACACAATACAAACCCGGATTAGAAAACACACCCTGAAAGACATATGTACACACACACATACACAGAGTCCCCACCTGACTGCCGTCTCTTTGTTTCTTTGGAGTCGGGCGAAGGGCGAGGCATCAGTCGTCATGTTCACACCCTTCCTGACCCAGCAAGCAAGCATCCTGCTCTCCTATTGGTCTGATCCCCATCTGGACTGTGTGTGTGTGTGTGTGTGTGTGTGTGTGTGTGTGTGTGTGTGTGTGTGTGTGTGTGTGTGTGCGCGCGCTTGTTTATGTGTGTGCGCTAGGGTGTGACGGCCTGTGTTCTTGCCCATTTGTTAATAATTAAAGGCTAACTTGTCTCCAGACTGTGGACTTTAATCAGGTCACACACACACACACACACACACACACACACACACACATACACACACACACACACACACTCAGGCTCCCTCAGGGTACATTCTTTGACAGTTCATGTTGCCTTAATGCTCCAGTGAACACACACACACACACAGTATCATAAACACACTCGTTTAGGCACAAACACAGAGTCATCACAGCTGCACCTGGCCATTCAAAGCCAAGGTAACTGGAACCACCTTTGAAACCTCACACGCTTTTCGTCCAAACACTCAACAGGCCTTCATAGGTGGTGTGTGTGCGCGCCTGTTTGAAATGTGTGAGATGTGCCGCTGTCTACTCTTTGACACTGGGCAGTTTTTAGTCACATCACACCTCTGACTGTCTCAAATTCTTGTAAAATGACCCGTCATAAAGTTGTCTGTGGCATTGTGTGAGCAGGCGGCAGGTTGTGTTTACGGGCGACACCCAACTGTTAATTGTTTTTTTACACGAGCTGACAATCTGTGAGACAGACATGATTTGCAGTTTGAAAGAAGAACAGCTTCTGGTGGACGCGGAAAAAGTAGAGAGGAGGAGAGAATGTGTAAAATCTGACAGAAAGGTTATGTTTGACTATTGTCTGATGTGATTTACTGGAAGTGACACACACTTCAGACTCTTTTCAGGCACCTATACTTAACAACAGACCCTTCTCAGTCTCACCTTTCCCTCTGTGATTTACTTGTCAAACTTCTAAAGAGCGCATGTGTACGTATGTGCATGTCTATACATGTCACTTGAAGCAGTCTTTATCTTCTTCTTCTGACTTAAAAAATAAGATAATCATATTTACTGTTTATTGTATTTTAAAAGTAAAACAGGGCTATGGACAGTAACTAAGTACATTTACTTAAGTGCTGTACTTAAGTACAACTTTGAGGTACCTTACTGGAATATTTCCATTTTATGCTTCTAGAGGGAAATATACTTTTTACTGCACTATTTAATTATCTGACAGCTGTAGTTACTAGTTACATTTTTAATATTCATTTTATATACAACAAACAGAATAGAATAGGAAAGAAAGATTTATTTTTATTGTACTAATATAACAAAAGTTATGAGCACCACTTTTGATCAGTGCAATAACAGGACACAAAGAAATAAACAGGAACAAAAACAACTTGAGAGGCACTCACACCCACAGCCAAATAATAGGTATAAAAAACAAAGACAATAGTAAGTAAAGTAAATTAACTAGATGAATAGAATAATACTAGTAATCCATAACATTATGTAAAATAAATACATACATACAATGCAGTTTGCACTGGAAAATATAATATAATAAAATATATAGCACATTATTATATATATCATAGTGTCTAGTTGAGTTGTCGACCCCATTTATCATCTCCAACCCCTCAGATTTGTCTTGTGACCCTTTGGAAAGGCCCACACCCTCCTACTGTAGATTCAGAACCTCTCAACTGTCTATCATCATTTTCATTAGAACATTTAACTGATAACACAAATGTACTTTTTCTTAAGTTGTGGTGTAAATGCCAGACTTTTACTTTTAATGGAGTATTTCCTCTCAAGCTACAAGGAACATTTATATTTTGTTGATTTTGGAGGCCTCTGTGGACAAAAGTGGTAGTGTTTCCACCATAATAACCATGAAATTAAATAAAATTATCTGAAGAAAAATCTTCTCCTGCTTCTTTTTTAATTGGCTAACATAACTTATGAAAATGTAAACATGGACTCTTCCAGTCTGCGTGTCTGATTTCAAAGAGAATCTGACCCAGTGGCAGGGAAGAATAAATATATAGAAATATACAGTCTTGTCATTGATGGTCTCATGCAGAGGCATCGGTATTAAAATGAAATGGTTTTTTAACAAGTTAAAATCTCCTTGTAGTTATTTATTTCAAATGACTTTTACTGAAGTCAGTGATCTGAGGACTTCGACCACTGGTTGTGGGTCATTATTAGCTTTCATTATGAACCAAACTGAACATTAAATAAATGAAATTAATCTTAAAATAATCTGTTGTTATGTATTAATCATGTGTACTGATGGCTGTGTGTTTTATTTTGTAGGAGCCTGGCCTGTGCAGCCATGCTGATGTATGACTACCCTCTGAAGACAGACATGGAGACGGTAAGACACATGTGTGTTTGTCTAAATGTAGCTTTGGGTGCTTGGTTGTGTTTGGTTGCTCCCATCATGCCTGGACTTGTTTTTGATGCCATGTAGAAACTTTGACCCGCACACACACATGCGCACACACCTACACACACTGCCTGCTACGTGTCTAGACAGACTGGTTCCCACATTCCTGCTCTTCCTGGACAAACAGGCTGCTGTACAGTGGACATTTGCATACAATGGGTGCGAACACTGCCAGGCAGCAGGCTAATGAACACACACACTTACACACACACTGTACCCTGAGACATAACAGTTATCCGCTCCCAAACAGAGAGGGGTTTAAATTTTTTGGCTGGCTATAGTTGTTTGTGTGGCAGAAACATGTTTTCCCTGTTATTCAAGGCAGAACGGAAATTTTTTAACTCTCTGCTCTTTTGTCCCCTTCACTGCTTCCTTCTCCTGCATCCTCTCCTCTCCTTCCACAGTCATTCTACCCCACGTTAGTGAAAACCCCGGAGCCATACGGAGTCATCTTCTCCCATCCCACCCACCTCTACCATCCCACACACATGCACGCCTTCTCCCAGTCCCACACCCCCAGCAACCCCACACAACACACCCAGCTGGAGCCTGTGGACCTGTCCGTCAGCAAGCGTTCCTCGTCCACCTCCTCCTCCTCCTCCTCCCCTCCCTGCTCCTCCGCCTCCTCCCCGGCCTCCTCCTCACGCAGCTCCCCGCCCTCCCCCTACAGCACGGCGAGCCGCGCCTCCCCCCGCTGCTCCCCGCCACACTCTCATCTGCGGTCCTCACCCTCCCACACTCTGCCGTCGCCCACAGCCTCACTTCCTTACCTAACCATGGTGGCTCCTCGGATCAACCCGGGCTCTGGGGTTATTCAGGGGCCAGGGGTCATGGTGTCTCCGGTCATGCCTATTTCAGTCCTCTATCCCCCTCTGCTCCACCTGCATCAGCCAATAATGGTGAGCCCGCCTGTTGCCAGTGACGACGACCATCACCGGAGCAGGGACCACAACACAGGTGAAGCCTTGCTTATTGTTTTACTCAATTTAGATTTAATTTGAGTTGATTTTTAAATTAACATGACATAGTGTACAGTGAGTGGATCATTATTGTGAAATAATGACCTGCTCACTGTACATTATCCTGCTTATTACACTACAGCTTGCTAAAAAAAAAATCAATGCTGCAACAAAATATTGGTTTAAAATTGATTTAACTGATTTAAAATGTTTTTATTGCTCACTGGTTTCACATCCTCCAGAGTCTATGATCAGAACTGTGTTCATAGCAACAGTCTTTTATCCATAGCGGTGGTCTGGTATTTAGAGATAACAGACCATATAATGCAGTAATTGACCAATCAGATGCAACTTTTTCAACAAAGACATATAATAAATGGCAATATTTTTTAATTTACAAAAAAAGTGGTACAATGACAGTATAACAAGATTTTCAAAAAAAAGAAACTATTTAGAGTATCATATTACACATCAATTAAAAAATACACATTTAACTTGATAGTTTCTTAAAATAAAGGATATTGTTTTTGTCCATGATCTTGAAAGCAAAACAATTCCAGTAACAGTAATAGACGTGACGTTCAGAAAAAGTTTCCAACTTTCTTCTTAAATTATAATGAAATACATATATTTGTTTTACTAAAAAATGAGGAAGTGCTTCTCCTCTGTTCTAAGAATATCAGTTTCGACAGATTCTTGTCTCTTAGGAAAGCCATTTTTTTCCTGTTTTCTGTGGTTAGATGGAGGTTACTGAAAATCACAGAGGTCAACCCTCTGAATCTTATATATATGATGTGCATGAGAATCTGAAAATGCATGCATGCATAACTGACAGATACAGTTTAATCATAGTGTCCTTACTCCTAGAAAGACACATGTAGTAGCATAAAAACAAAAACAAAAGAAAAAAGCACTGATATTAAAAGTAGAGAAATATTCTGCAGTAAAAATGTAGAACCCCAAATTAGACAAAAACTATTTAGATTTTAAAAAATGATTTTGTAATAGACAGTTAATCAGCACTAAAAACAAAGTTCAAGTTTTGGACAAATGAAAGTTTTTACTGAATGATGGAGCTAGATTATATTATATTAGATTAGATTAGATTAGATTAGATTAGATTATATTAGATTAGATTAGATTAGGATCACTACAGTCATTAGGATTTGTCTTCTGGGGATTATGAATGTCTACAAAACTTAATGACAGTCCTTCAAGTAGTTGTTAGCTCGCATTTGGTGATTATAATATCTCTACGCAGTTCCCTCTATGAAGCCCCTGGAGCTGCGAGGCGACGCCCACGACCTGCACAAGCCAATCAAAACAGAGCCTCGCCCTGAGCTCGCTCATGACCTCCATGAGGTGAAATCATCAGTCATCAGGAATGGACCGCATGAATACGGGTCAGTGACATACCAACACACTCACAGAAGTTTTGAAAGAAGCACCAAACGTTTCACTGCCTCCCGCAGAACTTCCCCTTTAACTGTATATGGAAGTGGTGGCCAGAGTCTGATTCTCAACCAATCAAGATCTGTTCCTGTTGGGATTTTTTTATATATATAATTCAGGTGGAGTCCCAAAACTAGGGCTGGGTATCATTTGAAGTTTTTCAATACCAGGTTTGAAATGATTTACTGGTACTGATACTAAAACAGCCCCTTTTGTTTTATTCCTTAGTGCATTGTCTGTTATTGTAGAGGGGGTTGTACATGACCAGGGAAAAGATGTGGAGCTTATTTTGAGTGAAATAAAATTGATTTATACAGGAACAATAACCAGTAAAAAGTGCTCCATAATGCTCGCAGGGTTATCAATACTCAGTTTAATGAGACTTACGTGGTAAATGATGGACTGGTTGTCGATTGAGAAGAAAAGAAAACACATTACCACCACTTTTTCTGATCACTGTTGCCACAGAACTACTTTATTCTTTTGTGTCTAAATCTCCAGCAGTTTGGACAAAGTTGAATTTTTCAGTAATTCTTAAGAAACTTATTTTTTTGGTAATCATTTCCTCAATAGTGGTTGTTAAAATGTATTGAGGTAAGACAGATTGATCAGTGTTAAATGCTGCCTTCAGATGGAACTCGTGAGAAGTTATGTACTCGACTCAAAACCTCAAAGTTTTGTTTTTTTTTTTAAATTTTTCACTTACAAGGTTGTGAATACCACAACAGTCATATGGACTCGTTTTATGAACACAGTAAACACGGCTCTATTTGAAGGCAGCATACCTTCGTCTTGACACAAAGAACTTTGCATAAATAAAAAAAAAAAAAACTCTGTTTTTACTTGTTTTTTCTGCTAAACTCCTAAACTAATCTCAGAGAGTTGTCACATATTTATAACTTGATAATCTCAGAGAATATTGACATTTTTACCTTACAGATTTACAAATTCCACCCTCCTCCCCAGCTCTGTATGTTTTCTTTTGTTTTTTCTTCTGAAAGAATAATTTAATCTGTTCTCAGTAAATGTATTTTATATCCATAACCACAAAATAATAATTTCTCTCACTCAGTTTTACTCATTTGCCTTCTCTGTCTGAGACGCAAATATAATGACATACATTTCCTGTTAACTCCCTACTGTATATTATCTAATTAAAGCAAAAATGTCCAAAATGACTTAGTTTGGTAGAGAAGTTTAGGTACAACAGCCACCCTGCTTTTAGAAAATCAGTCTGCTCAGTAAAACTAAAAGATAAATTTGCCATTCATGCCATTGAAAAAAATATTGGAAAATATGCAAAGACCAACATTATTTTGATTCAATTCAGTTTGATTCCAAAGGGCTTTATTGACATGGGAAACAGATTTTTAAATTAGCAAAGCAGTCGTGAAGTAAAAACAAAAAAGAAAAATGTACATAAACTGTCTCTCCAAGCTCTGTTGCCTCTTTTTGTTGATGCAGTGTGAATGTGGGTGAGCAGATGTTTGCTAAGAGCAGCTCAAAGACACTTAGAGATGAGTTTCTCTCATGTACAGAGACAAGACAGGAGCAGTAGCACGACAAATGTCATGAACACACTGAACTCCGTGTGTGTGTGTTTGTGTGTGTGTGTGGGGGGGGGGGGGAGTGTCAGATTCCTTCATTCCACTGTGGCGTCTTTTATTTGGTCATTTACAGTCGCATCCATCAGCCACACCTCTTATTACCGCCTCCTCTTATCACCTTCCAGTCAGCCACACAGCCTCATATCAGCCATCTTCAGCCTGTCACCTCCTCCGCTCCTCTTCCTCCTCCCTTTCCCATCTCTTTCTTTCTGTCCTCGCTTTGCACTTCCTGTACTTTTTAGCGCTCATTGTCCAGCATCTCCCACTCGTTCTTGCCCTCCTCTTCTACCCCCCCATCCTGTTTCCTCCTCCTCCTCCTCCTCCTTGCCTCCCGTCGTCATCTGTTTTGTACCCTAGTTGTTCTTCAACAAAGTTTTCCTCAAAAATATAATTGCAGTTGGGATATACATGAAATAATCTGGGAATGTTGGCAGTTAGTTCCTGCTTCCCATCACTAGTTGTCATTGCCCTGACAACCATGAACTAATTGGACCCCTAAGGGAAAAAAAATGGGTGTGTCTTCATCTGTCATCACCGCACGCATGAATCATGTAAATATACATTGTGTATATGGTAAATAGGTCATGTTTTCTTAACGTGTATAATAATGATTGGGTGTGTGCGAACTGAAATGGTGTGTGTGTGTATCGCAGGGGATTTTCTGCACATTCCTTTATGCAGAACTGATCTGTGAGGGATTCATATTTCAACACTCGACACCTGCTCTCAACTGCCACTTATGCTTGCACACACATGCATACACACGCGCACACACTGACACACACACACACACACACACACACTCTTTAATGATAGTGCAGAAAGATAACTCCCTCTTGTTTTCTTTTTTGACTGTAAAACACTTAACGTCGCTTTTCTACTCTATTCTGTTGTTTTCTGTTGTAGTTTGATGGATTTTTAACGCTCTATTTTTGCACGCACAGGCCCACACACAGGGCACAGAGTGTTAGAAACCTAATATTCTTGGGCTTGTTGAAGCTCAATATGAGTCTGGAGAGAGTTTTGCAAAGTTGCATCTATGGTTTTCACACTTCTAGAGCTATTTGTTTTCACCTGTGTGTCAGAGAATTTGCATCAGATTCCAGTGAATGAATTTGTTGAATGGTTGAAAGGAAACAACAAAACATGAGAGAGGTGACAGGACTAAGCAAAGGCGTGGTGGCCTGGAAAAAGGCGGGAGGTGTTTTTCAACTTCCTGACTGGTAGAGGTTGTTATTGCACTGGGAGAGAGCCTGCAACTGAATTCAGTTTACAGTGAGATTTCAACATCACGAAGGGAGGTGTTATTTGACACCAGCGCCCTCTTCTGGTCAAATCAGATAAAGCAGCAGCTCAAACTCAGTGAATGAACTTCTCATCCTTAAAGAATTTCTGAGGACCAACCCTCCCAAATAAATGAGAAAAAAAAAACATGACATATGACAAAGAAGGGAGAAAAGAATAACCTCAGCTGTGACAGAATTTCAACAAGGTCATGTTTCCTCACCACACACTGTGGAGCTTTTACTGGTGCAGGATAGTCACCTTTTGTCTCAAAAGAATGATCTATTTTGTGTCACTGCATCTGATACCAAAACACCTTTGTCTCTACTTGATGATGTGTCATGATGCGGTCTGGTCACTGAAATCATGTATTTCAATTTGACATTTTTTTAAATTTATGTGAATTCTTTTAGATTTAGATATAAAATTATTAGCTGAGCTGCAGCCCAGTGGTTGAAAGTAGCGGCTCTAATTCGATCTCCTCTCTGGCTCTCATAGGGGGAACAACCCATCAGTAATAGTTCACCCGGCCACACAGCATCCTCTCCCTGCTGAATCTCCTGACACACTGAAGAAGCGGCGAATCCACAGATGCGACTTCTCCGGCTGCAACAAAGTGTACACCAAAAGCTCCCACCTCAAAGCACACCGCAGGACACACACCGGTAAGCCTCGATTCACAGTCAAGCATCCTCCAGTGAAAAGATTAAAGACAAATTTGGTCACCGGTGAAAAGATGTTCAGATTTTTGTTCACCAACTATTTGGACCATATTTCACAGGAATTTGCATTAGTGATATTTTTCATCCTCTAAAAAGCTGAAAGCAATTGAAATCTTCACACTAATTAATATCATCTCTCAGCCTACAACTGAATAAAAATTATCAAAATCATTAAACAAATTTGTATTTTGTGACTTAGATGTTGTAAAAGTATGTTAGCTGGTTGAAAAGGGGCAAAAAGAGGTGTGAGACTCAGACCTCAGACTAATAAAACGAATTAAAAAATAAAGAATAATGAAAAATAAAAAAAACTAACAGTCTGAATATCACAGTTTTCAACTTGAATTTCAAGGTTTTCAACATTGAAATTTCAGTTGTTGCTCACTGAGTTTCCCAGTCTATACACACATCACCGTTTACAAGCCTTTTCATTGATTTGTTCTTTCTCTCTGTGTGCAGGTGAGAAGCCCTACAAGTGCATGTGGGAAGGCTGCACGTGGAAGTTTGCACGTTCGGATGAGCTGACGAGACACTTCCGCAAGCACACAGGAGTCAAACCGTTCCAGTGCCCCGACTGTGAACGTAGCTTCTCCCGCTCTGATCATCTGGCTTTGCACAAGAAACGCCACCTCCTGGTGTGAAACCCTCCCTCCACCGGGCAGCTTGAAAGCAACTTGGTGCTTGTTTCAGTGATGGACTGTACCACTTTGACTTAAGGGGGGGATTTTTAAAGAGCTGGCCTTACACATTGGACTCCGACAGGGAGCGGGTGAGGGAAATGTTCCTCAGGGTGCAAGTTTAGACCCTTTCACCTCATTAGCCTGAATATGAGCTGTTGTCGCACCATCCGTCAGTTTTTGCAGATTTATCATCAGCTCATTTTGACATTATCATACACATAAGGTTGTTGGAAGGTCCAGACACTTTTTATAAATATAAAAAACAGGATGCAGCATCTCAGCTGGCCTGAGAGCAGCACCCTCCTGTGGCTGCAGGACCAGACTGCACCATCACCCGCTCAGTTTAAGCCACAGACTCTGCACACGGCATGCTCAAACTTCTTTTTGCAACATCAGCTCTCATTTCTCTGCATGCGTTCAAGAAAAGATTGTGGACTTAAACACACAAACTCACACGTTCTTTGCTAGCTAGGCCAATATAATGTGAAACTATCCAGAATGTATCATCACACACCTACTGTGCATCGTGTCATACATACATCAGCTTTCTTCAGCTACCTGTGAGTCGTAATGCTAATGCTAACTCCTCCTTCATGGACGGCCACATTAAAACACCACACACCTCATCTGCCTCTACCATAGACAGTAGAATAATTAGTGGACAGAGCAGCCATTACATCCTTGGATTTGGGGACTACTGTTTCGAAGAGTTTGGCATTTATGGGGGCCGCCATCTTGTTTTTTTGCAGCCAGAGCATGCGCAGTACTGACAAGAGCATGGAGTTGGTGGTTGATGTACTGCAACTTGGATGGTTCAGCACAAAATAATGGCAGTCAACTGGTCAGAATTTTCCCATGGATGTATTAACAATCTTCTAATATTAAAACTAGATAGTACACAAAATTATGTTTATATATTTTAATTGATACATAAGCAATGTAGCAACAAAACTCTTGATCTGTATTTGATCAATACTGTCTAATTTGACAGTTATGTCTGAGTTTTGTGAGTAAAGCGTACCCTGCTTTATTGTCTGTTTTACTCTAAGACTTGAAACTGGCGATTGAGATCATAAACTCATTAATAAACTGTTTTCTGACATAATAAATCAAGTGTATGAAGTGTAGAAATAGGGTCATTTTCTCCTAAGAGTTCATACAATCAGACTGTTTTTTTGCGCCCAGTGGAGTCGCCCCCTGCTGGCCATTAGAAAGCATGCAGGTTTAAGGCTCGACTTTTCAGACCAGGTATCTCTGCCCACTTCTTCTACTGTCTATGACGTGCACAAGCTTACATCATGAAGTGACTTTAAAAAAAAAACAAACAGGTAGCTAATGCTTGCTTTCCTCTTGTACATACATGCACACACAGCAGAAAACATGCACTTAATAAAAGCAGCCTCGGTCTGGTGTGCTTTTTGGCATTTGGGTTAAATAAAAAAAAGGGGGACTTTGGGTCTCATTCGTTGTCAGAGTGAAGTGTTTTTAATGTTTTAATTCAGAAATGTGAACGTTGCTGCACAGGGGCATTATTGTGTTAGTGAGGAAAAGACACCACTCGGTTGGTTTAAGGGTAGAAGCAATGAAAATGTCTTATATCAAGTTTATGTATCTATATGTGGTATTGTTTGGTTTGTGATGTGACACCATAGTAGCCTTTTTTTTATTCTATGACACTTTTATATGGGAAAAATGCAAAGTGCAAAGCAGGGAAAAATGCTCTTTAAGCTTTGTTTATTTACGAGCAGATGAGTTTTATTCTAGCCCTCCTTACAGGATATGTGATTACACCGAAGATTCTGTTTAATTCCAAAGTTTTCTTAATCAAAAGTCATTTTTTGAATTCCACCAAGATTTTAGAGCACAACTTTCTGTTTTTACAATTTCTGGAGAACAAAATAGTTTTCTTTATCGCGTCTTTGTACATGTCTCCAATGTGCACTTTATATATAAATATATATATAAAACTTTCCCAAAGCCAAACATTTTTTAATCACATCAGATTTTTCTATTCATTTCTGCTGGTCAGCTCGATCCGAAACATTGAACAGGTGTCTTGATTTGTCATTTAATGCCAGAAAATGGTGTAATGCTTTCTTTTATTCACATGTACACAAACACACATACACACACACACACACGAATGTAGCGGCTCATCTGATCTGCGTTTGCCCCGGGTTATTCGTTTGCTTGTAAATGTTTTTGTATCTCTGCAAATATAAGTTGTAATATAATATATATTTTATAAGTGATTATTAGACTGAAAGGGCAATTAAAGGTTTTTATTAAGCATGA
Source organism: Lutjanus erythropterus (assembly GCF_056507025.1). Classification (NCBI taxonomy): domain Eukaryota; kingdom Metazoa; phylum Chordata; class Actinopteri; order Lutjaniformes; family Lutjanidae; genus Lutjanus; species Lutjanus erythropterus. Next base: position 21,865,625 of record NC_139319.1, on the reverse strand, counting down.
TTTTTGATACTCTCATAATAATGGATAGTATACATTTCTATGATGTTGTGTCTGTAATAAACCCTCTCTCTTTTTAATCTAAACGTTGGCAATTCAAAGGGAACATGTAAAACTGTGAACATATAACTGTACAGATCTATCTGCAATGTTGCATTTATTTTAAAACAGAATATTCATACCACTTAATAAACTTATTGATAATATTTGCAGAATGGAGTGCTGTGTCTTCACTTTTCCTTGTGTGTGTTTGTGCTGAAACAGTTAATGGAGTTTTTAGTAGATGAGTTGATTGACAGAAGATTAATTCAGATATCTCACGGCTGATACCAATAAGATAACTAATAATTTCACATTTTTCATTTTAAAAAGTTCATAAAAGCTGCAGTTATGCACAACTGATGGTAAGAAAGGCTCAGATTTAGTGAGCAAAGATTGATGATTTAATATTACAAAGCTTTGACTGAACCAAATGTAACTGACATCATTATGATGTGACGACCCTTTCACCCATCCGTACACTCCTAACATGACTGATGACTTTCCTACAAACATCCCATAGGTTATCTAATTTGCTTATTTGATTTGAGTTAAATAAATCAACTTTGATTGTCATATCTGTGTGTGTGGCCTCCCTTTTTTTGCCGGACTTGAGCCAGGTGGTGACAATGACAACAAAAACAAAGATCAGGTCTGACTGTGTATGTGTGTGTGTGTGTATATACACACACATATGTATGTGTGCGTGTGTATAGATAGATAGATAGATAGATAGATAGATAGATAGATAGATAGATAGATAGATAGATAGATAGATGTAAAATCTAGGCTACGGCATTATTCTAAAATGAAGAGCTGTACAGTGTACATGAAGAGGATGTGCAAAATATTGAAGAAGGTGTAAAGAAGCACTATTGGCATACCATAAGGCAATGATTTGAGATCATCAGTATCCCACCATGTATGTTTTGAGGAAAAGGTGGGCTCGTCCGGGATTTGAACCCGGGACCTCTCGCACCCTAAGCGAGAATCATACCCCTAGACCAACGAGCCGCGGTGCAACACTTGACTTACCTTAAGATATAAAAATTGTATCAATGCAGCGAATAATGCTTGTTTTGAAAGGATTATAGTCATTGTTGAGTACAATAAAAAATTGTTAATAGGCTTTCGACTCTAAAATGCAATGAATTCCTCACAAACCCACCGTATGTCCTAATCAAACATAAAGTATTCAGGCGAAGGAAGATGATTCCCTCCTTCTCACATGCGTCTTCGCTCACAGAAGGCGTAGCTTCTACATTTTTTAAAACTAATAATGCTAACGAAACTGTAAAACAATACCTACTATAGTTTGTGAAACAGTTATTATGACTGTAAAAAATAGCATAGTAACAGCCTGTCTTTATTTGATGCTTTTGTTGTGCTCTGTTTTTGTACTTGCTTACTAGGGAAAGTCAGCAGCTTCTTCATACAAATTTAAGCAGGCAGTGCAGCTTAGCTCCCAGCCACATGCAGTTCAGTTCCTAGCTTAAACTACGGTTCGCATCCTTCATCCCTTTCCCACTTTTTAAACTCCTCATACTCCTTTCCACACTTCTTCTACATATATCTGTTCATTCATACTTTCAGTTTACCATGAAAACCTTAAAATATTCCACATCTTTCATACATTGTGACTCCACTCCATTCATTCTGAGGCAACTTTTTATCACTTTTCCAAATATTCACACTCCTTCAGTTGCTTCTTAATACAAAGCAGTGCTGTTTAGATCCCAGCCTTTCCTTCAGCAATACAGTTTATCTTTGTCGAGCAGTTCAGTTCAGTTCAGTTCCCGGCTCATATCATTTTATAGTAGTCTGCATCCTTCACCCCTTTCCCACTTTTTCAGCTATTCAAACTTCTTCAAAAAAAAGTTGTATCTGAATGGTGCTATTTAAATAAACTTGCCTTGTCTAAAGAGAATTTCTTTATTATTAGCTGCTGTAGCTTACTAGCATGTCGAGTGATGAGTATCTCTGAGCTGTAGTTACTTGTGAGAGCAGACTAACAGACGACAGCTGTTCCTGAGGCAGGCAGTCATCTTGTCTGTAGTTACTCTTCGGTGCAGTCACTGACCGGCCTGCCGACGTGGCGGGGCGGAAGAGGAGCCGCTGTCTGACACCAAACGGGTGAGCTGCACTGTCACTTTCACAAAAACAAAACTGTCTTTGAGCTTTATAACTTTGATTTGCCTGCAACAACTGAGAGACGCGAATCTGCATAAACATAAACGGGCGTTAAAGTTTCATTCATTTTCCGCAGCGTTGAAATTGTGTTTGTGTCACCCGTTAAGATGATAAAGCTGCGAATAATAGCCTAATTGTCATATTCGCTTTCAAATACAACAATGGTCTTTGTTGAGTGTCTGCTTGGCATCGTTGTGTAAGTTGTCATGGTGTAATAATGTGTTAAAATAGTGTTAAAAGAAGAAGAAGAGGCTTCGACATACGTGGAGAAGGCTCATATTGATGTTTTGTAAGGATTATCTTGATTTAACCACCTTCAATGAATAGTTAGAGGCTACAATTTAATCTCTTCAGGCTTTCATTACAGTTTATGGATTAAGTACTACATTTATTTTCTCATTACTTAAAAGCATAACAAGAAAATATTGTCACATCATACTTGCACGTACTATTGTGCTTGTTCTGCAGGCTTTTTTTTTCCTGGACAAATATATATTGGTATTGTGAACCAGTTTATTTACCATCTTTTGTACACCGTTTGTCAGAGATAAGGTTGTTATAAATTGCATTTTGCTGCCAGGAAACAGCCTTAAACAAACTTAACAGTGATTGAAAACATAGGAGGATGACAGTAATGATGTGGATGCATGTACAGGAACTGACCACCAGATGGTGCTATTGAAGCGATAATCAATGATAGTGTTTCAATTTTCACTTTTAAACTTTCCTATTTTTCCCTTAAAAATCCACATATGATGCAAAAAAAAAAAAAATAACAGACACAATGGGATAATGTGCATCATTGCATTTTAATTGTTGCATCATTTTCAAATACTGCTGTCAGCCATTTACTAATTCTTAATAAAAAATGTTTAAAAATAACCATTTCTGAGAGATTATACAATTAGAAATGATGAAAAATGCAACATACTGAAAAAAATGACTTCGCTTAAAAATATCTTATTAAATTTCTTATTCAGTGATTATATTTCGTTTGGACACTACCATAACATCTTATTTGTGCTACAGTAAACTTACAGCAAAATAATGATTATAATTGATTGCATCTGTTTACTCTTTCTGTTCTGTGTCTACCTTAAAGCTTGTGTTTTTATTCATGCATCAAATATTAGATATTTCACTTTCTTGTAAGTTTAATCATTAGAAATATATTAACCAAACCCAGTAGATACAACATTTTCTAAGTAAAGAGAAGGACAGACATGTGGATGTGGTGGTGAAGTGACAGCTGCATGCTGCAGTGATGGTCACCTCACCAAAGAGAAATGTTTGCGAACACGTTGAATTAAATTAGTGATCTTTGTGTCTTGATAATTTGAACTTTGTGCTAATATGAGGTGTCTGAGCATGTGAGTTAATGTTTTACATATTGACTTCAGACAGAAAATCAATCTGTAACTACAAATTAATAATTTCAGTAAATTCTCAAGAAAAATGGGTCAAATATTCTGTGGTTGTGGGAAACGCTGACCAACATTTTTCAGCATTTTCTGGACCAAACAACTAATCGATTAATCAACAAATTAATCAATCATGAAAATGATTGTTAGTTGCCGCCATAAAACAATTAATGTAAACAGGATTTTGCAGGTTAGTTGATAATAAAATTTCTCATTAGTTACAGAACTAATTGAATACTGCTGAGAAAATTAAGCCAAAGCAATCACTAAATACGCTAAGGTTACGTTTTCCAAAATTCTGTATTTATGTAGAAATTTAATAAATGTATTTGTACGTTGTAAGCTTAATTTTATGTTATGTATACTGTGTAGGAAAGGTTTCTCAGATCAGTACTTTCAACTAAAACCCACTAAAATCAAACATATCTTCCAGATCACCATGTCCCAGACTGCCCCCTCTGACGCAGACCCCTCCGCTGACATCATCACCCCTCCAACCACTCAATCCCCTCTCGATGACCCAGACTCCCCGGATGTCCCGCTGCAGCCTCCTCTGATCCCAGAGAGTCTGGTCCTCCCACAGGCGACCGAGGAGACGACCACAGAGGACACTACCATCGTCACTGAGACTTCAGAGGGTTGGACCGACCAGCCGGAGCCTCCCGCTGAGGGTCAGGTGATCGAATGTGACCAACCAGTGAGCCTGGAGCCAGAGGCTGCAGAGGAGGATGTGGAGGTCTGTAGCCCTGATCTATCTGGTTGTAATTGAAATTTTTCTTGACATATAGTGCATATGACACTTCTAAATTCTTTATTTTTAGGGCCAAAACTGATATTGATATTTGAGAGTTTAGAGATCTAATTATGGTATATTATCTGATGTCAAAGTTTGAGGGTTCTTTTTTTTTTCTTACATAAACACATAAAATAAACAAAACAGACAAGGATCCCTTAAAATAGCTTTTATGTGTCGAGAAGGCCATTTTGTAGTTGAAAATTAAACTTGTCAGTGCTCTCTGGAGGACAAACCATAAATTCATCATCACACCGTTTCTAAATGATCTCAAACATGTTTTTTGACATTTCTGTGCTGTAGTTTCTCGTTATGGGTTGGCAGACGTGTGCATTTTCACTGATATATCTGCATAAACTGTTATCGACTGATTTAACAGCTGTTGCGCAGAAATGTTCTCCTTTAGACCGTGACTGCTGTCAGGTTTCCCACGCATCCTGGAAGACCTGGAAAACCTGAAAAAAAAAGTTTCCATTCATGAAAAATACATGGAAAAGGAGAGGAAAAGTGAAATGTCCTGGAAAATCTTGTGTTCTCCTGGAAAAGTTATTTCAACATTCTCCAGTTTTTTTTTTAGCTGAGAGGGAACTGCTAGGCTGTCGGTCAGAACTCCACAAAAAGAAACATTTCTATCAGAAAGTTATGTTCAGGATCATAATAAAGTTCAAATGGATGAGAGTATTTTGAATAGTCTGTTCTCGGTTATGTTGCGGAAATGCTGTGAACTCCAAGTCACATCACATAGTGGCACAGACAGGTTGGATCCGTGTCTGTCGTACCAACGAGATCATCACTGAACGTATCCCAGAAAAGTTCTGGAAAATGATTTTCCGGAAAACAATGGGAACTCGAAAAAATTTACAAATTTAAAAATTCTGCATATTCTACCTTTAATTATCTTTATATCAATTATGATATTACTTTGAATTAATTGACTTAAGAGTCAAACGATCAGTCAATTAATTAGAGTATTTTGATTAAAAAAATGTCAAATTATTTGTTGATACATTTTCTCTGTAAAAACACTTTGGTCAACGCTCGTTTTTAAATGTGCTTCTCAATTTTGGGATTTTCCATGCTTTTTCTTTGTCCTGTATGACAGTAAGAGTTTAGTATCGTAGATTTTGGACTATGGAAATAATACATTTTTCTGAGAATTTATACTGCTGTATCTCTAGCAGTTGTAAAAATTTGCAGACAATTGCAATGTTTTCTAACCATTACTGTAATGTCTGTGTGTGCAGAAGTCACTTCAGGAGAAGGAGAAAGGTTGGGGAGGTTGGGGTTCGTGGGGAAAATCTCTCCTGAGCAGTGCCACCTCCACTGTCGGTACGTCTTCTGTTGTTATTTTCTTTTGCTGCCTCGTTGCTCCTCATCCACACTTTTTCTCTGGCTTTTTCCTGAGTCTGTACCTCCATGTGTGTGTCTGCCTGCAGGTCAGAGCCTGACCTCAGTTAAGACGAAGGCAGGAGAGGCTCTGCGTCTCCACAGGACCTCGGTAGGAGAGGAGGCACGAGAGGAGGAGGGCGCAGAGGAGACAGAGGGAGAAGGTGAGAGTGGAGAGACTGACCTCTCCAGTTCTGGGGAGTCATCTGTGAGTGCTGCAGCTCCTGGCAGGGGCGTTTTCTCAACCATCACACATGCTGTGCAGAACACAGTGAGTGAACTTCCTCTCTCTCTCTCTCTCTCTCTCACACACACACACACACACACACACACAAACTGCAAAACTGTCTGTTCGCCAAGTTACAAAATCATGTGACAAAAACCTGCCAGTGGAGATAAAGTTACTGAATTTCAGAAGCTGTTACTTGAGGCATGATCCCGGTTTACAACCTTGTTTGTTTTGCGATATTGACAATTGCTTTATGTATAAGTGTGTGTGACTTATTAAAATTTTTAGTAAGTCAAAGTTGACTTAATGAGATACAGTATATTCTGCCTTTTCTCTTGGCCCTCCTCTGCCCTCACTCTGCATGTAGGTTCAGACCCTTGTAGTGAGACGAACACTGATTGAAGATGGCGTTGGTCCGGAAAACAATTGTATAAATGTGAAAACAGCATTGAAAAAAACAGCAGAAAGTCTAAAAGTAGGTTTAGGTAAAAAACACTTGATTAGGCGCATGGAAAGATTATTGTTTGGGTTTAAATGGTCACTCTTGCGAGATCTTTCTGGGGTTCCCTTATAGACATGACACCAACTGCAGAATAATAAGTTACCATGGTAACTAAAGATTACTAGTCAAGCTTCTGAGATGGCATCTCGAATATGAAGTGTCTGAAGTGTTACTCACATTATGAAATTTTGCCATAGTAGATGGATCAGAACTTAGTAAGTCATATTTTTTTATTTATATCTTTGTATTCTTTCTTTATATATTTGTTTTATTATTCTTAATTTTTAAAATCAAAATTTACCATAAAGAATGGGCCTCCATAATTTACATGAGGAGTCAATAAAAGATGCTTGTCAGTATTGATATGTCTGTTCTGGAACTGTACCGTCTGGGGCTGCAACAAGCAACAGCACATTTAACAGCTAGCAACATAAATATTTTGAGATTGCATCTTATAGATATACAGTTTGGGATTCAAGTCAAAATTTTGAATTAGTTTCTCATAATATCGACGCATTGTCTCTTAGTTGTGATTTAAAGTCCCATTGTTTTTGCTAAGGTAGAATGATGTCATCCAAAATAATTCTAAATAGTAGAAATGCTCCTCATTTTCACCACAAGGTCATCATCAACCACATTTTCCTCACTCTCCTCTCCTTCATCAACGATAACTTTGCATTTTACCAGTTAATCTGAGGGTAGCTGACAGCTAGCTTGGGCTTCATCTGGTTGGTCAAATGGTGTGAATGCATGACCCGTGTATTGAGGGCTGCACCTGATAGGTCAAATGTTCACATGCTAAGTGTTAATGCATGGCGTGTGTCACTTAACAAAAGTTTATTAATCGCTTTTCAGGCAGTCTTGTAATGTGTTTATTACGCCGACCGTGACAATATGATTTATCTGTCAGCACAGCAATATCTACTCGGTTTAACTTAGCAAGCCAAATTTTATTTTATTTTATTTTATTACCTTATTTTTATCATTCCTAATTCTTTCATCAGTTTCTGTATGTGCTCCTTGTTCGCTCTAGTAATTTGCTTTTTTCTGTCTCTGCCTCCTCGTCTGTCTTTGGCGTCTCTCCGTCTTTTTCTCTCTCAGGGTAAGTCAGTGATCAGTGGAGGTTTGGATGCGTTGGAGTTCATTGGAAAGAAGACCATGACCGTTCTGGCTGAGAGTGACCCGGGTTTCAAAAAGACCAAGACCCTGATGCAGAAGACCGCCTCACTGAGTCAGGCACGCTGATACACACTCACAGAAAACCAATACAGCTCCTCCTGTCAGATGCATAATGTAAAACTTGTGTATTGTGTGTGAGCGTGGATGGAATAATTTTGTGATTTTCAGTGGAAACCTCTCTGAGATGACAGCTCTGCAGCATGTTAATTAAGATTTTTCTGTGGTTTTTCAGATGTTGAAAGAAGCCAAAGAGAAAGAGCGGGCGCGTCTGGGCAACCAGCCAATCAGTGCGCCCACAGCTCACTACGGTATTCTGTTTGACGACTACCAGGGCTTGTCACACCTCGAGGCCCTGGAGATCCTGTCCAATGAGAGCGAGGTCAAGGTAAGTGTGAGGAATATCGAATACTTTTCAGTCGTCTTTAAAACAGTGTTGCTGAAGTCGTATATATCTGCTCTTAGGTCCAGGCTTTCCTCTCCTCCCTGGCAGAGGAGGAGCAGGAGGAGGTGAAGAAGGAGCTGATTTTCATTAAGGACATCTTCATCAAGAGAGAGGAGGAGGAGGAGGGGGGAGAGGAAGAAGGCAGAGAAGCAGGAGAAGGAGGAGGACAGACGAAGGATAACGGTGATCTAAGTTCCCAATTACACTGTTCTACCCCCCTATGTGAGTGACCCAAACAACCGACCACCAGACCTGCTGGAGGTAGAGGAGGTCCCTGAGCACTGACCCAGGATCAGTTGGCCTTATTCACATTTTCTGCTTGAACTCTGGCAGACGGACAGATAGAGTCCTGACATAGTTAGCATGAGTTCCTCTGGTTCCATCGTCTCAAAGTCAATGGGTTTTTTTGAATGGGTTTTTAGTTAGATGGATGAAATAAGGTCTGTTGTCAACACAAGCCGATTTAAACATTTTGTTCTAAAATACAAAAGTAAATTTTCAAGTTTTTCTTAAAAAGGCGGTTGCTAACTAGTGGCTTAATGAGAATACGGAGATTGTTGGGGACATTAAATATCATCATTCTGAATACTAGTCACATAGTGGTGGTGACATCAAGTCATGTGACAATGGTGTAGTCTGTTTATAGCATGATGTTACCTTTTTACTTCTGTTGATTGCATTTATGCTTCAGAAATCATGAAAGTTCATTTGTGAAGATTTGGTGTTCATTTCTCCACGTTTCATGAACTTTTGTTTACCACAGACTTTATTTTCTGCAGTGATCCAAAATTCACTGGAAAGAATCCCATTGGCTTTTTGTGGAGGGAAACAGAGCGATGCTAACTTGTGTGTTGGCCTACATAAATGTGTCATCCTTGCAGCACTGTATTGGATCAATCAGAAGTTTAGAATCAGAACTGATATTTCACTTTGGTTGAATTTTCCATTCAGTCTTTTTGCTCAGTGTGCCATTTTAAGTACCATATCACGCACTCCACCGATTTTACTCATTGATATCACTTTACTGGTCATGAAGAATGAAAGCTGTGGACATTTATCAAGCAGGGATGGTCCAACTAAAAACCAGAGCTGGTTTATGTTTGACTCATACTAGTCCATTTGTCCACTTGTCCATTCTTTTTATGGTCAGAGACATTATGTTTGTGGTTTGTCCATTTCTCCGTCCGTCCAAATCTTGTGAATACAATATCTCAGGAACAACGTGAGGGAAAACTTTTTGCACAAACATCCACTTTCATGGTCAAAGGTCAACGTCACTGTGACCCCCACAAAACATGTTTTTGGTCATATGCTAATTATGACACAATTTGGCACAAATGTGGGATAAATGAAGTCATGACCTTTTATATCCATAAAGATCAAAGGTCAACTTCACTGTGACATCAAGTGTTGGCTTGTGGATGGAGACATACACCTCAGACGTAGTAATTTTAATATTAATCTGTCTCAGAAGTTCCCTAAATGTGTGTCAGTGCAATACTAAATTGCTCAAGTGCCCCTTTTAATGCAAGAAGCTCATGTCAGGAAAGTGATGCACATCTGTATTACTATCACAGCTAGTGATACAGAATGATTGTGACGTCTCATAGGAAGAAGATGACAAGATGCTGCCTTGCTTTTCTAACAGTTAATTAAGATGAACAGTGCACTGGTTCCTGGAGGCTTTAGCAAACACCAAGACACGAAAAACAGTTAATTGTGCTGTCAGAAACAAAATAAGGTACTGGTTGGCCTGTCAGAAAATGATTGGGGTGGGGCAAGGGACTGAATATAATATTTCAGTTAAGAAAAAAGTAAAATCTTCCCCAGAGTTGTTAATATTTTGTTTGGACCCTACAATTGACTTAGAAAACTGCAACACCCTTCGTTCAACATGTCAAAATAGTATATTTATAGAAAACATGAAGAAGTGGTGAATATGCCTGCCATACTTTTTAACACAGAGTTGCTGAATAAATGATTATTACTGCCACTTAACGAGTGAAGCGGTGAACATATATAATCCTCCCCCTTTATGAACTCCTCTCCCTCCTGATAAAAGTCTCTTTCCTTTATCTCAAGCAAATTGCTGACATAGGTAACATGACTGACAGACTTAACAGCATCGTAGCTGGTGACTGTAACTGCGCTGCCAGTCATTTTTATCCCAAATGTCTCAATCTGAGCTGACAATTCTGCTTTAATTGCGACATAACAGTAACTCATGCATGTCAGCCTGTGACGTTATGTGGTGTTTGATTTATATCGATCCCTGTAGGTGAAATCTTCTTTTTGATTGTCTGTGTGTGGACAGGGGAGTCACAAGACTTGGACTCAAGGTACAAATTTGATGACTTTAGACTCAATTTGACAAGATTTAAAAAAGACTTGCAGCTTGACTTGCACTTAAACACCAATGACATGTGACTTCACCTAGACTTGAGCCTTTTGACTTGAAAATATTTGATACCTTCTCCTAAACCCAAAGATTAGAAAATATGTTATTTAAAAAGTGTGAATCCAAGAATAAATCAGGCCTCTTCTTTTCCTGAATAAACTACTAATAATAATATGATAATATGTAAAAATTTCTACATTAAAATGTCTAAAAAAAACACTGGATGTATATTATATACCTTATTGAGTTGCATATTTGCATTATCCCAAAAGTTTCCAACAATTTTCAAACTGAAGAAATCCATAATTTATTCAAGATAACAGTGCAATTTGTACCAGCCACTAAAACACAGGATAGATCAGATACATCAGAGAGTGAGGAAGGAATTTGGAGTAACTAAATGTAACATGAATAAAACTGTAATAATACCTCGTCTATGAACATGATTTCTACCTGAATCATGTCAGATTTTCATCAACTGTGGTATTTCTTTAAAAGTGAAGATAGCAGCTCCCATGATCTCATGCTACTTCACAACATCATCAAACTCTGTCTTTTGTTATTTTAATGTCAGTGTTATTTTTATGTGAATCAGAGCTCTGATTTGCGTAAAGCAGAGCTATAAATAAGTTAGCAGTAATGTTAGTCACCTGCAATATAACTGAAATGTTAATGCTCATGTTTTTCTTTTCTTTTTTTTTTGTTGACAGTGTTACCAACCTGACATCAAGTTTGTAAGAATAATTTCCTTGTGAAAACATCCAAAACACCATCTTGTTTTATTAATTTGTTCATTTTGGTTATAAGTAGCTGTTGTCAAGTTAAAATTAATCCATTTAAATATTTAGAATGTTTGGCATTATCAGCATTTTGATTGGATGGTGCATGAAATTAGTTTCACAAAATTAAGAGTTTTGCAACTGTCGCTAATATGTTTTAGTTGTGTGCTTTACACCATGCAACTCAAGTGCAACTATATGTTTCAACCAATTCAAGTTTCACTGTATAAAGCCAGTCTTACTGAGATCCAGTTGGAAAAAAATGAGACCAAACATAATTTCACGTACAAATACTATGTGGTGGTCAACAAAAACAAAAAAAACAAAAAACAAAACTGTAATATGCAAAACATGCAGGTCAAAAAGAGTATAAACTTCAAAGTTCAGTCAACATTTGGTTAAGAGCATGTCATGACTTGGAACTTGACTTTGGACTTGAGTGCGAAGACCTGAGACTTACTTGTGACTTGCAAAACAATGAGTTGGTCCCACCACTGTCTTATCCACATGGACGTCAAAGGTCAAGGTCAGGAGCAGAGCAGTCAGTTTGGATTCAGTTTGTGAGACATTTCAGCAGAGAAGTTGAGTGTTAGTGTCATTGTCTTTCTCAACATTTTCCTTGTATTTGGGGAAAAAGTTAGAAAATCCTATTTCTCACAGAAATGACAGCAATATTATCCGATTCCCTCAAAACATACACAAATTATTTTTCCTTGTAAAAGCCTGGAAAAGCTTAGACCCTCCTGGGAACCCGTGTTGGAGGCGTTTTGTTCCTGATCTGTTGTCGTAGCCGCTGCTTAGGAAGTAGAAAATGTTCTACCAAAGTGAAAGTCAGTGTCGAGGGGATGCCAAGTGATGCCAAGTTTTTGGTTTTTATCAAATCTCACCAGCCAACTTGTCACATTACATTTTAAAAGCTATATGTAATCATATCCTGCTCGACGGGTGCCCTGAGGCGATGTCAGAGCGGTGCAGGGTTCAAAGCAGACAGGTGTCCCTTTACCTCGAGGGTGAAACACTGATCTGATCCAGTGTCGGTGTTCAGGGGCCACTGACACGTTCGCATCACATCACAGAGTCAAAACATCAAGATGTTAAATCTGCATGTGTGCTGCTGCTGTGCACATTTAGCTCTAATTATAATTTATATACAGGAGTGTGAATTAATTTGGCACGAAAACAAGAATCAGACGAGCGCAGAATCTCTGTTGTGCTGTTAGCTGAAGGCAAACAAGAAGATTATCATTATGATCTCAGCATGGGGGAAATCAAACTGCTGCACGTGCTACAAACTGCTCTCATTTTACACTTTATGTATTGCTTTAACATTTGCTGTGTAAACTGAAGTATACTGACGGGATGTGTGTGTGTGTGTGTGTGTGTGTGTGTGTGTGTGTGTGTGTGTGTGTGTGTGTGTGTTTGACAGCAGCGGATGGAGAGGAGTTTGTGAGTGTTCTCACTGAGCTGCTGTTTGAGCTTCATGTTGCTGCCACACCAGACAAACTCAATAAGGTGAGTCACACGCATGTACGGTACTTTTATTCTTGTATTTATGTACAAATTGTCATTACTACATTATTGTCACAGTGGTGTCATGATTCCATCCGACTTTTGATTCCAAGGTCATGATTTGATTTTTCAATTCAACCATTTGTTTTTGCACTGGCGGTTATGCCATAGTTACATTATACTCTATAGATTTGATTTGTAAAGATCAGCAGATTATTGGTTTTATGTCCTGACTGTCGTTTAAATGTTCAAAAGTTTCCTTAAAAGATAGTCTATATGGTATCAACTGTGACAGCTCTGTTTGTTTTTTTTCTTTGGGCACGTGGAGGGAAAGAAAATACTGGGAGAATCACAGATTCTGCCTTTTCGATTTGAATATCGAAATTGAAAGCTCATTTTGATCGATTATCAATTTTTAATATTGGAACTGTGACACCCTTAGTACTCAATACTCATGGGTCAGACCACACCCATCTTCAAACTCTCAACTACACATCTCTAAAGTTCTGTGGCTACATGTTGTGTAGTTGTGACACTATTGTGTGATAAACTCTGTTTACGCACGGCACAGTACTCAAATCCACCTCTGAGGTAGTTCCCACTACAGAAGGTGTCTCCAGGACCACATTGCTATGATGAGACCATACACACACACACACACACACACACACACACACACACACACACACACACAGTGCATACCAGTGATTGCAGCTGGTATGCAGTGATCGCGGTTTAAAATGAACGTGAGGCAGGGGCCTAAAGTGGGGGAGCCAACGGCCCCTTTCCTGCTTCCTACCCCCTTACATCCAGTGCCCTTACTTGGACCACACCCATCTTCAACCTTGGCCTTCACTTTGGTCTCAATTACACAGTTGTGAAGTTTTATGACTCCATCTTGCACTGTTGTGATGTTTAAGTTCTACAAATATTGTAGAATTCATATTCATAGTGTGACTCAAAAACCCATCCATTTTGTTCTGTGTTCAGGTAAAGCTTTTTGAGTTATCAAATTAATAAATCAAGTACACAAACAAAAGTTATGTTTACATTATAAGTGTTGACTGCATTTCCTTCCTCATAAAACATTTTCAAAGTCAGTTTTAAAAATGATTTTTATTGCGATTTGCTTACATGCATGTTTACCTGCTAGCAGTCTTCTTCTCTACTGCCTTTGTTGGCAGTTTGCTGGTTCTTTTTTTATTTGTGTGATTTTATTTATGTAGATCAGCCCACATCACATACACTTCACATAAACCAAAAACATACACACTCAACTTAACAATGACCCCCCCCCCCCCCAAAAAAAAAAATGCAGAAGAAATTTACTAAACACCCAAAACAGGTAACCTCATTATGTTGATACTTTCTTAGTTTGCTCATTTTACATAAAGCATAAATGAACATAAATCTTTATAGTCATCTCATCTTTATCGTCTTCTATCCTCTAACAGTTGAAATAAACACTTTAGGAGCACAAAGATTCTGGCCTCAATATTTTTAGGTAGACTTTAACCTCCTAAAACTTAAGATTAAACCATGATTTTATGAATTCACAGATCATAACACTGCTTCCTATATAGTTTAAAATTGGTCTATTTATTCTTTTATATAGCTATTTACTTTTCCATATTTAAATAATACATTGCAACATTTCTTGGCACATTACCACTACCAACTGTTGATCAGCAGAATAGTGTGAAATCAGCATTTGAAGTAGAAGTAGACTGAATATTGTAGGTAGGTAACTCCCTCATGAACCTGATTTACAACCATTCATCACAAAGTAACTCCTGGAATACGTTGATCATCACAGACAAATGTAGTAACAAAACACTGGAGGCCATTATTTCTACACACAAACACACGCACACAGGTCCACTCCGTCTTGCCATAATCGTACAAGAAATATAAAAGTTGTCACATTTGAAGTCCTTCTGCATATTCAAACTCACATCTATGGAACCCACATTAGCATATAATCGTGTATATGCATCTGATTAGCATACATCAGGATAGCGATTTCTCACCACATCGAGCTGATGGGTGGTAATTATGCATCTCCAGGCTCGGATGAAGGCCCATGATTGGGTGAGCGAGGTGGAACAGCCTGTCACTACGGAGACGGTTGGCAAGGAAACGCAGGACCAGCCGGGAAGAGAGGCCTCACCTGGAGAAAACGAAGAGGAGGAGAAGAAGAAAGATGGAGAGGAGCAGGGGGAGAAGAAGAGCGAGGGGGAGGAGGTGAAGGGAGGAGAGGAAGAAAAGAAGGAGGAAGAGAAAGACCCCAGATCTGTGGAGGTGAGGTCAACTCAACACCATCATGTGACTCAAGTCATCAACAGTAGAGACTTTTCTTGTATTCTTTTTAAATTTAATCTTCTCCTGCTGTCACAGGCTGAATTAATTTGATACAATTACTCCATACATATATCTGTGTGTGTGTGTGTGTGTGTGTGTGTGTGTGTGTGTGTGTGTGTGTCCCTCTCCCCAGGCTGTCTACCTGTCCTCAGTCGGCAGTCTGGCTGAGGTGACGGCCCGCAGTATTGAGCAGCTCCACAAGGTGGCAGAGCTCATCCTCCACGGACAAGACCTGGAGAAACCAGCCAGAGACCAGGCGCACATCCTCACCAGGTGTGTGTGGAAGAAGTACTCTGATCTTTTACTTAAATAAAAGTACCCCATTACAAGTAAAATTCATAAATTTAAAATATTACTTAAGTAAAAATTCAGATGTATTGTAACTAAAATGTGCTTAAAGCCCAACCCCGTTTGAACACACCGCATGAACAGAACTGTGTCCATAGCAACGGTCAGACCTTAGAATGCCATAACTGACCAATCAGAATTGGGTTTTTTAACAAAGCTTTGTAATAAATTTATATTAATATTTTGGACTTTTTCTTTAATATGATTTTAAGTGAAATATTGTAAATATTGGATAATTTGACCTCTCTTGGATTCGAACAGTTACATAAAACTATCTGAAAAGTTTATAAGAGAAAAGTCCATGAACTTCTCACAGCCATCTGAGAAATGCCAAACAAGTCAAACTACAACTGTTTTAATCCTCCACTAACTGTAGTCTATAAAATGGTCATATGTTTTTTAAAGTAACTAGTTATTATAGCTGTTAAATATACAGTGTGTAGTGGATGTAGTGGAGTAAAAAATATTCCCCTCTGAATTTACTGATGTAGAAGGATAAAGAAGCACAAACTGTAGTAGAGTAAAACTGTAGTAAAGTACAGCACATAAGTAAAAGTACTTAGTTACTTTCCACTACTGGGTATATATGTGTATGTATGTTTAGTGTGTGTGTGTGTGTGTGTGTGTGTGTGTGTGTGTGTGTGTGTGTGTGTGTGTGTGTGTGCGTGTGTGACAGAGAGAGACAGACAGAGAGCATAATGAGTTTTGTTATAACCTACATTTTTATTCCAGGTTGACGTGTGCCATGTGTAAGGAGGTGGAGTGTTTGGCCAAGAAGTTCTCTGATACACTGCTTCTTGTTGGGGTAGGTGAAAGGGATTGAGTGTGTGTGTGTGTGCCTGTGTGTGTGTGTGTGTGTGTGTGTGTGTGTGTGTGTGTGTGTGTGTGTGTGTGTGTGTGTGTGTGTGTGTGTGAATAGTAGGGATGTTTAAGGATAAGGCTGGTATTTTTTCTTACTGTCAACAAATCCCATCAAACATACAAAGCCAACAATGTGTTAATCCGTCTCTCAGTACTTCCTGACTTCCCCACCATGTCTCAGCGCTCATCCCTGTGGCTCTCAGCCCTGAACCCACTGGGTCCCACAGAAGATGTAAAATACCTCACAAATACAGACTTTTTTTTTAAAGGCTCAGACGTCTTACACCATAGGGTGATACAGGAGTGGATTTTCACTCCTGTCCCATCCTAATCCCATGAGAAAGTAAAGAAAAGGTCTGTCCCGTCCCAATGCTGGAAGCATGACTCCTGTCCCATCCTGTTCCTGTGTTGCCCACAGTCCACAAACATCATGCACTTGTCAGGTGGCTGCAACCAAACAACTTGAATAATAATCATATTGGAATAGTTATATTGGAGCTGCATATTCATATATAAACACTGACCCATTGTTATTATGATTCCCGTCCTGCCCACTCCTGTTGACTTTTTTCCTGTCCTGTCCCAGTCCAGAGATAAATAGTGAAACTGGGCCCCATCCTGTGGGAATCCAGTGGCCCACAGGATTCCCCCCCAAAAAATGTCAGCCTCCACTGGGCACTGTAGCTTCTAAAAATGTCACTCCATCAGGAGTAAACAGTGCATTTGTTTTGGACTATTTTCAGCTGTAGATTAATACATATTTCAAGCTCTTGTGAGTATTTACAGCAGCAGGATGGTGTATGTTTATGTGGGACTGACTGAGAATAAACACATGTACACGGTAGTGAGGGTAATAACATTTTGCAGCATCCTTTAGTGGCTGGCCATCTGTATACATAGAGCCTTTTAATGAAGTATGAACAGGTATACTGTATATGGGCCAGGTTTCACCCTTTGTGTAAAACTCTCAAAGGCTGTGAAACGCATTAGTTCAATAAAAAAAAAGAGTCCCCCTGAAAATCAGACATCAATCATCCTTTATTTCAGTACGTTTTGGCAGGTGAAATAGCATCTATATACATGAAGATGAAGGGAAGTGCAGTTCCTTTATACAGTAATGTAGTTTTCTCCTAGAATATGTCGGCAATAATGAAAAACTAAAATATCACCAGACTTATCCTTTAATGCCTGTCTTTGTCCTACTGAACCCCTGGTTTTTCCATCAGTGCACTTTGATTATGATCTTACATCTCCGCTCTCTGCTGCATCCTGTCTCTCATCTCTGGCTTTCTGTGTCTCAGGCCCGGAGGAAAGCAGAGGAGTTGAATCCACTGGTCGATAGCGTGCTGCTAGAGGTGAGATGCTCAGATTTCTCCTCAGATGATCTTGATTATAATCGAGTAACAATTGAATGACGTAGTGATGCAATCAGCAGAGCCAGCCAGAATGAAGACTGCTCAAAAAGAGTTAACAATCATTGCTCAAATTATGTGATACTTGATCCTGTTTGATTGGTTAATGGGTACCAAGGTGAGGTAACATATACAAAGATTTTTAAAGATATGTTTATAGATTAAAAAAAAAAGACAATAGGTTTTGAACACTGGGAATACACTAAAATGTAAGTTCAAGCAGCATTTGAATTTAAAACTGAATCCTAAATCATATTCCACAATATTTTATTGAGATATGAATGTTTTTGTTTTGTCTTTAGTATTTTCTTATGCTTTAATGCTTCATTTAAAGTGTAACTTCAGTATTTTTCATCCTGGACACAAAATAAACAAAAAACACCAAATTCACACAATAACAGAAACAAACAAAACCACCAAAGGACACACAATAACATAACTTAACTAATCAATCAAGGACTTGCAAAAGGTAAGTCAGTAGAATCCAACCAAAGAAAACAGATAAAACCAGTAGAAAGAATCTGTCAGTAAAAATCAAAGCAATTACAACAAATAAAACCAACAAAGGACAGCCAGCATGCAAATCAAATATATAATAACAGATGGAAAGCAATTAAATTTTGGAAAGACTTTTCAATAAAAGTATGTTTTAAGGAAAGATTTAAAGATGTCACGGCACGATTTCCTCAGGCAGCTCGTTCCATAACTTTAAATACAGTTATCCTTAAACACTTTATGTGCTCGTGCTGCTTATATGTTGTGGTGAGATAAAGATGATTTTCCACTTTGGAATAAAATATTTTTTTATTTTATTCCATTCTTTACACCCACTGTGTGGCTGACAACATATTTGATGTAGTTAGGTTCATATGTTTTTTTAAAAAAACATCTGTAACAAAATCATTTTGTGGGCATATGGGAAATGATGATGATGATGATGATGATGATGATGATGATGATGATGATGATGATGATGATGATGATGACGATGAGGGGGAGGAGGAGGAGAGGGAGGATGATGATGAAGGTTTATATGGTTCTCCTGTTTGTCTGCAGGGCTCCAACAGTACCAACTACATCCAGAATGCATTTCAGCTGCTGCTGCCCGTCCTGCAGATCTCCCACATCCAGAGTCAGCACTGTCGTTCCACCACAGAACCAACAGCACAAACACAGCAATAACACACACACACACACGCACACACGCACACACACACGCTACCTGCTCACCCGCTTGTCTTAATGTATCTATTGTTGTACAGTGAAGTATAGAGAATAGATTATTCCAGATTAAGTGCTTAAATCTACATTAAGTGCCATAGCAACAGGAAGAAGATGTTTTATATATACAGTACATAATATAATCATGAAGATAACAATTTAACAAGCAGATGCACATAGAGGTGACCCATATGCAGGCTGTATGTGTGTCTCTTCCGCGTCTTATCTCTAAATGTTATTTTGACTCTGTATAACAGTTGATATTTTGCGTTGACGAACCAAACGGTGTTCCGAGCTGAACCGAGCTCAGATCATACCTGTCAAACTAAAGATGAACCAAAAATAGACAAGTACTGATGGTTCTGAAGGGACCCTATATTAATGTATATTATGCTTCTTTGCACTCCTTATGGTCCATTGATATCTCAACAAGAAGAGTACTGACTGTTTCACTGACATTTTTTGATCGGGTTTGAGATAAAATGCCAGTATTAGTGATTATACTCAACACTTTTGCTTGTTTTGTTTTTTTAATGTTAAATTATGTGAAGCAACACTACATTATAGCCTATTACACTCTTATCCAGTTTGATTTGAAAGGTAAATCTCATCTACATAGTTTAGATAAGAAAATATTTAGTTCCTCTTCTCCCTTCTTGTGTACATTGAAGATGTAATGCAGGTGAATTCATCTCTAATTATCTTTTGTTGTGCTGCTACACTTAAAAAAGTATTGATTGACATTTTACAAGATTTGTTTAATTGCTTTCATGCAGAGTGTTAGGTGAGACTGTCATGTTTGAGAAAAATGAAGCCACAGCTAGCAGACACTTAGTTTAGAGGTAACCAAAAGGTAACCAAATTTGCATACCAGCACCTCTAAAACTCACTAATTAACATTTATCTAGTTTGTTTAATTCATACAAACGAAGTGTAAAAATAAAACATGCAGCAGTGTTACAGGGGGTTATGTACTACTATTTTGAAGCCTCAAGATTGGCATCATGACTTTTGCCATCTTTTTTGTTTTGTTTTTTTTTTTTGTTTTGTTTTGTTTTGTTTTGTTTTTTTGGAGCCTTAAGTGACCATATTTGGACAAGAAGGCAGAGGTGGGGAGGTTGTTATGGTAGCAAGCTACCAATCACAAGGTAGACACACCCTCAAGCAAACAATTTTTGTACTTTATTCTAAATGGGACCATAATTTACAAAAAGAATATCGTGGTGTATAAGATTTGAAACTAGCAACTGAGACCATAACCTCATCTGGAAAGTATTTACTGAGGTAATTAATCTGATAATAAATCATAGTAAGTAGTGTCATTTTCTCATAGACTTTAATAACACAAGTTGTTATTGTTATTTACACATCCAGCAGTTGCATAGCATCATTATCATTGATTTGTGTCTCTGACCACAATATTCACTCTTTTAAATCCTGAGAGAATTATCTGACTTTTTAGCTGCTAAACACTCCACTATAGCATAGTTAGTAGGTAGTGTACAATAATGTAATTTTAAAAATTTTTTTAAATATATTTTTCTTGCTTGCTGCATCCAAAAATTATGTTAGAGTGATAAGAATGAAACAAAGTTGCAGCCAGACAATGAGCTTAAACTTTCTAGAAAACTTTTCACATTGTGACAGTGTTTTCACGCTGTATTTTGAGGCATTGTTAATGTAAAAATACTTATTATAGCTGCTTTGACAAGTGAAATATACTGGCAATGTGTTGATTATTGAGCCTTTGGACACAGCCAATCTAGATGTTACACTGTTTCCAGTCTTAATGCTGGGCTATGCTAACTGTCTGCTGGTTTCAGCTACATACGGTATTTACAATACAGACATTAAATGGTATTGATCTTCTCATCTAACTCTTGGCAAGAAAGCAAATGAAAGCATTTCACAAAATCTTGAACTATTTCTTTAATAACAAAATGACATGTCAGGCCCTCTGTCGGACTCTCATCCAACTCTTTAAGATGAAGGATGCATTAGCCAAAACATGAAGGTGTTATTTTGTATTTCGTCTTTCCCTCATGAACACAGGCTTTTAATGCGGTTGTGCCAGGATCTAAATTTATACACTTCTTGCTCCCCAGAGGTATATCGTTGCCATTTTCCATTTTCTCGTTTTCTTCAACCACCTGTGGAGTTTGAGCAGCACTCCCAAGATGCTCACAGTGCATCTGTTTTTTAATATCAGTGTTAAATTGACTCTTTCAGCCTGCAGTAACACAGATCTCTGAAACAGATAAAGTACTCTCTTCCCCTTCTTTACTTCTGCCTCTTCTCTTTTAGAGATACTCTGACACAGGCAAAAAATATATTACGCCTCCTTTCAGCTGTGAGTTGAGGGTAAGGCCATATATCAGCCATGTTACTGCCTTAGAATACAGTGATTTGTAATGCAAAATGAAAAATGTCTGGGAGCCGAGTCATTTATTTAGGTGTGGACAGTTTACTAATATATTAAGTGCCCTAAGACTGTTTGAGGATGAAATGTTGAAAATAAATGAGATTTAACCATCTTTCCGTCTCCGATGTTTTTATTTTCACCTTGAAGGTGGCTGGTAATTGAAACAGTCATTTTTATTTTCTCCACTGCACTTTGAGTCCATTTCTGTCCCCGTTTGGCTGCTCCTCTGTCACCAGGCCTGCTCCTCTGTGAGGGAGAAGGAGGAGGAGGAGGAGGAGGGGGAGGAGGAGGAGGAGGAGGAGGAGGAGGAGGGATGGCTGCGATGATGCAGATTTGCTAAATATAGACAAGATAAAAAGATATGACAAACAGACTGGAGTTAGATGACAGGGAAACGAGATGGGGAGAGATGATCTCAGCATGAGGCACATCTGATTGTCTGTTACAGTAAATTCATGCATGTTTTAAAACTTCCATATTATCTCAAAACACTAAATACTGAGAATAAATTATCATAAAACATGGCCCACATACATATCATCTAAAAGTGATGATGAAAAGTCTGTATGGAAACTATCAGCCATTGATGGAATAATAAATACAATTTTAAGTAGTGCACTTTAACAGTACAGTTTTAGGTAATTGTACCCTAATTTTCTGTTGCTTTATACCTTTACAGCACTGCATTTATTTGACAGTTTAATTATTGATTACTCTGAAGATTCGAATTATTAAAATATATGAATATATATATGAATAAAGAAAGATGAGACAAAACAAAGAAAACACATTATAATGCATGTAGATTAAGCTCCCCAGCAGTATATATACAATTCTGAAAAAGGACAATATGCATAATAAACAATTTTTGGTACTTTTAATATATGTTGATGCAAATATTTAGTGGTTTTCCTGAATAAAATTTTGAATACATGTTGCTGAGTATTTTTACAAAGTGGTATTAAGTTTTTTCATGGTCAAAATAAATTGAGGAATAAAAGTCCACACTAAAAGTCACCTCCTTCAGCTATGACTGTTCTAGGAGTAGTTATGGTAGTGCTGCACTTAAGAATAATTTTGAAGTACTTGAGTAATTTCATCTTCTACTACTTTATTATTAAACTCCACTGCATTTCAGAGCCAAAGATTGTCATTTTTCATCTACTACATTTATTTGATATCTTCATTTACTTTACAGATTTAGCTTAATAATAAATGAATAATCATCGATCACAGATCAAACTCTATTGATCCCTCTGGGGATATTCACAGTTACCCAGCAGGTACAGTACAGTATTATAAAATAGCCAACTTCAAAAGCAGCAACATTAAAGTGATGAACACATTAATACTCAATAATATAATATGCATTATTCAGATATGGGCTATTCTAAGTTATGAGTAGTTTAACTTTCGGTACTTTTAGTATATTCTGATTCCAATACTTTTGTGTTTTTACATTACTACAAAATTGAATAAATTACCTTTTTCTTGTACAGTAACAGAGTATTGTAATACTGTTGCACTCAGTGGAAACAACTCTGGTCTCCACTACATGGAGAGTAAATGAGAGATGCTCGTCATTATTGCTGTGTCTGCCATGGAGCTGCACCAGCAGAGGTTGCTAATAGCAACAGGATTTTAGACTGAACCAGCTTTTTGTTTTGACGAACAAAAATACAAACTACATGTAGACTCTTTCAGCTTAAATGACTGTTATAGTTGTGAGTTTACCTGTATAACACTGGTCAACATTTCCATCCAGCAGAGTCTCTATTTCATCTGAAAAATGTTTTGAAGATTATTAACACAGAGATTCACAGAAAGAACTGTGTGTGATCCGATTCATTTCTCTGAATGTGTTGATGCATATATGTGTTTGATTTTCCTACCTTGACTGTCAACTTCTAGAATGGCTGAGAGTTCTGTTCATTAAAAAAAAAAAAAAAAAGTTGTCAAAAAACTGAAATAACAAATTAATTAAATTATTTTCATCCAAACTGTACGTATGCTTTCAGGAACTAACCTGACCAAGACCGGGAAGCATCAGAGTGTAGGAACATCCCTGCTGGGAAAAATAAGGATTTAGACCTTTTGCAGAGTTTATGAGTATTATTGTGTAATTTACCAAAGTCATTTTACCTTTGGGAGTGATGGTGTGTGTGTGCCTCTCACCGTCTAGTTCAAAGATCAGTAGAAACACACATTAGACATTTTTGTGCACTGATCTGGCCTGAAAAATGACACCTCTCTGGTTTCTTCCTAATTTGGAGAAAAATCCTAATTCTGAGAAATGACAGACTCAGAGAGACACTTTTCAAGGTCTGATATCTGCTATGACCTGATCTGACACAACCACTCATTCCAGTTTATCTGCATAATTTTCTTTTGATCTAACATCATCAGGGTTGTGTAACATCCTTTCAATTTGTGTTCATTGTGTTTCCTGTTCTATTTCATAAGACTAAAATCTCCTGTCACTTCAGTTCCTGCCCTCGTGTTACTCCCACCCCTGATCATCCACACCTGTGGTCATTTACCTGCCCCTGATTTTACCATCCGCAAACCCCATTCATCACCTGTCCTTGGTTTTGCCCTAAGTCAAAACCAAGGTGTGTTCATGGAGGCTTTGCCAGATTGTTCATCCTCATGTTTTCTTTGCTTTCCAGCATTTATCCACAATTTTTGACTCAGCTTTGTCACTTGGTTTTTGGACATTTGCCTGCTCCCTACCTGGTTTTCGTTTGCTTGCATTGGACTCACCTTCTGTGTATGACTGCCTGGTTTACAAGTGTTTGAGTCTTCGAATCGTGCACATGGTACAAGGTAAGATTACCTTGTGTATTGGTTCATGAATGCACTTTTACATTTTGCACTTTTTGACACGTTTTTGACTTGTACCTTTAGTGGTGTTAGATTTTCTGCTAGCACTGACATTAAACTTTGTGTTTAAAGCTTTTCTTACATCATAGAATGTATTGCATTGTTTTGGGGTATTTGTTTGCAAACTTGTTTAATTCAAAGTTTTGTATTAAATTGAATATTTAATTATTTAAGTGTACAATGAACTCTTGACCACAGGCATTGAGAGAGAAAGTAGTGTGTATCTGTATTTAAAGTTTAAACACACACTGTGAAGATACGGGGAAAGGGAAAATGTGAAGTAGAGTGGAAAGTTCAGATGGCACAAATTTACCATTCAACCGCTGGTCAGTGAAGCTGTAATGAACAGGGTGCACCATGGGCTTTTCTGATGAAAATAAGAAAAAAAAAACTCATGGTCAGCCTCAAAGGATCAATATAACTCAGTTAGCGTGTGTACGTGTGTGTGTGTGTGTGTGTGTGTGTGTGTGTGTGTGTGTGTGTGTGTGTGTGTGTGTGTGTGTGTGTGTCTTACTGCATGAGCATTTCCCTCGGTAGATTTGTCCGAGCACAGTTGTGACAATAGTCAGGAACACCACACACAGCAGAACCAACCACAGCACCCTGAACATGCACTGCCACTCATCTGGAGGACAGAGAGACATCAAAGCACATTTTGCTAACAGAAAAGGTTCAGGGTGCATATTGCAGAAATTTCCTAACTTGCAGATCTTGCAGATGTCAAGCTGTCCTAGATTTCACTGTAGGTAGTGTTAGCTAACTGTAGCTAATTGTAGTGTTAACTAACTTCTTTAATCTATGGCTGCTTTTTAATTGCTTTTACACAATAGATACTGGATTGTGTCTGCTGTCTTAGCCTACTCTCTTTCAGTTATCTCCCAAATTAGCATTGTTGTAATTTTACCAAAAATAGCATCTGTGAATTTCTCTGCAAATGTTACCAAAACCTCCAACTCATCTTGAAGTTAAGAGGCCATTGTTATTTTTGCTCAATTTTTTGTATATTTCAATGAGTTGAAACAGTCACAGAGTTGGTGAGCTTGGTAGGATTAGAAAAAATAGTTTTGTTGCTAGAAAACATAAAAGTTGATATGCAATGATGGATTGGGTATTTAGGATTTCCTAACCTGGGATAAGATAGGATTCCCTACATTTAGTAAGGATTTGTTTCTGTAATACCAACATGGGAAAATTCTATCAAATGATCCTACTCTATCTTAACTTAAAACTTAAAACAGGATATTTTTTAACATGACTCCAAGCATGCAATAACTGTTGTTTTGATCATACAATTAAATTTACAGCTTATACATAGTCAGAAAAAAATAGAGAGGTCCATCACAACTATCCAGAGTTCATGCTGAGCTTGACATATTCTTCAAATTGTTTGTCTGGTCCCATATCTTAAAATAGTAATTTTACAATAATACAAAACAGAAAAGAAGAGAGAAATCGTCGCAGTTGAGAAGCTGTAACCAGCAAATGTTTGGCATCAATGCTTGACAAGTGACTTTAACAATTAATTGGTTGCAAGATTTAACTAATTCTTATCTAAAAATATGCACACACATGAATATAATAAATAAATCCACTCAGAGAAATGTGTGGCAGAGAGAGAAAAGAAGAATAATAGCAGGAGGTAAAGATAACAGTAACAAATATGAGCAGAAAAGAAACAGAGGGAGAGTATGGAAAAGTTTCGTGGAAATTGGGCAGAAATATTAAAGTTTGATGGATATCCAGTTTTCAGCACACACACACACACACGCACTGGAAAATATGACTTAGATGTAGCTTTAAGCTCGGGGGAGTGTTGGAAAGCTGAATAGGAAGAAAGTCAAAATCAATGCAGCCTTGGAGATACAGCAGATTAAGATGAACTGTAAAGCTCAGCTCATACAATACAAAGAGAGAAGACGGGAAACAAAGTCACAGAGCTGAGACTGGAGTCGAGAGGGAGGAATTGGGGGAAATTTGTTCTATTGAAGAAAATGACTCCACTGTGAACTGAGAGAGAAGACGAGTCTGAGTGAGATTGAATCAATTGCAGCACAAATGAAAACTGATTGGCCAATTTCTTTGTCTCTTATTGTCTCCTCTCCTCTCCAATCTTAAAGCAAAGCCACACTGACCACAAAGGGTAGAGGGAAGCTCTGCTCTCTCATCCTGACACCAACCTTTGTCTGTCCGTTTCCATGGCAGCTTTTCCTTTCCTTCCCTTTCCTCTGTTGCAGTCAAAACTGTTTGATTGGCGAACCAAAGGAGACAGCGGCTTTGATTGGCTGGCTCCGAGGTGGGCGGGGCAGGGAGACAACAGTAAAACGCCTTTCTCTGTTCTTCGCCATCCTTTTTCTTTTCCTCTTCTTCGTCCTCAGGTAGGTGGAGGTGTAAGGAGCTGTGATTACTGAGGCCGTATAAGGTTAGATTGACAGTCTGTGCGTCTCTGAGTTGAAGCGTCACTGACACCTCGAGATAAACCTTTAAAGCTGTGAAGATAGACGGTGAAAATCATATTTTTAATTTAAAACATTTCAGGAGCAAAATAAGCAGTAAACACCATGTCTGAGCATTTCTTGCTTTGAAACAGCATTGAGCAAGGGTAGTCTAAAAAAAACAGATTCAGTCAGACTGGATATATGATGTCATAAACCTCAGGAACCAATCCAATTAATTGAGGGAGTGGTGCTATGCATATAGCAGCGATGCCCAGCCCACAGGCAAA
This sequence comes from Lutjanus erythropterus, assembly GCF_056507025.1. NCBI lineage: Eukaryota > Metazoa > Chordata > Actinopteri > Lutjaniformes > Lutjanidae > Lutjanus > Lutjanus erythropterus. Next base: position 21,838,531 of record NC_139319.1, on the reverse strand, counting down.
GCCAGATGTAGCTAGTTACTGTGATTAGCTATTAACAGATGAGGAGACAGGTGCAGTTAGTCAGGGGTGGGGGTGTTGGTTGTGTGGAGAGAGTATAGTGCTATATACAAGCCATTTTAACAAGGCATTTGGACTTTTTTGCAAAAAAAACATTTCAGACACAATTTATTACTTCTTGCAGAGCATTTTATATTGTTTAAAACATGACTGAAGGGTGTATTTAAGCCTAAGTTTGAGTAAAAGTGGAACATTTTTATAAATGAGGCCCCAAAGGTGTATCTTTAAAAACCGTGTAATACCTGAATCAGAGATGTTTCTCTGTAATTCTGCCATGTCCATATCTGTTTCACACACGAACCAGCTCTGTTCTGATGCCAGATCTGTTGTGTTGCTCTGATCCTGATGTATGCAGGCCTGTTCCCACTTTTTGCGTTCTGAAGTCTGTGAAGGGTCACATGTACTGTTTCTCCTGATTTCACCGTCTCCGATCCTCCCATTTTCCCCCGTCTTCTTCACCTGGTTTCCTCGCTCACAGGGTCGGTAAGGTAGACAGTGGAAGTTAACCTTTGATGCTGAATGGAGAGAGAGAGAGAGAGAAGGAACAACAGAAAATTCAGAGCGGTTTCTCAGCAGGAGCAGGCTTAGAGTGGAAAAAAATTCAAAATGTTTTCAACTCAGAAATCAGAGAAAGAACTCAAAATGGAAGCTGTTGCCTCCAGTTTATATCCGACAGACAAAGACAGATCGGAGAGAGACAGACAAAGAGCAAAAGCACTGACGGTGAACACGTGCGTGATGAGTACAAAAGCTTTAAGCAAGTTGCTTTCAAAAAGAGAAGCTTTTCAAGGTGACACAATACGGAAACGTTTTCAAAGCTGCTGTCAGTCAGTGTTGTATAGAGCTATATTTGGGAGTGACTTTAAGCTCAGAAAGCAAAAAGAAGAAACATCAGAGTCTACATGAAGAGGAAGAAACAGGACAAAGTGACTCAACAACATAAAGTTTACTTCTTTTAAAGGCTGACTTTTGATATAAAGTTTGAACAAAACTGAACCAAAACACAGCCACAGTTCTGGTTTTTAAATTCTTCAAAAGGTCGTGAACTGAAACATTTGGAAAAACCCACACAAGCATACAGTCACACACCACACACACACACACACACACACACACACACACACACCTCTATGTGAAGCTGTTTGTATGACCCACCTCTGTACAATGTGAAGAACTCTGGGAGGCAGATAATGAAGGCGAGGATCACGAGGATGAGAAGTTTAGCCAGTCCTGCTCTTGTCATGGTTGCACCATAAGATCACATACGCACACACACACACGGAGACACACACTTCTTCATGCTGACAGAGGCATGACTTGTGGCTTGTGGCTTCCTTTCCTTTGAAACAAATACATTTATTCTTTCATGCCTCCTCTCTGTGCCCATCGGAGTAGCCATTGATAGAAGCTACAAAGCCCTTAAACTACGACTCATAACTCTTGTAGAAGCAGTCGACGAGCAACACAACACATGTGCAGAAAACGAAGTTCACTTCCTATTACACTTCCTGTCATTTCCTCAGATCGAGTGAGAAATGGAGAGAAACAACAAAGGGTTTCGATCAGCACAGTGTAAGTAGAACTGTTGTGTGTCACTGCTGGGTGTGGGTTTGCGTGGAAGACGATGTTTTGATGCCGTCTGTCCTCTAAAAGAAGAGATAAATGGACTTTATTAGTCTTTTGAAATGAGGTCCTGTGTGAACAACAACAACACAGAGGCAGATGATCAATCATGTGTTGTTTATATTTGCTCTATGTCTGTAAAGAGGCATCAGCTTACGGTTTATATCTGTGAAAAATGCAAATTGTTGTTTGTTTTATACCTTTATATGATTAAAAAAGAGGGAAACCAGGCTCATCTATGGTAGACTGTAAACACAGTGTCAGTTACTGAAGTTAAAATGAGGAAAAACTCCACTCAATGTGAAGCTGCTTTGGTCTGACCTCTACAGAAGCCCATTTACACAACTGTTTCTTCTTACATGCTTTCTTTAATTATGACATAATTGTGAATTAGTATCTAAAAATTATAAGAAAGTTAGAAATATCCAATCAAGTTGCAGGACAACCATGTACCAATGTTAAGTTACTGAGGTCCAGTTGGAAAAAATGATACCAAAGAGTTTTTGTATGTAAACAAAATTATATGTGGTTGTCACCAAAAAATGAAATGTGCAGGTTTATAATTATGATTTGTCATAATTATTAGAAACATTTAAATAAATGTATGCATATAATGTATATTTATGACTCATGAGAAGCAAAATTATAAATATAATATAGTACATAATTATTAGGCAACATCTCATAACTTTGCAAAAGGTCTCATAACAAGATAAAAAGTCAGTTTCTCATTATTAGGACTTACTGTCTCAGAATTTTGAGAAGGTCTTTTTTTATAATTACTCAGGTGAAAGAAAAAGTTCCAAATAAGATCTTTGTCTCGCTTGTGTCTCCTAGACACAAATGTGCTCTATTTAAGACCAATATGAGACTATAATCATTTTCTCATATTTCTTAAATTTGGCTCCTGAGAAACAGGCTCTGTCTGTCTATCCCAAGATGAATTTGAGCTCAGTTTAAGGTTTTAAAGTGTTCTTTTCTTATCTGACTGCACTGATCTTGAATTTGTCTTCAATAATCAGCTCTTCAGATAACAATGAGATCTAAAAATGAGACCTCAAAGGAAACCCAATTGTCTTAAATTACATCTTAAATTTGTCTCAGTGGTCAAATTAATGTCTTGTTGCTCCATACAGTTGTCAAAGAGAAACTTCTGACACAACTATGAGCTCAGCAAAAGATCTAAGATGCTAAGTTATAATCATGAGAAATGTTTTATTAGGTAAATCATGTTGAGGTTTCTTATAATGTTTAGCTACTAGATCAAAAACATAAGACACTGTCATAATTGTGACTTATCGAATCATATATATCAAACTATTAAGTCATATGCATAAGAAACACTCTCACAATTATGACATGCTAAGTCATAATAATAAAAAATAAGACATAATTATGAGAATGTTTCACATAATTTTCAGTGCCAGAAATGGACCAGCTGTCAATCCTTTAATTAACGTTACCACGCAGGAGAGAGCTGATAGGTGTTTATATTGCTGCTGTAAAGGCAATGACCTTTCTGTTTCTTTTTTTTTTATTTGACTCTATTCTAAAAAAATATGTATTTTCCTTTGTACTGTTTGACTTGATCTCTGTTGGGTGTTTAGTGTAGTTCAGATTTTACAGTTGGGTTCCTGAGAGCCACTTATCTTGGCAGGCCTGGGACGGGAACACACACACACATGCACACACAGAAAGAGGATCAGAAAAACACACACACATACTCAAACACATAAACACAGTGATGAGCGTGGCTGGCAGGTGGAGGCCTTATCTCCTTCCTACAGCGGCTTGCCTCTCTCGGGGCTCAGTCGGCAGCTTAGAAACGGATGGAAGCAGCCAAAACTAAGAAAGAAAAAAAAAAATCACTTTCTGTCCTTTTATGTCCAATCAACGCTGCTTGACACTTGGACAATTCCCAAATATTTTGAGTTTATGGCTTAAATGTATTTACTTCTATACTTGTGATGGTTAACAGAGCTGTTGCAGACACAAAGCAAGGTGTGAATGTGCAAGTAGCTCAGTGGAAGCTGTTTTCTATTCACATCCTGTTTTCAAACAAATAGATTTTCCCTGCAGAAGCCAGTAACACCTTCTTCACTGACACTAAACTTTAAAGTTTATAATTTCTAAATAGTTTCAAAAATGTGTCCTGGGAAAACGTTTGTAGTTTGGTATAAATTGCAGGAACAAATGTTGGAAAACCTGTACAAGTGGTACACTTCCAATTAATAATTGCAATTAATTGGTATAGTCTTAAGTCAGTGTTTAGCAGGTCAACATGCAAAAATGGGGAATTTGTTCCGAAACAGTTCAATATTCTATGTGGTGAGTAAACTTTCCAGTCTTGAATTTACCAAGAGCGCATCTTTACTTTAGTTTAAATGGAGCACATTTTTCTGAATACTTTGTACCAAATTACATAGTTCTTATTATGGAAAAGATTATGAAATCATTTAGAACGTAGAGACCTTTAAAATAAAACGTCACTGATGTCAAATGTTTAAACATTCAGGAATTTTGTTCTGCGACTTGGTTGGCTGCAGAGCTGAAATAATCGATTAGTTGAATAATCGACCTGTCAGAATATCAATCAGAACTACTTTGACGTTTGATTAATCATCAAAAATGCCAAAAAGTTTTTCTGAACAATAATTTACTTGTTTGTAAAATGTTCAACAGTACATAACACAATGCCAATGTGAACAATAATAATAATAATAATACTGATGATGATGAATAACTGACCAATATTGTAAACAGAAGCATACACACAAGGGGTAACAAAAAATATAATAATAATAATAATTGAATAAATAAATAACATAACATAACAACATGAACTAACTAAAAAAAATAATAAATAAAAAAAATAAAGGCTGAACAGTAAAGCACCAGTGTAATTTGTGTCAACTTTCATTGTCATTACAGTTCAAACCATCAGGGCAATATTACATTAATAAGGGGACCCACATCACACATCAACCCACCTATTATATGTCTACCTACCAGAAAATTTTTTATAAATAACAATTGACACAAAATCTCAATTTCAAAATTATTTTGTGATTAAAAAAAAAATCCCATTGCTCCTCCAGAGTCTATGGATCAGAACTGCATCCGAAGCAAACAACCAGTTATACACAGAAACAGTCTGCTATAATGAAAGAGCAGACCCCAGAGTGTTACAACTGACCAATCAGAATTGAGCGTTCAACAAACAGTGACATACAATAACATATATGAATTTACCTACTGAAGAGCACTATTACTCTATGTTAAAACAGCCTGGGGATATAAGTAAGAGCATGAGACCAGACAATATGGTAGTGTAACAGTTGGGTTATGACCAAAGAGCCAAAAGGCGGGGCAAAATGGCAGGCGTTTCTCAAGCAATTTTACTGCTGTGTCAGCTGCATACACCCTGAGAGATTTACACAATCCCAAAACATATGTGTAAAGGTTCCTTTTTCAAAGTGGCAACACCCATCACAAAGATCACTATCACCAAGTTTCAGTTTAAATGTACATCCAGATGTAAAGTGTGCAAACTTAAAGTGAATCAGCTGATGAGCAGGATTCTTGGAAGAAGTCAAAGCCAATCTCGTCCAGATCTCTACCCCAGACTGATGTAACAGGCAGGGGATTAATGTTGTGTTTTGATAAACGATGCAAAGCCAGATCTTTAAGCAGAATGAAGAAGGTTAACAAGGGTTACGTAACTAAGGTACCCAAGGTACTCTGTATGATTTTAGAGTGGTGTGAAGTCTAAGATAAAACATCCATGAGGAGTCTGGTAGGGAATAAGACTCCTTTAGGTCCTGGAAAGAACAAAGGCCTTGTTTGGTGAAAATGTCACTGAGGACATATCCACCCTGGTTGGCCCTTTTGGGGAATTGAAAAGGCATGGAGCCAGTCAAAAGGAAGTTGTTGTTTCATATGGGATTCAAATCATGAAACCTACGGCTACTGAGCTGTAAATATTTTCCGGTTTGGTACCATACAGTCAAAGAATTTGACACGATAGACCCCATATGCATCCGTGGTGTTCTAATCTTTGCACCAGTAAAAACCAGGTCTTGAGGTCTAGAGGGATGGCATAAGGCATTCTCAATATGTCGTCATGACACACAGGAGGAAGAGTTGGGCCAAATGATCAGTGGTCAATGGAAAGACCAGTAGTATGGTTTAAAATTGGGCAGGGGACCTAGAGTTTTGGGATGTGTTAAGGTGGAAAAATCTGTAGTGGGGCACTTCTCTTTCCAAAGAGAGTTTCTGCACATTGAGTCCAGGTCTTTAAAAAGTTTGCAAGGAGGTGAAGGAGGGAGCATGGAAAACAGAAAGTTTATATTGGGGAGAGTGTTCATTTTCACAGCTGAGATATGGCCATGGAGACCATTTGGTTAAGTCACTTGTGATTTTCCCCAGTACTGTATCTACCAGTGGAGGAAAGGCCAGGGCAGATTATTATTCCCAAATAGGTAAAAACATTACATTCCAAAGTAATTGGTAAAGAGGAAGAGGGGATTTTTCCAGTCACCAGGCCATTTAAACACACAGCTGGTGAAACAGGCAGCTAAAGACTTTGCCTTTGGCTCTGAGAAATCTTTGTTATGCACAAATGCACGTTTAGAATTATGCATTTTTAAAAGTACTTTGTTCTGTATTCTTTCACACATCATGCTCAAACTTTAAGTAAATTGACACCAACTTATCCCAGTCTTTTGCTTGTGTTTTTACTCACACATCATCCTCGTCATCAGCATCACCATTTACAGTACCAAAATATTTTTCAGTTGTTGTAGTAGTAGTAGTAGTAGTATTTAGATAAATGTATGTTATGTGTAGCTAATGGTTGCAGTTGGTCTTGCTTGTAAATGTTTTTTCACACTAGATGCCAAGTTCCTGAACGTACAGGTAGTAAATCGCTCAGACAGTTACCTTTTTTGTCTTCTAATTATGTAATCTTGTTACATGTATTCCATTACTCCCCAAGCCTGTCAATGACACTACATAAAACTACACAGAACTTAGACTACACAGACCTACCCAAGCATACTTAAGTGCATTTGTGCAACCAGACAGTGCAAAAAATACTAAAACAAAAAGATAAATCAACATAATAGTTAAAAACTGCTTTTAGACAGATTTTTTAAATTTTAATTAAACAAATTTTTTTATGTCATGTTACATAAAAAGTAATAAAAACATAACTTTTATTACCCTTTTATGTATTTTATGCTCAGTGTGTTATCTCACCCTCCACACAGATACAAGCTGAGAGTAGAAGATAACAGCAGGGAGTGAAATGCTGATCAAAACAGTTTTTATTGGCTGCAGTAACAGAGTGAAATTGAGTGTTCCACGTTTTTCAGGGGAGCAGCTGGAAATACCTCCAGTATCCTCGAGTCTCCTTGAAACCTGGTTAGGAACCTGCAGGTAAGGACTTGCTCTCATTTAGTGTTGTGTGTGTGTGTGATTAGTAAACTGCTGTGATTCTGCTGTTCACTGACAAACCAGCATAAAGAGGAAAAGAAAACCTCCTTTTAGTTCCACAGCGTGAGCCGAACTTTCAACCTGACAGTTTGCCAGAAACTAATAAATCATAGCTGGGGTTGATTGGCTGGAAGCTCCAGCAGATGGACTTGGAAGATGTAAACTTGAGATCTGACTGAAGACGCCTGGAGGGAGTTGGGCCCTCAGAGGATCTGACAGGTGTTCAAACGCTCTGAGTTCAGGATGTTATACCGCAATTTTATTACTTTTCCGGCAGGAGAGCCAAATTGTGGGGATGTGAGTTGGTTTGCCAGAGTCTGTGTGTCTTCTGGTCCACTCAGAGATATCTTGACGAGCAGAGACCAGGTCGCTATTACTCCCTGACACTTTGTCTGGCACCACAATCAGGGTCAAAATTTCAACTTGAATACTTTTCAGTTTGACCTTTTGGCTTATTTGCTTTCTTGCAGAGAGGGAGATGAGAGGATTGATATCAATTTCATGTCTGTAAGAGAAATATGAATGAATGAATGAATTATCAAGTTTCTCTATTTATCTAGTTTGGCTGTACATACATATATGTGCATGTGAGTCCCTCTCTGTCCTCCCTGTGTTTGTTTTAAACATGGCAGCCTGGTGAGTATGTTTCTCATATTACAACTAAACAGTACACCAAAATATGTCTCTGAAAACATTTTAGGCGAGAAACAGACAATGCAGTAACAGAACCTTGATCCATATTTGATCAACACTGCCTGGTCTGACAGCCTGATCTAAGTTTCAGGATTCTTTATTTGACACTGGACACAAAATAGCCTCCATCTGGTCACAGTTCTCATATTACAACTAGCAGGCAAAAGTGACCCAAATCTGATGTGAACAACACCAATCTGATCTTTGCGATTCTGATTAAGGCCACTTTCACTTGCGGCCCCAAATCAGATAAAGGTCTGCTTTTTTTTTTTTGGGGGGGGGGGGGGGGTACTGTGACCTGAGTGTGAACAGTCATCCCAGAATTCATGCAACTTTTATACCTGAAGTGTCTTGCCACAATATGCCACAAAATGACAGATGTAGTTAAAAGTAGCCCTTAGACATCCTGAAATGTTTCTGTTTCTGCTCAATGTATCTGTGTTAGATATTTCAGCATTTAACTGTCGTCATAAAAGCAAATAATAGTGTTTTCCAGAATGTCAAACTATTCCTTAAGGATTCAGCAAATATATCTACAGAAAATTTAATGTTATTTACCCAATGGCCTTTCCTCTAGTCCACAATAAAAATATAAATATATAGCATACTGCCATTAAATTAAAACTCTTTACTCCCCCACCCCCCTTCGGATAAACTAATATTTTTAGCTCTTTTGCAAGACTGACACTAAGAATATCATTATTTTGTTTATTCAGCCCAATACTTCTATAGGCTGTAATGAACTCTGCAGCCTCCAGAGAACACTGGCAGAACTAAGTTTTGTTTATATAATATCCGTCTCAGAGTTTTGGCATGCATTCAGACCATTTTAATCATCAGAATAAACCAAATAGGCGATTTGTTTGTTCAGTAGTAACCTGTCTGAAGCATCAGTCACATGTAGCTAACATGCATCTATCAGTTTTAATGCTGCAGTCAGAACACAACCGTGCAGCACAAATGCTGACTGAGTGAGCAGTGTGTGTGTGTGATAGACAGAAGATGGTTGTCTTTATCAGCACTTTACTTTTCTTCAAGACAGAGTAATTTGCAGTCTATTATGAACACTAACCATACATCCTGTCAGTCTGCGGTGTCGCCTCGGACAGAAATCCCTCCAGAGAAACTGTATGTGAGATATTTTTGAAGCTCTGCATTACTGCACAATCTGATGTAGGGAGTTCAGAGATTGAATGTAACAGCATGATGAGATTAGGGATTTAGGTACAAGAGAGGATATTCAACAACAGGCTACGCTTTGCAGGCACAGCACAGGTTATGGTTGTATTTGAGGCATTAGATGTTGTACATTTGATCTGTCTCATCGTGTCCTCGCTGGAATGTCTGAAGTTAATCCCTGGATCTGCTTTAAATGCTTTACACAATGATGCGCTCAGATAGGATAAGGCATCAGTGTCTACAGTGACTTGAAGTTCTCTTTCATCCTTTTTTTCACATTTGTTTGTGAGGAATTTACAGAGAAGGAGGTCAAGCAGGTTTGTTTGATTTTTAATGCAGTTTATTGGGTTTTATCAAAGTGTGAGATAATTGATTATTTCAGCTGATCTGTCTCCTGATTTATTAGAAAAGCACTGAGAGGAAAGAACCAGGCAAAAAACTTATATCACTTAAACGGTCATCCCATTTTGCTACATTTCTGAGGAGAGTGTATAAGCACACTGTCTGAGTGGTTACAGACGCTCCACAGACAGGATTAGAGGGTCTTTTTTGCTCACAGCTGTGAAACTTTTGACTGAGGTGCGATGCATGCTTGTTTTCTGAGATATCGGTTGTATTTTTGGCACATTCGTCAAGATTTTATTATCTCTCCCAGAGATCATTGGATAGGATAGGTGTGCTCATGGGTGCATAACCAACAGGGCTGGAGCTACTATCTGCAGCAAATTTCACATACTACTGGATCCATCAGCCTAATATTCTTTGTGCACATTTATGACTGTATGCTCATGGATCTCTCATGGTTGCACTTTCACAATTTTTGTGAAGAGGCTCCAAGTTATCAACAACTACTAGCTGAAAAACAAGGCTTACTTAGTCGGTTGCAGGACACATTTTGAACTTTGTCGTCACTCAAAACTAATATCCATAGAAAAGTTTTGTTTTCATCTAGAACTGGAGCATCTTTGTTGTCATCTTCTCTGCTCTGCTCTGCTGTTAAACAAATGGGAGATGCAGACTTACAGAGTCATCTGTAAGTTACTGACTTCTAGGCTAATGTTCATGAAATTTGGTTCATTGAAAACATAATAAAATTGAACTCAATACTGTGGTGGAATTAAATTCAGTTAACTGGGGCAGTCTAATCAGCTCTATATGCCAAAGCTTTATCCTTCTAAATAAATATATCATGCAGGCTCTGACCTATGAATAGGAAATATCAAATTTCAAATATTTTTAATATTTGTGAGCTTCTCAAAAAATGTTGATTCCTATCCATTATATTGTGGTAAAACCACCTGGTTGCTTGTAATATTCTAAATAAATAAATAACAGTTTTAAATAAATGACAATGCTAATATTGACAAGGTTGGACTTTGTCCTGTTTATTGTTTCCTTATTAAGTTTATACAGTTAGGAAAACCAAAAAACTGAGACTATTCTATACAAAAACACTTTATTAAAACTGTTGCAAATCTCTGCTGGTTGCCTCTGGCAGTTGTGGTGGCATTGCAGTAGGTGCTTCAACATCTATTGCCTAGCAGAGATCTGTACTCTACTAAATGACCTCTTATAGTTTCATTTTTAGCCCAATTTTTAGGCACATCACTAATGATCTGCTTTTTATATTTTTTTTAAGCGACTGGCTGTGACTAACGCATTGTTTTAACTTAGTGACTCTCCTGGGCTACACTAATGTCCTCTTTGAATATGTGTGTGTAAACAGTGTGTTACTACTGTTTTGGCAGTATGTCTTTCGTATGTTGTCTGCTGTGACCTGTCTGACCTGTGTCTTTTTTGTTATTCCTCATTGTGCATAGCTGTAGGGAACTGTAAAGTTATCTAATCAAATCTAAACGTGCTCAGCTCACACTGCAGTTCAGATTTTACATCAGTCACACAGCTGAATAAAGTTCAACATGCTAATGAGACAAGAAAAATCCTCACTCCAGATCCCCGTCTGCCTACATCGTCATATATTAACTCTGTCAAATTTTCATCTCTGCCTCTCATCTAACATCTTGCATCTCATGAGACTGTCTCACCTCTGGCAACTTTTTAGCCAAACTTGCAGCTCGGCTCAAGGGATGTTCAGACAAGCACTTTGATACAGGCTAAATATCTTGATAACTGTTGGATGGATTGACATTAAATTTTGTACAGTCACGGTTCTGAGGAGATGAAACCTACTGACTTTGGTTATTCCTCAAATTTTTCATCTAATGTCATCATCAGAGCAAATTCACACAGTTTTCTTCAACAAATGGAGCTGGGTTAGTTTCATCATGTAGTATGGTTGTGTATAAGATGGTAACATCTGTCTCTGTCTCAAAGATGGTCTCAGGTGGGATGAGAATGTCTCTTTGATATTTCTCTGACTGCCCACAGACTCCTGTCTGATGACTTTGACCTCTTCTCAGTAGATGATGTGACAGCTTTTCTCTGTTTCAGGGTCCTTGAAATTTCATTTTTCAGCTGTTGTGGCACGTCACATACCACTCCACTTTTCCACTTGCAGCTCATCAGGATCACTTGTTCATGATGGCATACTTCAAGCCAAAACACAGCATACACCAATATGGGGCTATATGTAAAGCCTTCTTTCATATAAAATGTTTTCATGGGTTTTACAGACCACCATTTTCCATAAGGTTTGCAGGTGTACGTCAACAAATAAACTCTTTCTAACACAAAATATTCAGTATACCAAGACACTGAAGAAGAGGGGAACAATACACTGGAAAATTATAAGACAAATTAATAAAAAATAATATATAATGCGAAAGTATATTTTCCCCTTCTCTTAATAAATTCATCAAGTTACATTTAATCACATTATGGTCCTACTGATATAACTGAGACAATTCAGGATGCAGTTACAGTTACACCAAGTATTCCTCTGCACCTCTGAGTTAACCCCAACCTTACCCTTCCTCATGGGTCTCCCAAATTCCATTATACATTCAATTAAACAGAAAAACACAATTTAAAAAAACTGTATTTATATCATATCTCTATCTGCATTGAGTGCCTCCTTCCTTAACTCCAGCATATACTTTCTTCTTACTTTACTCAACTTTGACCCGAAAGCTAACTTTAACATGAGCTATATTAGATAAGTTTCCAAATCACTTATGAATTTTATTAAAAATAAATATTGTTAATGTAAAAGACATTTCAGGACCGACTACATATAACGTGTTAAACTATGTGAGCACATTACTACTGTAATTCAGATATCAGTAAGATAAAGGTACAAACCAGTTGCAACAGTTTTTGTAAATGTTGAAAATAAAACTCAAATTTTCAAGGCCACTGTCTTTGATCTGATTCAAATGTGGAAAATGTTGATTAGATCACCAGAATTTTACATGACTTAAATTGATTTTAACAACAGTAACTTGGGACTTGCTTAAGACTTGAAGGTTAAATATTCAGGCTTGCTTGTGATTTGTGTGTTTACTCCGATCTCAGCATACAAATTAGGCATTAACTTTTGATGTGTTATGATTTAAATGTAAGATAAGAAAGTCAATACTTAAAGTTGCTATTACCAGTATTGCCTACTTTTATATTAACAGTGTGACAATGTCAAAGGATTTACTTGAAGTTATGGACCTACAGAGGATTATCACCTAAATGTGCAGCTCCCCCTGAATTTATGGAGCTTTTTGTTTAGCTTTTTGGCAACTTTACTGTTTTAGTTTACTCTCACTGCTCTCATAACATTGTTTCTGGCTGTTTTCAGTGAAAAAGCTCTAAAAATGACGTGACTTGGTCAGCACCAAACAGCAGACAGACAAAGTTAGCAACTAACTAGTGAACAGATTGGGGTATTTAGCTGCTAAAGAGCCAGACATTTCCCTCAGGAGCTGGAGGAAACCAAACACAGACCAAAAAAGAGAGTGAAAATTGGACTGGTGGCTGGAAACAAGACTCCAAATGAATGATAATGCTGCAATAAGTGCTGGATGTGTAAATTATTTGCTAACAAGGAAATTATATGTCAGTGTTGTGCTCACAATAGGATCCTGCTGCCCACAAGTGGCCAGAAAAATCAATAATTTTTGTCTGTCTGAGGCGTCTGTCCTTAAAGTACACATATTTAAATGGTGTGCTCATTAACAGTGTACTGACTGTATCGATGGTATTTTGAAGCGTACTTGCAAGATTGCAAACAAGTTACATGAGAAACAAATGAGGGAGAAATAATAGGAAAATGAGGTACGAGTAGTAAGCATGCTTTTCCATTAAAAACAGAGCAGGAGGAGGAGGAGGAAGGAGAGCATGGTGATTTAGTGCTGTGTCAGCAGGAAGGCGTCATCTGGCTCTCCTGGGACGAAGCCACTGTGAAGCTTTATGACTTTTTATGGAGAAATTACGATGTTTCACAAAGAGATTATCATTATGAGTGAACCTTTAAAGGTGATGAAGGTTTCCAGACTTATCCCCCTCATGGCTCTAATAATTCTGTCTGTCTGTCTATCTGTCTGTAATATAGGGCTTTAAATTAGCTGGATGTGCCGTGAACACAGTTTGTCCTCGACTCTTTCTCTGCCCTTCCCTCCCCACTGTTTTGTTCACCTAAAGAAATACGAAGGGGCCTCTCACACACCGTCTCTCTCAGAGTTTCAAGGTCTTTAGTTTCAGTCACATCTTTTCTTCTTTGTGTGTCTGTGTGTGTGCATGAGTGTGCGCGTTGAAAAGGCAATACTTCAAACGACTGCAGACACTAAAGTGGGCTAAAGTGGGGTGAATTTACAGGAAGCTCAGAGCCATTGTGGTGCTGCATCTCTTTAGTATCCCTTCATGTTTCACCTTCTCTCTCCTTCTCGTCTCTCCTCTGCTGTAACCTTTCTGGTGAGAAAATGTCATGTCAATAAAAGCTTTTTAACATGAGGAAAAATCAATGTGCTCCAATTGCACCTTTCTTCATGCCTGCCTACTAAACAAACGAATGGTTCTGCGTCTGCACACAGCATGGTTGCAGGGCAAAAATCCTGTTTTCTAAAGCAGAAGTTTAGTAGTTTGACATTGAAATTGAATCCGCAGGCTGTTAAAGGCTCTCAAAATCCTATTTATTTTGATATGACTTAACACTAACACTTTATACTTTAAAGTGGTTTATTGGTCACAGCTCACACCATCAACTTTTATTGTCCTGAAAGGGAAAGCAGGCTTGCAGGCAGGGTTGCAATAAAGATGCACAATAAAAATGCAACATAAAAACAATAAAAACACACATACACGCATTAGCATAAAAGCTCAATAAAATGCATGATAAATAGATGCATCATATACCCACACCCAATCAATTTCTCATTAAAATGATCGATACAAACATCTTTGTTGACCCCCAAGAGTGATATTTTCATTTTATATAAGAGTTAAGAAAAAACAAAACGCACCTTTATTCTAAACACATAAAAATCAAAAACATTAGCTGCTCTAGTGAGAATTTTGACATACACGTAAAAAGCGCGATTTAATGAAATTCTGATATTAAAATGGAATTAATGACTACTTGTAATGTGAAAATTGTCAGTCATAATGACAAACCCACAGAGAATTATCACCCCAACTCAGCAGCAGCCCTCAGATCTGCGCTGCTTACTACACTGTTTCATTGTCACTGCTCTTAGGGTGTGAGTTTCTAGACACAGCAGGCAGCTGCTTTCAATGAAAAGGCTTTAATAAGCTTGCTAGCTACAGAGACTTTCAGAAGTTGGTAGAAATTAAAGCAGCGTTTCAGAATAGTGAATATCTATTCTTACATTCATCAGCTGGACACAAACATAACTAATAACTAATGTTGCTACATGTCTGCTGGAAGTGTAACTAGGCAACAGTTTTGTTAATGCAATGACCACAATAACTTTATCACGTGATAAAAACATCTATTATTATTGCTTAAAAGAGGCTGAGATTAAGATGAAGACTAAACTAAATAATTCACCCATACTTTTCTGAAGCGTCATTGTGTAGCTCACATTTTGGTGCCTCTGGCCGTCGCCATCTTGGCAGTGCCTGACTCTGTCAAACTCCCAGTGAATCCAAAAATGGGCAAAGAGTGGAGCACAAATGGAGCTGAGGGAACCCAATAAAGCTACCGAGCATGATAGCAATCTGTCGCTCAAAGCGGGCGCACCCATAATTATGTATAATTAAATTAAAATCAAATTAAATTAGCTAAAGAAACCAAAAAAAACACCAGTACAAGGGCATTTTAATATGAGGGTCTGTGATCCTCATATTGAAGAACTACAGTTTTTGGGTTAGGGTTAGGGTTAGCTTCAGTGCCAGCTGTGTGTGTATGTCTCAGCTGCCGCTTGATACAATCGTTAACTGATATTGTACACTTTCACACACGTCACCTGAGCCAACTGACCCTCAGGCAACTTTCTCCTTTGCTGTAGATGTGCTAGGCTCGTCACTAAAAGAAAACCAAATTTTAAAGATAGTTAAAAGATGTTAAGACCTGTAAAAGTGGCATATAGTCACACATTTGATCAAAAAGTTTTTAGTTTTTTTGACAAAGTAAACTTTTTAGGTCCTTGATCAGAACAAATCATGGCATGCTAGGCATCCAGCTACATGCCGTATGCCTTTAGCTGGCCCTCTAGTGCCTAATATAAGTACAGGAAACAGGAAATGAGAAAGATGACCGAGGTTCTGCCAGGCAGTAAGCTTGCTCAACTGTTGTTGGAGCACAGAGCAAAAAGGGGCGGGACTAAGGTAGGGGTCCATTCCATTTGCTGATGAAGACTGGCTCTTATGTGGCCCTTGGCGTTGAGATTATCTGTCACACAGGCTATACTTCATACCCTGCATTTCTGTCAATGATGAAACAAAGAAACATCTCAATAAAATTGTTTTATTGAGCTAAAACAAAAGCACTACAGTCTGATATGAGTCAATGTTAGTGGATTAAGTGGATGAAGATGATCTACAGTACAGTGTTAGTCTGAATGGTCTGGTTTGCTCTGGAGGAATTTATAGTTTTGTGTGCAGTATTTCTGCTGTGATGACCCTGTTATTTATAAAGCTCTTCAAGCATATAGATATACTGTGATATATTCACACATATACACTGACATTTCTCTGCCTGGTTTGTAAAGTGCATGGTGTTTTTTCAAGCTGACTATTCTTGTCATGTCTTGTAGTGCAGCTTGTACAATGAGAATAAAATTAGCCTCTCTATCTGATGCTATAATGGAAAACTCCACACACAAACATTAGACACACGCATACACACTTTCTCATGCATGAGGTAATTTTATTTTAGGAAGTTTATTTTGGGATAATGTTATTCATGAGTTTGCAAGATAAAGGAGCAAGCAGATGTTTTGGGAGAAAGCCGACTGCTAGACTTGACATTTCAGTGACATTAGCTTTTCTTGCATTTTCTGTGAAAGTCTGTGTTGTGCTTTAGATGAAAGACATATCGTGTCATTCAGAAGAAGCAGGTCAATTCTGTTGTTAATTATAACAGTTTTTGGCATGGATAAATATAATCATCAGTGAGAACATTCAAGTCATTACGGTTTGATTAACATTTTATCACAAATCTCCAGACGCTCCTTTGACACACATACATCCTAAATAATCTCACAATTTCATTCATTTTCTCACGCTCTCGATAAACCAGATGCAAGCTGAAAGCTCCCTTGTGCTAAAATATGAAGTACTGAGGCCCAGTTATGAGTTGATAAGCTGCAGTGTCAGCGTCCTCTAAATGCCCCCCGTCCAGTAATTATCTACCGACAAGGCCTCCTGCCTGTTCCTGCTCTCCTTCTTATCGTTAACGCCACCTCGATCCACTAATTCTTATTCTAAACCTGTTTCATCCTGCCATGTTCTTATTATCCTGCACTTAGTCACAAACTCACTTTTGGATGTTCGAAGGCAGATGGCTCACAGCTTTAGGGGTTTTAAATGGAAGTCACCTATAGGCAGAAGAATTATTTCCAACTACACGGAAGAAAACACCCTTTAAAGGTCCAGTGTGTAGGATTTAGGGTGTTATTTTAGCAGAATATGACAGAAATTGAATGTAATATTCATAAGTATGATTTCATTAGTGTTTAATCACCTGAAAATAAGAGTCACTGTGTTTTCGTTACTTTAGAATGAGTCATTTTTATGTCTACAGAGGGAACAGGCCTTCTTCCAAGGAGTCTGTAATGTTAAATCACCACGCCCAGAGTGGACAAACCAAATACTGGCTCTAGATGCAGCTTTTCATGTGTTTTGGAGACAAGTGAAGGCAACCGTGTCTACAACCTCACCACTAGATGCCACTAAATCATACACACTGCTCCTTTAATCATCTTAAAAGGAACATTTCACTTGAGTTATAATTGTGACCATTCTGACTATGGGTCATATTAACTTTTCCTTCGTTAACTGTGTTCAGGGCAAAACAGAAATATCAGGACACAAAATGCAAGCCTCCAAAAACATCCCAAATAAACTTGTAGGACTATCCTCTGATGCTTTCCTGCATCTGCCTCCATTCTTTGTCTTTCTTCCTCCACTTGCTTTGTCTGTTTCTTCATCTGAAAACAAGTAATTGCACTACGGTTTTTGAATTTGCCAGTACAGTAATTATTGAAGATATGGAAACAAGGGGGTAAAAATGGGGTAACTGAAGAATTTATACTGCAGGCATTTTTTAACTAAGTGGTACATATTCTGTTATCATGGGGCACAGGATGTCCTATATCTATGTATCTTTGAAAGTCATGTCTATAATGCATTTTAAGGCTCTACAAAGCTCTGTAAATGTTTAGAATCATGCACGACAACTTCTTACGAGGTTAATAGCGTATTATAAGTGGTTGACAAAATGTATTACAAGTTCAGCATTCATAATGCTTTATAATTCCATGCCAAAGTGACAATAGTGTTTGAAAGAAGTATCTAAGTCCTGGCCTGACTCACTGGATGCACTCTGCAGGTACAAGTCTGTCATTGGATGCTTGGTTTCAGTCGGCATTGCGGCATCTGCTATCTGCATTTACAAAGTCCTCGGGAAAAACAGACAAGACAACAACCACCAAGCTGCAACCTACACAGTGAAAATAGCAAATTAGCACCTGGGACACTAATGGTATGTAGGTAAATAAGCCAACAGCTATTTCTTTTCTTTTGGAGTGATTTAGCCATTTCAGAGAACTCCCCTCCTGACGTGTAAGAGTTTCACCAAAACAAGTCACCTCTCAACGCTATTTTGCAGCAGCACTGTCGCTGCATCCAGGGCTTAGCTCTGCCCAAGATGGTTGTGACTGGTTTAAAGAAGTACAAACAGGCAGGACATTTTTTCCTCTATAGCAGAATGTGTATGTGTGGAGCCAGACCTCTCTCCAGCACTGAGTGCTGTGCAGAGAGCAGTTTAACTTTATAACTTTAGCTAGTTGTAAAGACACATGTAGGGAACTGCTGTAATGTATCATAAAATATTATAAAATGTCTAATTAACACCAATGATATGCTATAACATGACTCTGTGAGCTTTGATTAGAGTGAAAGCACTCTATTAGGTTATTAGCAAATGAAATTCTTTTACTTATAAAGCATTTTAAAGCCTTATTAATGAATTATAATGTTCTCTGAATGTGCTTATAATGCATTATAGACATGGCCAGTGTTTTATACTGTAAATCGTGCAGAATTACACCGTGCATTACGGAGAATAATATAAACAAACATTGTCTATGGCTATGGCAATGGCTATTTTCTCACACGCTAAATTGACAGTGACTCACAGCCTCACACATGTAAACAAGGAGCAAGCTTCCCCAGTATCCAGGGAGCTCATGCTTATTTTCTCTCAAATTATATATATAAATTGAAGTTTATTTGGAAAGGTTTGTGAGACTTAGGTAGCTTGCCACGATATGAATTGTTTTGCTGGAGTGGAATGAAGGGACATTGGGAAGAAAAGATGACCCAGTAGTCAAAATGGGCTAAATTTTTTGCCAGTGCTTTCCAGAAATTATTTTGTCACTTAATTCGTTGGTGCTCCTTCTTGCCTTTCAGTCTCCCTATCATCTATTTCTGTTCCAGTCAGTGATTTTTTACATTTGGTGGCCTACTGAGAATTTTTCTCACAGTATGAAATATACAAAAATGGAAGGCTCTGCTCTTTGAATGTGAAATGTCTGAAAGCATTTTGGAGAGAGTTTTGCCTGAAGTAATGTATTTCCAAATGTGCTATACATTTGGTTGTGTTAATGAAAATCTATGCCACACAGGTGCAATAATACTGACAGTAGTAAAATGACAGGGGAGGAAATCAAATGTACACTCATTTCTGATGCTGAAAGTGTGTAGGGGACAGCCACGTCATGCTTGCTGCGTCTTTTCTCATCCATCCCTGTCTCCTTTCTTTTCTTTAGAACGGCCAAAATAAAACAGAGAGGCATCACTTTCAGACTCTCACACTAAGTGAGGAATGGATCCAGAATTGATCAAGTGTCAACTGGCTGACTAATTGCTTTAAGATTGTGACACGTGGACCGTGATTAGTTTGTGATTGGGCTGACATTCAGGTACAGAAGCAGCCAGAACTGTACTATGTCTTTAACCGCGACTATAATATTTATTGATCACCTTTTACTTTCCCCCCCTTCACCTCTTTCATTTGATTTCTTTGTATGTCCATCCCTGCTCTCTTCCCTCTGCGTCTCTCTGTTGTCTCATAGGTTTATGGATCAATGATCAGTGGGGGGTAAGGTGACCTTCCTCGGGCCGACCAATCCAAGAGCTCGCTGGAAAGAGCGCTGCCTTGACTAAAGACTAAAAATGCTTCTCAGGCACTATCTATTTCTTTCACACCAGCAGGAACAGAACGGACCAGAGAACAGAGTACGATCTCTGTGTGTGTGTCACTGAATTCTTTTCATGCCTTTGATGCATTAACATTTTATAACCTTATTAGAACCTCATAGTATAGGCTGCGGTTCACGAACACACAGCCAGACACGGCTTCAGAAGTGAAACACAATTGGACTGAACAGGACTTGGTTGACATTTAGGAAGAAACAATCTCTCAGACATTCAGCAGGATTATTTCAAAGAAGAGAGGAGTATAATGTAAAAGTAAAAATGAACAAGACTTAGCAAGAAAGTTGTGGTAGTATTCATTTTACGGGATGTCTCTAAAGATGATATGTTTGTTAAATTGGCATTAGGTGGAATTACACAGGTACTTTTTACAGAATCAAAAATGCATATTTTTCCCTTAGCCTGTAGGGCTTTTTGTCCATCTAGATAGCTTTCGTGTGAGTTGCAGAGTTTTAACGATTCCAGCAGTAGATATGTCTGCTATCTCCAGTATAATGGGACTAAATGGCACTGTACTTGTGGTGGTCAAAGCATGAAAAAAAAAATAATAATAAAATAAAATTCAAAATGAGTGTCTCATTGAAAACAATCATGACATGGAAATAAAGCCAACATTAAGTTAAGCTATGTTAGGCTTGGCTTTAAATCAATTAATGCATTTATTGCAAAGACATAAAGAAGACAATCAGGGGACTGATTCAGGGCCATAGAATGAGATAAATGCAAGCATTTTAATACTATAATTCAACTGGTAAGACAGCTACAACTATGTTTTGTTAAAAGGACAGTTCACCCCAAAATCAGAGCTGAGCTGCTGAGTTTTGAAGATATCAGCTGTAGAGATAGGCACTTGGCTTTTGTGGTGCTCAAAGCACCAAAACATACTTGAAACATAATTCATTTTCACTTGAAAAACTGAACAGCAATGTCTCTTTTCAGCAATCATGACCTGGTTGCTAAAAATAATCCACTGACCTTGTTGTGAGCCCTTTCATGTAGAAACTATTTTCTTTCTGTAGTAGAATATACCACAACTACTTTCTTTCTACTAGAAAAAAAAACAAACAATTTTGTCATTAATTTTCTCTTTATTTATTAATTTTTATCATGACTAATGTTTAAACTATAATAAGAACATATTATTATTATACAAGTTCATGTATATATTATGATAATTACATTGCCTAAACTAGGGAGTGGCGGTGGGTGGTGGGGTCGGGCTGGATTGCATGGGGGTGGGCAGCTGCTCCCTTTTTGGCCCTCTGCGGCACGTTAGGGCTCTTGCAAGGGCAGACGGGGCTGGAATTGACTTATATGTAGACATACCCACATATATACATACAAACAAAAAAAATTAAATTAAAATGCACTTTTAATAAAAGAAAAAAAAAAAGGTACTCCACGGCTGGCAGACTCCCTCCCCAGTGATCTGGGAGTTGTCCAAGACAGGAGCAGACGTGCAACGGGCCAGCGTCCTCTCCTGGGTCTGGGCGTGGCTCAATGCAACCACGATCAAAATTTACTGACCCACCCCTCCTGTCTCCTGTGGGAGCTTGTGTTCGCCTTACTGGGTCCTCAGGTAGGGGAGGTCTACCTCTCCCTCCTGTGGCACTTTCTGGCCCCACCCACATCAGTAATTAGTAATTAATGATTAAGCAATAATAATTTAAATGGTTACTATTATGGGTATTATCATATTATACTGACTTTTTTGTTTGTTTTTTTATTCTCATCATAATGTCTATTCCAGGAATATATTATAAAAAGTTGCAATATTAAGTGGTTAGTAAGTATACCTTACCACTAAAATGTTGACACTATTCCTTTTTACTTATTTATTAATTTTGTTGTATTGTTTATTTATCTTTCTTATTCTCCATAAACATACACTCACTCACACTGTCCTCTACACTACTACTCTTGAACTCTTAGCGCATCAATGTATGTAATGCTTTTGTGTGTAGTGTGTGTCGGCATGTTCTGTTCTGGTTTTCTGTCTTCGGTTTGTTTTCAGCTGCTCTGGACAGCAGTTTTCACTAAATAAACTGACACTACCTACCCAACAACCCAATGATTGACAGTTGTAGCCTGTTTACCACACTATTCTACCATTCGTGGAGCATTTAGCAGCTAAAGACTCAGATATTCTCCTCCGGTGGAGGCAGAAATAGAGCTTAAAAGTGAGTTTACATTCATCATTATATTCATCAGCTGCCCAGAAGCATGAGTCCAAATGAATTCTAACACTGACTCCTGTCTGCTAGATGTGTAAATAGACAACAGTTTACAAACATGTTCCCCACAGGAGCTTGATAAGGTGATAAAAAATTAGTGCTGTGTTTATAGACTCTTCTGCTGCCCCAAAATGGTCCAAAAAAAAAAAAAAATCAATTAATGCAGGTTTAAGTTGCAGCTCTCTCTGCCAGTGTATAAAATGACTTCCTGAACAAGATATTCTGGCACAGTGTCTGACCTCAAACCATCATATTATAAATATTTCACTTTGTTCAGAGAAATCCTCACATGTAGTAGAGAAAAAATCCCAATAAGATCATACAACCCAAACACTGGCGGGCTACAGAACTCTACTGTGTGTCATTAGATTAAAATTCTTTCTTCTTTCTTTCCAGATTTTCTTTAATGGATACCTCAGTTTCTCTGTTCTTGACATTTGACAGTGAATGTTTCAAG
This sequence comes from Lutjanus erythropterus, assembly GCF_056507025.1. Classification (NCBI taxonomy): domain Eukaryota; kingdom Metazoa; phylum Chordata; class Actinopteri; order Lutjaniformes; family Lutjanidae; genus Lutjanus; species Lutjanus erythropterus. Next base: position 21,815,944 of record NC_139319.1, on the reverse strand, counting down.
GCTTTTAGACCAGTGTAGCTCCTCAAATAATTTATCACAGTATCAAGGGACTCTCGGTACCAACATAGTAGCTTCTCTCTCTCTCTCTCTTTCCGTCTTCCCCCTGCTGCTTTTCTCTCTCTCTCTCATTTCTATGGGAGTGATTGGCTTGTGGCTGCAGGTCAGAGTAAATTATTAAGGCCTGCTCTGTATTTGTCCATAAATGCTCTCTCTCTCTCTCTCTCTCTCTCCCTCTCTCTCTCTCTCTCTCTCTCTCGTGCTTTCTACTTCCTCTCTCCCTCAACACTTAGCCCATTTAGGAGGAGACTGAACAGGATAAGAAGGCACTGCAGGATGAGGGGAAAAAGCAGAAGGGGAAAAATAACACAGAGACAAATCTGGTTTATGGAGATGGACGGAAATGGAGAAAAGATGTCAGTAGGGAAACTGGAAAGAAAAAGAGCTATGGAGCATTAAAGAGAGACAGAACAGGAGGAGTGACTGAGGTATAGTGCTGATGAATTGCACTGCAAGCACTTTGCTATCCTCCACCTGCCACCTGCTACCTGCCCTGCAAGGAGACCTGTGTGCATCATGGAAGAGCAAACACACACACCTGCTTTATACCTAGAGACACTTTATTTTACAATACACTGACATGAAGAAATCTGTACTTTGTCTCAAATTAACATAAACTAGAAATAATATGTTCTTAATTAGACAGCAGTTATACCCTAATTAGCAGGCTACCACATTCACAACATTTCTGCAGATTTTCCACAGATTTAAAATTAATAGAGTTGCTGCTTCTAGCACCTTACCAGTGATTGTTTTAATATATATATATATATGTATATATATATATATATATATATATATATATATATATATATATATATATATATATATATATATATATACATATATATATACATTTATATATATATATATATATATATATATATATATATATATATATATATATATATATATATATATATACATATATATATATATATATATATGTATATATATGTTTTATTTGTTTGTGTGTTGAAGAGGCAATTGTTGGGAGATTAATTATTTATTTTATTTATTTCGCAAAATAATTTTTTGCTCTCTGCTCCACACTGAACCTTGTATTTTAGTAGATATTTTAATGCTGATTTACTTCTAAAAACAATACTATTACAATGTACTAATGAGAAGAGAAGAGGAATATCTTTTAGCACTGCCTGAGGTAATTTGGGGTTATTTAATGTATTGTTTGCTTTTTTTTAAAAAAAACAAAAAAAAACTTTTTTTTATCATAAATTAATATTATCTATCACAGTAAAAGCAGTAAAATGTTCTGCAGAATCTTGCATATTTTAGTTCTGGATCATTGCTGAAAACTGTAATAAATAAATAAATAAATGAAAATCAGCAGCCTGCTAATTAGACGCTATACACCCAACAGTACACTAATAAGACATGGCAACATGGTGCTTTTCTACCATTAAATGAGATCAAGTCTAGACATATTATGTTCCTTTTTGGACAGTGATAGACCTTTTATTGAAGGGACACATTACAACAGAACTGTACTGTAAACTGTATTGTTTCCCACTGGTAAACTCTTATTAGATATATGAATTCACTTTAGTTTACGGTACAGTTCTGCTGTAATGTGTCCCTAATTACCTTCTAATATAGTCCAACAAAGAGTGTAATGCTGTCAAATAAAGAACATATTTTTTGTCTAACTTCACACAAACTACGGCTTGTTATGTGCAACCTTGACTATTTTCTGGTGTGTCTGTGTGTGCTTGTGCGAACACAGTACGTGTATGTGCTAACAAAGTAAACCTAAAAGGGACCATTTGAGTGTTGCTGTCATTAGAGAGCTGTTAAACTGCCAAATGGGTGAGGGCGGAGAGAAAGGAAGAGAGGAAGGAGGAGAGACAGTTACTGACGGAGAAAGAGAGTAAAAGGAAAAATAGAGTTGTTTTCATTTCCATCAATAATTCAGGATGTGTATTATCTCCTGGTGTGTGCAGCTGCAAACTTCATGCCTCAGCGATTTTAACACAGCAAACAACCCGACATGTGCACATGTGCACACATGCAAACTCACACACACACACACACACACACACACACACACACAAATGGGAGGATTAGTGATCGTTTGTGTCATTTTTCACACAGACGAGTAATTTATGTAAAGATGGGATTTGTGCTGTGAGGAATTCTGACTACAGAAAAGAAGTGGGTTGGTTATTAGTGTACTTTTTTATCTGTTTATCTGTTTCTTGAATCTATTAACCAGCGCCTACTTAGCATAACTCTATGCTGCACTTTTCCAAAATAACTGCACAATCTCTTAATCTTCTGACTTTCTCCTTTCCTGTATATGACTTTGGTTCTTAAATCTGCTCTAATTAATATTTTTGTATTAACAGTGGATCAGATGAATATGCAGAATGTGAAAGAGGTTGCTCGTAGTGATGAACCCATAGAGGATTGTCATTGTTTTGATTTAATGGCTCACAATTGTTTTGGTTCTCACCGCCTTCATTAACATCAGTTGCAGCAGCATCAGGCAGCTGTTTTCAGCAAAAAAGCTCTAATGAACCCACTGTACGCTACCTGCTGGGCACCAAATAAACAAGACTAAATTAGTGACTAGCTGGTGGGCAAAGCAGAGCATTTATCAGCTAAAGAGACGCATATTTCTTTCAGGAGTTGATGGAAACCAACCCAGAGCTAGAAAGAGAGTGATATTGGACGATTAATCAGGTGGACATGACTGCAAATAAAACAAAATGTTGCTCCGTGTCTGCTCTGGTTGTGTTAATAAGCTACTCTTAGCTAAAAGTTAGGCTGCATGCTGCCCCCAATTAAGCTGATCTGTTAATGCTGGTGTAGGGGTAGGTATACACAGAAAAACAAATCATGTCCCTTACTTATGGTGGCTTGCAAAACAAAACAAGAAAGGCCAGTGTCTATTTTGTCCATTTTGTCCATTTTCATTTTCATGTGATTATACACTTGTGAAACATACTTGTGAATATTACATTCCATTTTTGCCATATTCAGCCAATTAACCCCATAAATCTGACACACCGCACCATTAATGGCTCACAACTGGTTTCTCTCACTGCCCTCATCAGCATTTCTAGCAGCATCAGGCTGCTGCTTTTAGTAAAAACTCAGTAAACCGATAAACCCATTTAACGCTACCCACCAGACACCAAACAGCAGGCCAGCAGAGAAAATTAGCAACTAGCTGGTGATCATCAGGTAGCCAACAACATGACTCAAAATAATGAAAGTATTGCTCCGAGTAGCCAAAACAATCTGTTGATGCATTTTTAAGTGTGTGTGAGTTTGAAAATTATTGGAAACATTTAGTGTAAGTACACAATTCAACAAAATGTATAACATTAGCATTTAGCAGTCTTGTGAAGTGTGATAAGGTTTTAATGACTTTGCAAGCATTTGTAAAAAGAAAGGTCTTACCATGGGATTTTAGAATTGGCAAAGAGGGAAAGACCTGGCCGTTAAAGGTGAACTGTGTTACAGTCTGTGAACAAGATAAAGGCTTGATCACCTTTAAACTTTGTTTTATTGATCGTTCTAAAGGTGGAGCAGTTGATGAGATCAGAGATATCATTTTCTGATAATCAATGCAAACAAACAAATACAAGAATATTATAATCAAGAGAAGATTTATTGTGACAAGGATGTATATTCCTTTGCAGTATCAATTCATACTTGGTATTTCGGTGATGAATAGGATTAACTGTTTGAACATGGTGTTCCTATTGCATGGCTATTGTTGGATGGACTGCCACCGTTCTATATGCTGCTGCTGCTGCTGGAGGGCGCCATGTGATTTGTCAGGGGTCATATAATCTCATAACATCTGCTCATAAACTTCAGTTTGTCCTGCAGCAGCAGAATTTAATGTCAGAGTTGAGCAGGTACACGCACCAAGGCCAAATGTCAGGCCTCGACAGATCGATGGCAGATCAATTGCTGCCTCTGCTCCAAAAAGATGTACATGTGGGTGTTTGTTTGGGCAGGAGCTGATATAACAAGGAGTTTGATTAGACTGGATGTGAGCCAGGGGCCATTGCTTTTTAGCTGCGGCTCATCATCATCATCATCGTCCTCCTCCTCCTCCTCCTCCTCCTCATGCTCTGGGGGTTGTTAAACAGATGCACAGCTCAACAAATGTGGTTAAGTTTGGCAGTTCGCATTCTCCATTCTTCCTCCTCTCAGGCAATTAGAGGAACCAGAGCTAGCAAGCCAGACCTTAGCCATTATGTTGTGTTTGTGTGTGTGTGTGTGTGTCTAAGTGTGTATTTCAGTGTGGGTGTACCCAGGTGATGTGCTTTAAGGCAAACGGGGAGAAACTATTTCCTCTCCCCACACCAACAGGCATGGATCAAAGTAATTGGACAGTTTGGTTCTCACTCCAAAGCCTTGTGTGTGCATATGAGAGTGTGTGTGTTTGTTATGTGTGTATTCTAAGCCTCCCAGACCTGGTAGAAAAATGCTTCCACACAGCACATATCTTTTTAACTACACATACACACACACACTCAATAACATATTTTTCTCTCTACATTTGTGTTGAATAAAACATGGCAGTAAAAGTGTGTCAAAGTCTTTCTCAGTGCAGAGGGAGCAGGATAGAAGGTTTCTGCTCCAATATATGATCACATAGAAAGTGTGTATGTGCAGACTTGGGAGGGTTACTGTAAAATGTATTCTGATACAGTTACTTACTACTAAATTACCTGTTTAAAATGTTAAACAGTGGTCAGGTCTTTGCAGTTACTGTTAACAGATGGTCTGTGTAGCATAGATGCATCATAATGAACTGGGTAGTGTATGCAAATGCAGTATGCAGTCCAATGTGACTTTCTCACCTGGTGCATAAGCCAAAAAAGTTTTCTAGCTTCTGGGTTTACTTCCTGCTTATATGGCCAACTGAATATGTGCAGTAGTGTTTCCCCCCTTGCTCCCACTCACGAGTTCCCACTCGGCCCATAAACTTTACGATAATGATAATGTCACAATTCACACTTTTAAACTTTATTACAAACTCAAGGTCTACATAAAAAAAACAAGACATTACAGATTTTTAATGTTTTTTTCAGCTCAAGTAAAGTTTTACAAATATGAAAACCCCATGGATCACAAATCCATAATAGAAAGAGTCATAACTGACTTTGTTTGCAGTTTGAGGTGTCCTGTCAGCAGTTCTCCAGACATTTTGTTTATAACAGTGGCCTGTGGGGAAATTGTTTTTTGGGCTGGTGGGGAATTTTTTGCTGTAAGACCACGAGTGGCCACTGACAAAATCTGGCACCAAGGCTGAGTGGCAATGCCCTGTCTAGTTCATACTATACATTTATAATCCAAATGCATGTGAAGATTAATGGCACTAATTATGAGCATTTAAATGTACTTTTTAAGTGTGCTATTTACACTTTACACTCAAACCTTAAGTACACTGGCATGATCTTATACTGAGGCAACCAAATCACTACCACCACCTACAGTCCCAGAATATTTTCAGTAGTAGCTGTAGTAGTAGATTAATAAATCAGATAGCTGAATGGATTTCTGTGTAGCTAACATTACCAGTTGGTCTGTGTGGTTATCATTCGTTCTGTCTTGCTATCGTCAGCATTTTGTCCATATAGCTATCATTAGCAGTTAGTGTTATAATGTGTGACCACTGTGCATGGTAGTATATTGTTCTTTACTTTAAAATGTATTCTAAAATTGAAATCCCGCTAATAATTCCTATTTTTACTAAATGTATCTGTAATCTGATTAAGTCTTCTTGTTCTGTAAATGTAATGGAGTACAGCTACAGTTTTTTGAATACTAATAATATAATCCTATTACATTTCATCTGTACTCTCGAAGCCTGTGCTTGGACCCCCTCTGTCAGTGTAAGGCATGGATGTAATTGTGGGCAGTCTGTGTGTTTTGATCCTTGCCCGCTGTGTTGCTGCCTCTTGGATCACAAAAGCTTTCTGTCTGCTTCTCTCTGCCTCCTTCTGTGTCTGTCTCTTTTGGCTTTTCCTCCCTCTTCTGAATTCAAAACCATCTACTGGTCGCACACACACGACACGCCTAATTAACACTTCCTCATACAGTAGATCCATCTCTCAAAGGAGGGAGGATAGCAAAAGAAATGAGAGAACAAGGGTAATGGATGGGAGAGGAGTGGAGGAAGACATTACTAAATGGACAGGGGAGGTTGTTAAAGGAGGTGATCAAAAGAGGAAAAGAAAAGTAAAGGAGGCATTAAAGAAATGGACGAGCCGCTCCACTGCTCAGTGAGCTGAGGCACCGTGCGAGATTGAATCCCCCTCATGAACTTTACTGCGTGTTTTCTGTCTGATAACACACAAATGTGATTAAAAAAAAAATTGAAAAAGAGAGGGTGGGGGAGGAGTGGAGAAGTGGGGAATCTAAAATTTGCTGATGGACTGATGTGGAGTTTATTTTATTCTTTCATCTCTTCTATTAGTTACTTCTCAGGAAACTGGGACAACATAGTCCGTCTGGAGCTAAAACACACACTCCTGAATGCAGATAGAGCCCAGTGTGCGCACACAGACACTCACATGCACACACACACAGACCACAGAGAATGCCGCCACAGATGTGTGTGTGTGGTTCTCCTATTGACTGATGTCTTGATACAGGATAAGAGGGAAATTACCAGCTGAAGGTGGTCTGCGTTTTATCCAGATTAGACACACACACGTTTGTACTTCTATACTTGTGAGGATCCTCATTTACATAATGCATTCCCCAGCCCTTACCCCGAAGCTAACTCCATGGATTTTACACAGCGAAGTCAGGTCTTGAGGACGACGGCTATAAAGTTGTATAAAGAGTTTTGTGGCTCCAGAGGGAGCTGCACAAAATCTGATAAATTGCCTCCCTTGATGTCACTTAGTTCGGGCTGAAGACGACAAAAGTTTGAAAAACGAAGAAAATCTGATGGTGTGGAGTTAGAAAGATGTCACTTCTCTGCTTGAGTCTAACAGCTGGAAGGCTATATTATCCGCTAGTAGCCTAAGTCGCCAAATCTCCAAACTGTCTGTGGTTGAGTTGAATTATGGGCAATGTAAGTGGCAGGTTTTGATAAGGAGCGGGAATGTGTGAAACGCAAAAGATATATCTGGTTCTGCTGCATCAGTTTTGATCTTTTTTGTTCAACTGTCCATGGCCCCATGAGTCCAGCAGTATTATAGAAGTGTGTGCTGGAGTACTCGGCTAAATGCCTAATCCCATTCCTGACCCAAATCTAATTCTAACTCTAACCTTAAAAATGAATCTTAAAGGTCCAGTGTGTGAGATTAGGGGGATTCATTTGCAGAATATGGCAGAAATGGAATATAACAGTCAGGCATGTTTTCATTAGTCACCTGACAATAAGAGTTGTTGTGTTTATATTACCTTAGAAACAGCAGTTTATCTCTACATAGACCCTGGGTCTTCTTCCGTCATGTTGCACTGCCATGTCTCTACAGTAGCCTAGACAATACAAACACCGGCTCTAGACTCAACCCACCACGTTTTTCACAGTGGTCCTTAAAGTTCTAATACGTAGATTGCAGATTGTAAACACCTTGCCTCACTCTCCCCTTCCAAGTGTGTAGGAGAACCTATGATGGTCATGAAAGACCATATCTGGAGCCACTGCTTGGCTAGTCTTGCATAGCTGGACCTCTCTCCACAGCTCTCAGATCTGGAGCGATGTCTGGCTCCACACATTATCATTCTGCTATGCAGGGAGAAAATGCCCTGGCTTGACAATCACATTTTCTTGGGCGGTGCTAAGCCCAGGATGCAGCAATGGTCACCCGCAAAATAGTGTTGGTGGGAAAGTTGTTTTGGTAGAACATCTGCACGTCAAGCACAGGTATTAAAATGACTAATCACTTCAAAAGAAAAGCTAATAACTGCTAACTTGTTTACAGTCATACCATTAGTTATGGACTAGTTTGCCATTTTCAGCACATAGGTTGCTATCACAGAGGTTTTTCTTGTTTTCTGGGGACTTTGAAAACACAGCTGCAACAACCTACCTTGTCCACTACTGTAGAAACATAACATGGCGCAACATGGCGAACCCCATGGAGTAGAATCTGCCCCCTCTGTAACGAAAACACGATTCTTATTTTCAGGTGATTGTACATGAATGAAAACATACTTATGACTATTATATTCAATTTCTGCCATCTTCTACCAATAAATCCCCCTAACCTTTTATCAAACTGCTCTTTGAAGGTACAGCCCAAAGTGAGGACCGGCCAAAATGTCCTCATGCTGGAAAAAATGTCCTCGCTCCCAAAACTCAAAATGGTCCTCACAGAGATAGACATAAAAATAATCACACAAGCTCAAACTTTTGGTCTCCTCCTACCCTGTAAGCCTTCTTGTTGTGGTGTGAAATAAATTTTCTGCTCAATAACAATGAATGCTGTGCCTCCAGATCAATTTAATTGCACTCACTCACACACGAACACAGAAACACATGCACACTCTTTCTCGTTCATATGTTGGGAGGAGCCGGCGTGTCAGTGTGGAGAGGTAATTATTTGCTTGGCCAGTCTGAGCCTGCTCTGTGTCTCAAGGACGGACTCGCCTGCAGCTACAGTACCAACCAACACTCCGATTACACAACGGAAACAGCCAGTGAGAGTGCGTGCGTATGTGTGTGTGTGTGTGTGTGATGTACGGGGTGTGACTTGAATGAAAGTCTGTCCTTGTGTTTTCTATGTGTATGCATACAGAATATATAGTGGGTTTATGTTTTCTTTCTTTTCTTTCAGTGCTGTGTGTGTGTGCGTGCATGTGTGTACTGTATGTGTGTGGGCATATGCACGCAAGTCATGAAGTGTGTATGCCTGTGAGCCGATACAGAACAATGCTTCTTGCAGCGTCGTCCCTGCAGGTCTACACCTCAGGGAATCACAGCCACAGTCCCACCATTACATACACATACACAAATACACACCAACACAACCACACACATTCCCCTGGTGTCACACTGTAATAGCAGGGATGGGGAGCAGGAAATTGAGGTTGGGAAGGAGACTGGGGAGATGAGGGGATAGTGTGGGAGGGGAGGAACGGAGGGAGGAGGAGGTTTCAAAACTGAGTACAGTGTAGGGAAGAAAAAGACGACAAAAAAGAGGAAGAGAAAGGAAAAATAGAAAGAGAGGGCGGGGAGGTTGGAAGAAGGCCATTGGAGGATGAACATCAGTCATGAGAGATGAGCTGATCATCACAGCCGGGCCAGACAGATAATGTTTCACTTTCTGGCCCCATAAAATCTTTTACGACAGCTCTCCCCAGATGACTGCTACCTGTTTTTATTTGCCTCTGGATTTGTATCTCTGTGTGTGTGTAGTTGAATGCTTACACACTCTTAGAAATAAAGGCATTAACTAGAACCATAATGGGTTCTCTGGGTTGTCCTCCATGTGAGAACCCTGTTGGTCCCTGGTAGAACCTTTTCTAAAGGTTGCACTTAGAACACTTTCAGAAACTTCTACCTAGAACCCAACATGAAGGGTTATACCTAGAACCATCAGTGAAACGGCTGCAACTAGAACCCCCCTTGAGAGGTTCTTCTGTGGTGTAATGGCTGCACATAGAACCGTTCCACCTCCTAAGTTTGCTAAAAAGTACCCATCATGGAGGTTCTATGGAGAACCATTTATATATCAAGGGTTTTATCTGGAGCACACTCAGGTGATTCTGCTGGGAAACCTTTTATATTCCAAGATTTTCACCTAGAACACACTCAGGGGATTCCACTGGGAACATTTTTAGATTCCAAGGGTTTTATCTAGAACACAGCCAGCGGGTTCTGTTGGGGAACCTTTTTATATACCAAGGGTTTTATCTAGAACTTAGTCAGGGGGTTTTACCAAGAACCTTAATAGATTCCAATGGTTTTATCTAGAACACATTCAGGGGGTTCTATTGAGAACATTTTATATTACCAAGGGTTTTATTTAGAACCCATACAGGGGATTCTATCAAGAACCCTTTATGGTACAGATAACCCTTGATGAAAGAGCTCCTCAAGGATTTCAGCAATCCTTGAAGAGCTCTTTTTTCCCACAAAGGGTTCTCTGGATGAAAAGGGTTCTTAATGTAACCCTTAATTTTTCAAAGAACGCCTGATAAACACTTTCTTCAAAAAAGGGTTCTTCAGAAGCAAATGTTCTGAGTAGAACCTCAGCCCTTCAGGAAGAACCTTTTGGAACCATTATTTCTAAGAGTGTTGAATACTTGTGTGTAAATAGAATTGTGTACTGCTGCTTGTGCTTGTGGGCATGCATGCTTGCATGTGTGAATGCACATAAACAGGATGATTATCGGGTGTGAAGGGTGTGTGAATGGGATTTCATGGTGGCATTTTGTTGCGTGTGTGTTTGTGTGTGTGTGTGTCCAGAGTGCCGTGCAGCCGTAAAGCTGTGCCAGAGAGTTTTGAGTGATAGCCTTGGACTACCACAGCCAGGAGACCAATAACATAAGGCGGCTCAAGGAGGCTCCTGCCAAGTGACCAATGATTAGATCCAACTGAAGGAGACCAGAGCTGAATGGCCCGTCATTCCTCAGCTTCATTCGCCCTCAGAGCCCCATTCCCAGACTCCCCCAGTAACAGGACAGCATTTTTATCGTGAGAGTAGCAGAAATGCATTGGTTTACTCTCTCTATAGTTTTGTTGGAGTTGTGTGCAGGGCTCTGCAGGAGAGAGAGTCACTATGGTTAGAAATATAAAAGGCAGCATTATAAAGTTGTCCATATAGCCCTTTAATACTGAGTCTCATTTATGCCCCCTTTACATACGAATATATACTATAGATATGTCCATTTCAAACAATGTAACTGTCATTGCCCTCATACTTCCATGCATCATTTATGCTGGCATGGATGTTAGGAGGTCTGTGTGGCCATTAAATACTTTGCAACGTGTGGATGAAGAATTATTTTCATTAACTGATGACGAACATCATTTCCAGCACGTTTAGATTTTTAAACATTCTTTTTCGTGCCCTGTGGTTGTATCTTGCTATTAGCTACATTGCTACATTGGCCCCACAACGAGTGGTCATTTTGCTCCTTGCGTCCGTATCCGTAAATGTTTAGAAAACGATCAGAAATGTAGACAAAATGATTGCAGAGGCTGAACAGGCTTCATCCATATCTGCATGCATATCTAATGTTGAGTATAAATGAACCTTTAACAGTGCAAGTGGCAATCTGGGAAAGGGTTGATTGCTGACTATCATTCCCAAGTCATCAAATACTTACATTTTGGGAACGAGACTCAAAAATCAACTATCTTGCCGACCCGTGATTGGACAAAGTCTTCCGTCACGGGTAGATTTAGCCTGAAAACAGCCAAGAGGAGGAGCAGAAGTCTAGTTTTCTCACAGACCGTTATGCTGATGGGTTATTATAGAATTTTTGTCTAATGATGCCAAAAATAAACTAACTACCCCAGCTGAAAACTCAAACAGCATGAAATAACACCTGAAATCCATTCTGTTTCCCCAAATCACAGGCAGAATCAAATTACCATTCTTGTTGGGTAGAAACCAACCAGCGGCAGGGAGCGTGGCCAAGTTTGTCTCCTGATGCAGTTAAAGCTTAGGGAGGAATTAAGACAGTCAATCAATATGCAAGACAGGAACACAAATGAATATTTTAGCTGGAGTTGTGACAAAAAATAAGGATTGCTACACACTAGAGTGTGTACAGTCACAAGCTTTTGATCATAGAGCTTGTGCAGGCACTTAAGTAAAGGCTTTGAAGAGATAGGATGTGAATATCACAAGGTCTTTATACTGTGCATGAAAATATCCTTGGATGTGAGAAATAATGAGTTTTTATGGTGTTATATATGGGTAGTGTCCACCTTTTATGGGTGATAACAAAGTCTGGTGGATTCAGGCATTATGTTAACTCTTTGGTCAGCATTTTAATCAAAATATTCAAATCATCCTGAACAACTAGATGTATATCTAGTTTGGTTCACCGTCACAACTTGCTCCCCTTCTCTGACCTTTTGTTATTTCTCTACTTTAATGATACAGCTTCTGCTTGTTTTCATGCCTCCTTGCAGACTCGGCTTGTGTGTGTGTGTGTGTGTGTGTGTGTGTGTGTGTGTGTGTGTGTGTGTGTGTGTGTGTGTGTGTGTGTGTATTGACCTTGTTTGTAGTATTGATCAGATAGAGCAGCAGGGTGGGCCTACACTTAGCTGTCAGTACATCCTGAAACTGAAGAAAAGCCCTGTGCTTCTCAGAATCTGGCAAACAAATGTGGTAAAGTCAAATCAGCTGTATTCATCTGCTCTGTTCAGTCATTTATTTATGGAAAAAATGAGACTGTGCAGGCAGGGCTGCTAGGGTCTGTGGGGCCAATTTATGAGTAACACATCTCCCGTCTGTGTAATTCACAAACTGACCTCGGCTGTTTGACTTATTGATTTTTGCTAGAGTGGGGCTCCTAAAGCATCCCTACTGTCCTGTTGGTGGGACTCCATCCAGAACACACTGTGTTCCGGCTCTGTGGCTCCGGCTCATCCTGTGATCGTCCCAGGGGTTACAGCAGAAGGTGATGAAGGCTCTGGCTGGATGGTCGGCTGCTGGTCTGCTGGGTGCCCCAGGCGCCTTGGATGGGATGGCTCCCACAAGACCTGCTGATCATTATTGTCTATGAATAGCTGCTGCATTGCAGATGGAGGGAAGAGAGGGAGGTGACAGAGAGGTAGATGGGGATGAGTGTTGAAATGGGTGGAGAAGAGCAATGGCTTGTGGAGAAACAGGGGAAGGGGAATAGGGAGGTTTGTGCATGTGTGTGTGTGGGGAGGGACAAGTGAAATTTAATTTTCAAGGACAGTCAGGTCCCCCACTGTGGTGATTCGAAGTCATGCTGGCTTTTTTCTGTTTTCAATATCTACTCAAACAACAAATTGGCACGTCAGGTTATTGCAGCCAGGTCTACAAACAAAAGCGTGATTGTAAGGAGGCAATAAAACAGAGACAGAGTGAAGACAGCCAGACAGGGTGGAAATGAAGATGATAAAGAGGATGTGTCCACTACCTCATTACATTTCAGTCTTTGATTAACATATAATGATTGCTGTTGCCTGTTCACTCACTCTGGCAGATGTATGCACACAGCCTCAGAGATGTGTTTTTTAAAGCATTTATGTATGTTTATTCCATGGAGACTGTATCCTAACCTTAACTAAAACTGCTACATTCCCAATCCAAACCCTAATGCTAACCTTACCAGAAGTCATGACCCTAAAATCTAAAAGTTTACCTCATGATGTACTTTTTGAGGGGAATCTTCATGTGGCTATGTGAACACATATATATTCCTTCTATGTGAGTAATTCAGCAAGGTTAGTGGCAGACTCAGGCTGTCTGAGGAGCAGGGACACAAAAGTTATAAATAAAAAGGGCACTGTAGGTGTATGCAGTGGGCAACTGGCACATAGATAGTTTTAGATTTTTCTTTTTTTTTATTATGTGATTTAAAGTACAACAACTATCACACCTCGGTTATAAAAACACACAGGGACCTATTAACTATTTAACCATTTAGAGGCCTGTAGCAGCCAACAAATTTTCTAGCATGTAGGGAAGCCTATATTGGCACCACATAACATTTTCTGTACTGGAAACACACCCTAGAGTGCACCTCACCATGTTCTCTTCACAAGATGGACACCTTAAAGGGCATTTTATAAGGTTTTCTGTATTGGAAGGGCACTCTTGAGGGCACTTCACCATGTTTTCTCCACTGGGAGGGCACCATATGGACACTTTATCACATTTTCTGCCTTGGAAAGACAACTTAGAGGGAACTTGACCATGTTTGTCCACTGGAACGGCACTGTAGAAGGCACTTAACCACGTTTTATCCACTGCAAGGACATCATAGAGAGCATACACCACATTTTCTCCACCCTAGAGGGCATTTATCACGTTATCTTTGACGCTGGGCCACTGCAGAGGTCACTCTATCATCTACCATAGGGATAGATTGGCAATGAAATGGCATGAAAGAGAAAAAAGCAACAAAACATCACATTGGGGAAGCTGGAAGCAAAGACTTTGCTGTTTGCTTGAAAAATAAAGTAACAAATATTCAGTTCAAAAAATAGAATCATTTGTAATCACTTTTAATAATCAAATTGTTTGTCATTCTTCATGCAAAGATTCATTGGGCCATTCTGACTTGTGAAAATCTGCTCTATTTTATATGATAGTAAACAAAATGTTTTGGATTTTTGAGCTGTTGTCAGACAAAATAAGCAATTTGAAGACAGAAAATTAGAAAATTTGACAGGCATTTTACACTCCAACCAAACATTCCCTCACAAAAACAGATCTCTTCGCTCTTTATGGGCCATACATTGGTGCCATACAGATTCAGTCGTAGTTTATTATTGATTGATTGTCTGACCGGTTGAATAATGATGATGACAACAACGATAATGATCATTCCTCTCTGCTTCAACATGCCTGTGGTCTGCACTGCATTATTTGGCAGAAATGTGACATTAATTTGTCCTTGTGGCAAATGTTTGTGGTTTGGTTTTGAGGATGAAGAGGCTGTTTGGCACTGACGTTAAAACTCTGTGTGTAGACCTCCTCCTCCTCCTCTCTCTCGCTCTCTGTCTCTCTCTGTCTGTCCATACTCTGTTATATTCCGCTCACTGCCTCCACTCGCGGTTAACGGCCGTGCGGTTGCCAGGAGAGACGCGTTCAGTCCAGTGTGTACAGCAGTTTTAACGGTAGAGCGGCTCGGGCTCTCCTCGCCATTTCCTCGTGTCGAGCCCTGGCATGTCGAGCAGCGGCTCGGGCTCTTCCTCCCGGAAGGAGTTCGACGTGAAGCAGATCCTCAGGATCCGATGGAGGTGGTTCGGTCACCCCGCGGTCCCTCCGCCTCACTCCCCGCCGCTCGGAGACTACTTCGCTGGGAGGAGAACGGGCGGCAGCTCCGGGGACGGACCTTCAGTTAGCGGCTGTAGCAACCCGAATTCAGGCGGCGTTAACCCCAGCGCCGTGGGGAGTCACGGCGGTCTGGTGGCCAGCGGCAGCGCCGGGTCTAACCTTTGTAACGGCAGCAACAGAAAGTTTGCTGATCCGGCAGGGAGTCGAGGCGTTCCAGGGGGAGCGACAGCTGGAGCGACGGGGAACTCCTGTCCCCGCTCCTTCAGCCAGCCTGAGTGCAGGAGCTCCGCCGCGGCGCTGGCGTGGGTCTCCCCGCCACCTCATCGTCGCTCCCGGCCGGTGACAAACATGGAGCCCGCCGGCGATCCTCCTGTGCCCCAGCTGGTACCCGCCGAGCTCTCCGCTCAGGTCGGGGTAGAGGAGGAGGCAGCGGTGGCACCACCGGCAGCGTCGGGCACGGAGGACAACAACCACCCGGAGACAGACTCCAGCTCCTGCAGGTGAGGAGGAGGTCCGAGTTTAAATGCCTGTGCTGGGAACGTGTAGCTGAAACTAAACTTGCAGGGCATAAAACACACACACTCCTGAAAAGTTAGAGAAAGTGAAGAGTTTATTCACTGGTTGAGTTAGCGTACAGTTACAATAAATTTTATAATTTGATGAATCAATCTGCTTTATCACATTTAACCACTGTGTTCAAATAAACGATCATTGTGTCACTTTACTGTTATCATACTCATCATTACCGGTACACACTGGGCTAGTGATGAGTATTATTAGAACTTTATTGATACCAATATCGATGCTGCTTAAGGATTTTAGAGCCAGACCAATATTAAATTTTTGATACCGATACAGATACTGATTTTAGTGGGGAAACTACATAGATTACTGACAGCGCAAATATATGGACTTTTTAGACCTTTTCGATGTGGATTATGCACCTATATGACTACATAAAGGTACTAAGAAGGCTGCTTTCTTAAATAAATAACTGCCTTTGAGAATATTTAAGTTAAATATTATGAAGAATATTGAAGAATATTTAAGTCAAATATTCTTCAGCATTTTAAATAAGTCAACATACACATTGTAAACCAATTCTAGAAATGACCACTGAGAAAATAAAGACTAAAAAAATAAATAAAATACTGACCTAAATGAACATCAGCATCACTTAATTGCTGCCTATTTTAATGCCGCCATTTAATTAGGTGCAGGTTGTAAAAGAAGAACCATATACCTTCAATTTCTGTATTGTGTGTTCTGTAAAAACAAAGTTCTCATGTCATTGCATATCATCAAGCATATATGTCAATACTGATATATCTCTCACAGGCCCATACTGACCAATAATAATGGTCAACCAATATTCTGATCAAGATTGAATCGATAGCAATACTTATTGATACTCTAATCAATACTAGTCAGAATTTGGTGCAAAAAATTAATTAATTAATTATTTCATTCATTGTCCGTAACTGCTTATCCTTGAAGGGTGGCAGAGAGGCTGGAGCCTATCCCAGCTGACACTGGGCAAGAGGCAGGGTTCACCCTGGACAAGTCACCAGTTGATCGCAGGGCTGACGCATAGAGACAGACAACCATTCACACTCACTTTGACACCTATGGACAATTTAGAGTCACCAATTAACCTATTTAATGCATGTCTTTGGACTGTGAGAGGAAGCCAGAGTACCCGGAGAGAAGCCATGCAAACATGAGGAGGACATACAAGCTCCACCCAGGAAGGCCCTGGGCAGAGTCAAATATAAAGACATAAAAACATTCAAAAGTTAGTTTTACTTTTTTGCAGAGTTAGCAAATTAAATTGTCTCCTGAGTTATTATACTGTATAACCTTTTGCCTTTTGCCTTGTCAGCTGTTTATGTGATGTTAAGAGTTGCAAAATGTTGTGCATTTTCTTTAACCACTAATTGACAATGACATGAATGACAATTTATGAAGTGCAAACAATTTAAATGAACAGAATAACAGAACAACAATATCCCTCTCTCTTAAACAACAGCCCTGGTCCTCCTGTCCTTATTCAGCAAATGGTACAGCCAAACAAAACAATGTCAAATGGGGCACAAACTGTAAGAGAACCTGTGAGCTCTGGAGAAAGGGTAACCACAAAAACATAAAACATACATTACCACTTGGTAAAATTTTGGCAGTTAATTAATCATTAACATTACATTCCTAGTATCATTACATAAATACAGATTGCAGTAACGGTTGTCAAGAGTGTATCAGGATGTCAGTTCTGACCAGTCAGGAAGCAGTACTGGTATAACTGTTGTCTTTACCCATCCCTACACAGGGCAGGTTGAAACTGTCAATGTGCTCCTACTGAATCTATAGACAAAGTAAATGGGGGGATTCACTGAGTAAGAGGCGGCTCAGACAGTATGCAGCAGTGAAGGGCCACTCATTACATACAGATAGACAGAAAGAGGGAGAGGGAAAATGATGTCTGAGTACCTTTGGGACAGCATGTGGTCCACTGATTGCTCTCCTCAACCTCCTAATGAGGCTTCACCAACCAGACTCTGTTAGAAGACTTATAGACACACACACACATGCATGCACATACATGCACACTCTTGTGAATATGGGATTTTCAGAGTCAAATTAACAATATGACTCCAGGGCAGAGCTCCGCATGCAACTACATACTGCACTTGACATTTATATTGTTTTGTTTTCACTGACTGATTCTCTGTTATTCACAATCCTCAGTGTGTTCGGCATGTTTGTCTGCACATGCATGATGGAGTGTATTGCATCAATGTAAAAAGGCATTTAATTAATAGTTACCATGGAGACAGCAAAACAAAGCAATTAGGGCATCATAACTGCTCTTTAAGCGCATCCGCACAGAATCCAGATTTATGTTTTTATTATGATGCCGCAGTAAATGTGATGAAGTAAAGGGAGAGATACAGACAGCGAGAGAGAGTGTGTGTGTGTGTATGTGACTGTGTATGTGTGTGTTTACTATGCTGGCATAATGATGCATCTGAAAGCCTCCTATCATACTCTGCACTCCCAAGACACACATCAGAAAAGATAAATGATTCATAGGACACACACAGGCATACACATACACACTCACACTTTTAAAACAGCTTTAAAAGTGGGGGCAAATGCAGCCATAATTTTAAAAAATCGATTTATGTCTTATGCTCTTTCATTCTACACCTTGTTTGTTTTCACCGCAAAATTATGTGTGTTTATGTGTTTTGAGTTAAAGAAAGAAAGAAAACGAGAAGTGGTCTTAGAAATATCTATTGTTATGCAAGGTTTGATGTCATTTTTTTCAGTGATGATGGGAGTCTGGCAATGCTTACATAGAAAATTACTTCTGCTTAATAGTAAAGCACAAACGCGCCAGCATCATTATCATAGACACAGCCAAAATGATGATTTGACTCTGAACAGATCTTGAGCCAGATAGGAAATAGATAGATCCATGTCCATGCACATGTTATGGTTGCCATACCAACACAGATTAAGTACATGTGCAGCTCTGTCTTTGTATGTATGTTTTACGATTTATAAATATGTGCGTGTTTTTCTATATGCTCTTTATCTCCTCCCTCTGAGATCTCCTGGGTACAGTATGATACTCCAAGAACACAAGTGGCAGAATCCCAAATGGGATCATGGGAAGGGACGCGTACAGAATCCCAGAGTGGCTGAAGGCTCGCCTCAACTCCACTGATCTCCTCCTCCTCTCCCGTTTTTTTACTTTTTCACCCCACCCTGCTTCCCCCCTTTAATCCTGCTGTGCCTCCCTTTTACTCACTCTCTCTTACCCTCTGTCCCGTGTTCATCTCTGCCCACCCTTGTCCATTCATTTGCCCTCTCTGTTTTTTTCCCCCCTTGCTAATGTGTTGAGGAAACAAAAGCATTTGTATGTGTGTCACGGACGGTGTAACATGTGACCAAGCAGGCAAGCAGGCAGGCAGCGTGGCTGTATGATCACGCCGTATATCAGCTTACAGAAACTAAGTTTCATTTGCATTAGCTGTTAGCCCACAGGCTAATCAGGCTGGATAGTTAATCACATGGGAGTGTGTGTGTGTGTGTGTGTGTGTGTGAAAATGTGTGTGTAAGAGAGAAAGAGAGGCACGCAGGGAGAGAGACACTGGCAGTTGTGTGAGTGTCCTTGCCTGGTGCAGGGGTTTAAAAAATCTGGCTGCATGGTGTTGATTCGCAGACACACTCTCTCTGTTTCTCTCTCTGTCCATGTTGAGTGCCTGCCAGGCTCAATTAAGGGGACTGGAAGGCAGCGTTCCCCCACTTCAAAGCCATCTCCTCTGGCAGTATTTAGCCACACCATTCGTCTACATACACACACAAACACACACATGCACGCACACTCACACAAGAGGACGGGAAAGCTAGCCAAAAAAGACTCCTTGGAGGGTTAGAGTGGGATAGGGAAGAGAAGATACAGAGGCAAAGATGGATGTTGGGATGAAGGGATGAGGTGGAATGAGGTGAGTGATGGATTAGTTGAAGATATAAAAATGAGGATGGAAAGGCAGATACAGAGGTGTAGAGGACAGAAGCAGAGGGAAGATGACACATCAGCAGCAGCACGCATAAATCTGAAAGCGTGCATGAATACACATGATGTGAACACCACTTACATCATTCTTATAACTTTTTTAAACAGCGTCTGAGATGATTTTTAAATTCGGCAAGCGCCAAATTTGACCTCCAATAGCTGATTTTTGTGGCCGCGGAAAGAGGTTGTAAATGCTACACTGGCATTCTATTACCTTTTAAGTTGATGTAGTGAATTCATTAGCAAACAGCAGACAAGGATTGCATTCACATTCTTTTGGAGTTGTGCTTCTGCATGGATACCAAGCGAGCGTTAGTCCAATATTCACTCTCTTTCAGCTCTGTTTTTGGTCATCACCATCTGCTGAGAAAAATATCAGGCTCCTCCTCCTACGTAAACCATATTCGTTTGACTTTGTTTTACTCTGTGTTTCTCTCCTGGTCGTCCACACACACCCCTGCAGTGGCTCTGCGTGCCTCCAGGGCCCGCCTCCCAGTCTGGGAACCACTGCTCTAATGGTTCATGAAGTCATGTGATCCATCATTTATTTAATATTAAATATATGAAACAATTAAAGCCTCTGGAAATTTGTCATGAAATAATAAAAATGCATATCAAATGATCAAATGATATCAAAGTTTAGTGGAATCTTGGTGAAAATTACTACTGTGGACACGGGCAGCAGCAAAACAGCAACCTACCTGTAAAAAAGCCCAACAAAAAAATCAATATCAGTTTAAGTATGCACTATATTTAGAACATTTTTACGTCTTTACTGTCAGAGAGCTTTGTCTTACGGGGAACTGAAGCCACCATCTATGCTGTTTTCAAAGGCACCAGACTTCTTTGACAAAAAATAAACATTAATTTTACCTCACAGAATACGGGAGTTGATGGTCAACTGCTGCTTTAATAGGTTAGTTTGTTTGTGTTATTGTGTGACTTTGGTATTTTAACACTAGTTTGGAACCAAACAAACGTTTGTATTACTGAACAGATCCGAACTAATGGAGCACGGTAAAATTACGTGTCTGAAGCAATATAACAGCTCCAGTTCCCTGTTGGCTCAGACTCAAAAGCTGATTATGCAGGAGCAGAGAGGTTGTATTGCACCTGTTTGATAGGTCCAATATGAGGAAATTTTACAATATTTTAAATCTGGATTAAAACTCATGTCTAATACCTGTTCGATGCTTGCTATTGTTTACATAAGACCCATAGCTAGGAGGCTATTGAGGATTTGGGTCTCCAGTGGCTTTAAGATTGGTTAATCGGATAAGGAAAAACTCCACAGAAACCCTTCAACTAGAAAACACAAAGGTAACAGGGAAGGGATCCTAGAGAAACAGAATGACAATATTAGGTATAAAGTGCAAACATGTATAAAAACTTTGGATCAGAGAAGACAGCAAGCAACTTCCAGGTACTGTTAAGCTCTAATGGGACCTGGACAAGAGAGAGGACACACTACAGATACACAAGAAAATGATTCCAGATTTATAATCCTGTTTTAGATAATTTAGTCCTCACATTTTAAAATCATGTTGTGTAAACAAGCCACATTTTCCAGTGCCTTCCCTGAATTTCTGTCTTGCTTTCTCTCTGTTTATTCCTGAGAGAATATGCGTGTGAAAAATTGCGATTTAGGACAGTTTGCACCAAACCCACACATGCACACACACACACTTCTATATCCCTAAAAGAGTGTAATTTCTCAACACCATAGAGCCGAAATGATTCATCCTTGGAGTATCAGTTCATTTCTTATCTCTTTGTGCTTTAGGGCTAGTCCTGCCACTTCTGCTGTTAAATTAAAAATGGAAGTAGAGCTCTGGCTCTCATAAATTAAATGCTGGTTTGGGAGTCATGATGGCTGATGATTCACAGGGTAGCCATACTTTGGTGCTTATCTTTGATGAACACATGCACACAGCAACTCACACACCTCATCAGCTCAGACTGGAAGAATAAGACATAACAGCCCTTGGCTTCAGCACTTCCACCAGTGGATAGGGATTGTTGAAGCCATCCTGGCCAAAAACCCTGCTTCATGTCCCATTGTTGGTATAGATACCAGGAAACTGGTTTCCATTAGGGAGCAGAGTAAATTACTGCATATCCTATGGGCTCAGCTCCCACAGCTATTTAATTGGCAGCTTCTTTTAAGTGGGCTAAATTTATCTGGCCATTTACTCCTAGTAATTGGACCATTAAAGAGCTTTTGTCTGCTTCTGGCGACATACAGTAACCCTGTTGAAAAGTGAAAGAGAGAGCGAATATGTGTGAGGGAATGGTACAAAGACAAAGATGGCACATGGAAAGACACGGAGCAGCTGGCGTAGCTCCCTGCACACATCTGTCTCTTTGTCTTGAACAAAAGAGAATCAGCATCAACACATGCACTCAAAGCCGCTGTCTCCTTCTCTTTGTGTCTGTTTGTCCGTGTGTGTGTGTGTGTGGATGCCTGTCTCTGTCTGCGTGTCACTGTGTGGTCACAGGACATCCAACAGCAGCGCCACACTGTCCTCATGCGTGTCCATGGAGCCATGCGCATGTCCAGAGGAGTGTATGTTCACCGCTCTGTCCCACGCCGACATCACCTTCCGCAAGATGGAGGGCTACCTGAGGTCCCGACAGCTGTGTGACGTCATACTGGTGGCCGGAGACAGGCGGATACCTGCACACAGGTAGGAGCAAAGAAAACATGCAATGCAAAGGAGATGTTGAAGAGATCTAAGTCACTAGGGCTGTAGCAAATGGTTATCCTCATTATCAATTAATCTCTTGGTTATTTTTTGGATTAATTGGTCAATTGTGACAATCCTCAAATTCTATTTCCCACAGCAAAGGGAGGTTTAAAGCAGAGTTTAAATTGCATATTTTATCTGTCTAACAGTCCAAAACCCAAAGATAAAGACAAACATATATAGTATATGTACTATTTAGTATAATCTTTTCATTTGAAATGGTGCAGCCAGTCAGTCATCACCACTTTTGGTTGCCGAATGACTTAACACCTTTGGTCCGATTTGTCAAGACTGCAAAGACTTAATTTTTCTAATTATGCAACTGCTCATTTTAGCTCTATACCAGTGTTAAAAAAAAATGTTTTGTGCCACCAGAGTTATAGTTACAGAATGAAAGATTACATGATGACTGTAATGATCAAAAATGTTTTTTGCATTATTTTTGGAAATGAAGACAGAGATATAATTAGGAGTTTCAGTTTTTTATATTGTGTTTCTTTAGAACAGATGTTAATTTTGGACACTTGACTGAAACTTGCTGAGCACATTCTGAAGCATTCACACAACACATGTACACTCACCAGAACTGTAGTCAAGGCCACTTAAGCCGAGGGAAGTCATGACCAAGGCCGAGATTTTGAGGGGTTGAGACCAAATCAAAACCGAGACTAAGGCAGGTTGAGGCCAAGTCGAGACCAAGTGCTCTCACATCTCTACCTCTCTCACCCAGGAGAGTCAAGTTACTGGTTTCATTTCAAACATAAAGTTTTTCATCCAATCACAGTAATGATGTTAACACAATAAATTAGACAATGCACAAGTAATTAAGTGATACATGATTAAGTGACCGCAGTTATGGTCTCCACCATTCTTGAAATTAATTTCCTTCAAAAATTGGTCTTGCAACCACAGAGATGGAGACTAATATTTTTAAGCACTGGTCCCACAGACCACCAAGCCCCCATAAATGTAAATTTATGTATAAAAAACACATAAAAGGCAATTGTACACAACTTAACAGAGCCTTCCTTAACTGTAACACTTGTGTTGTCCACTTTTTCCATGAATTAAATTTGAATTTTCCATGTGACCACATGGAATATTTGGTGGTTACAGAGAAACGTTCATGGTCCTGGTTAATATAAAACTCTCCACCAGTCTCAAGACCAAGACCGATTTCAAGTACTACAACAGTAATACTCACTTTGTCTAAGATATCAAAAAAATGCAAACACACACCATGAAACATATCCATCTAGAGCTGAAAGAATTTGTCGATTAGTTGATCAACAGAAAATCAATTCAGCTCAATCAATTTGAAACATTTTTTAAAATCAAATTTCAGTCACTTTTCAAGCCAAAATGCAAAATTTATGCAGGTTACAGCTTCTTCAATATGAGGATTTCCTTTGCTACCTTTCTCTGATTAATGTTGTTGTTGTTTTGAACATCATCTTGGGATACGAGAAATTGTGATAGCCATTTCTCATGATATTTTATCATTATATGTCCTGGACAAAACAATCAATTGATCAATTAGAAAAGTAATTGTCAGATTACTCGATATTGATAATTGTTTGCTGCATCCCCAAATCCAACATGCACATCAAACTTTTAACTATGCACACACATGCAGAAGTATAATGAATAACTCTTGCATGCAGTGATAATAAAGTCATCACAACATCTGAGCACATGCATGCACACATTAGCACCCACTCACATGATACACACACTTGATGACACATACTGCACGCACAGGATACTGTTTGGAAAGAATCTTTTCACATACACAGCAGAGCCTCGGTCATGCTCATAAAAGTCCCTTTTTATTTTTGTAGTCTCTGTGTGCCACACATAGTCAACTGAGCCTCTGAATCATGCATCAGGCACACACAAACACACGTGCCTGTCACCCACCTCCTCGCCCCTGCTACTACACTGCTCTGTTGCTGTTGCTCTTTGGGCATGTGGCCACTGGTGCAGCAGCAGCAGGGTCCATCTGCAAGAGGATGAGACAGAAGAGCGGTCCTCCACCAGCAGAAAGACTCCTTTTCTCTCTCTGCCTTCCTCTTCTGCCTCATTTCATTTGGTCCTCCAGGCACAGATGGTGACAAACAAAAGACCCTGCTGTAGGAGAATCCTAATGGTGTATGCAAAAGAGTGTGTCGGCATCTGAAGTCGTGTTTGTGTGTGTGTGTGTGCCAGTAAGGGGGTGTGAGTAAGACATCTTTGTTTGAAAGTGGTTGTTTTGTTTGCAATTGATTTATTGTATGTGTAGGATAAAAAGCGCTTTTCTGGGAAAAAAACATACACCCTCTCTCTCCTTGTCTCTCTGTCTTACATGCACACACAAACAAATGCTCCACACATGCTGAATAGGCCACTTGCACTGTATATAGCTGCACATTTCTGGTGGAGTTTGTTGCAAGCAGCGCAGTTTGAGCAAAACCTCAAGCTCTATATGCGCTTTAAAAAAGTAGAGCACAATTATACATTTTTTCTCTGGGGCTGTACCCCACACAAAAATACATTACCTTGCAAATCTATTTTTATGCCCCCATATGGACCCCTTTGTAATGCAACTTTAACTGATTTTAGTAAGTATCCCGTTAGTTCAGAAACTTTCATGTGCTGTTATTGTAGATCAATAGGTATGCACCTGGGGCTCATTATATGCATAATATGGTTCTGTTTTTAGTACAAGACTGAAAGTCTACAGGCATGCTAAAATCTCTGCTCAATTCTGTATGCTTTGTATTATGTTTACCATATTCACAATCTATAATAAGCATGTTTGCAGTACTCACAGTGCATCATAAATGCTGTCATCACGAGAGTGTGATGTTGAGATATTTCAGTCTGGACAAAAGTGGTGACAGACAGGCAAGCGGACATATTGCCATTCCTAAAGCCACACCATTAGTGACTGCATGGCTCTAAATGTACTTCTGCTATACCTTTATGGGTGAGTATGTGCAGAGAAAAGTCGTAATAGTTAAGTAAGTTTCTCCTACATCCCTCCTGTTGTTTGCCCCCCTGTTTTTCCATTACTGTATCTCTGCTGCATTGAGCAGCACATCCACACTCAAACACACACAGTGTTCAGTTTCCAGCTCTTGCCCTCCTTTCCTGAATCCAACTCGTCTGTTTCCTGCTCTCTTCACTCTGGCATTTTGTCTACTCGGTGCTCTTTCCATTACTGCCTGCCATGTCTCTGTCTTCAGCAAGCTACATCAGTGTGTAAATAACCCACTGCTGTATATAGCCTGTGTCGCTCACTGCAAGTCAGACAGAGACCCACATGAAAAATTAAGGAGTCAGAATGCTATATGTGTGTGTATATGTGTGTGTGTGTGAGTGTGTGTCAGAGAGAAAGAGATAAGAATAAGGTATCCCACTAAAATACTGGCAGAACCACTTCCTGCTGACTATAGTGTATTTTGACATGTTTGTCATATACACACATACGCACACTGCTCTTCTGCTTCAGGCTATCTGTCAGGGTCCCAGTGTCACACTCTGTAATGAGATTATATGCATGTGCATAACACATACACATGTGCCTCTGCTGACCGTGAAGTTAAAAAAAAATGCACAAGGATACATGAACATGTAACAGTGGAGGCAGAAAATCAGCAGAAAATTGTTGACTCACACAAAGACATTTTAACCTGTGGAGATCTGCTCATATCAGTCAAACAGAGCGCCAATGTTATCTTTACCATGATCTATGAGCCATATTTGAATCAGGACATTAAAAAATACAGAATCCTGCAGCAATCTGGAGACCGCTGTATTTTGAATCCATTGGAAGGTCACCACCTCATTTACAAAGACATCTCCAAGAGCAAAGAAAAAAACTACTGCTCATGAAATATTAATTAACAAGAACTTTTTGATACTTTTTAATATCTTAATACATTTGTGTGTGTAACTTCACAGTGACATGAAAGGGTAATGCATTGTTGCAGTGGGAATTAATTAACCACATTAATTTACCAGTGACCTTAAGATAATTCCTCTCTGTCCTTCATCTGCCTTGCTCTTCACTATGCCATATATCTTCTCCCTCAGACTCTCTCGCTTCTAAATTTTACATTGACCTTATCAAGCATATTCTTCTCTCTTTCGCTCCCTCTCATCTATGAGCTCAGCTGCTGTGATTGACACATGCAAATTGAATAATCTCCTCTCTGACTGCACGGATTGGCATGTCTTTTGTAGAACATGCCAGGACCTGATATGGCTGGGGTTGTGTCTTCTTTTATATTGGTTTGCGTGGACTCATCTGTGTTTTTTGAAATAATAAGCTGTGTGTGAATAAACAATTGAAAAATGTCGAGAATAGAAAAAACGCTTGTTTACATGGGTCAGGAAAAAATGAAACATCTGTGGAGAATTACAGCGTGATATAAGGAAGCAAACACTACAGTGTAAATAGAATTACAGTACAATGCTGACCTCCGAGCAGCAGGGTGATGTCTACTGAATTGCTATGTGACCATGTCCATGGTGAAAATGCAATGGATATGGATATTGCTGTACTTTATTTTGTACTTTTTATGTATGTTTGTGAATAGCTCAAAGTATAACATTAGTCAAATTTAAAATGAGGCTCAAACAATTAAAGCTACTATAAGGAGTTTTTAACTGGTTATGAAAAAGTCCTAATTCATTGCTGATGCCTATATGACATAAGTTAACAAGATCGTACACAAGAAGATCGGCTATTTCTGTATAATTATTCTCATTGCCTGCCTCAGGATTCTTCTTGGATTCTTCTTGAAAGCAGATGAAATGAGTCTATGTTTACATTTTTCCAGACAAAGTCATAGTGAGTAGTACTTTAGCTAATTAAAAAGACATAGGATGTGATTATTCTTGAGATAATTTTATTTTTGATGTTACGTTTGGTGGTTATTATGGTGGAAACTCTACGGTTTTATATACAGCAGCCAGCAAACTCAAAATCAGCAGGGTTATTAGTTCAATAGTGAAATCAGCTGAAACAGTGTGTTCAAACAGCAGCTAAATGTTGGCAGGTAAGACGTACTTCAGACAAGAATAGCCACTGGTACCACAATACTATGACTGTGGGGTTTTTTACAAGGAAAGAAACTACTTAATGTATTGCATGTAATGCCAAATTTACCGGAAGGCACAAATGATCAAGAATTTGCTGCAGCAATGTAGAATTTTCTGCAGCAATTAATTGATTATTAATCGATTATTAAAATAATATCCAACTACTCTGATAATTGATTCATTGGTTTTATTTATTTTATCTTTATTTTATTTTATTTTTTAAAGAAAAAGGTCATAATTCTCAGATTTCAGCTTCTAAAATGTGAACATTGTCTAGTTTTGTTACTCTTGTATGAGAGTAAACTGAATATATTTGGGTTGTTGGCAAAACAAGACATTTGAGGTTGTCCTCTTGAGCTTTTGGAAACACTGATCAACATTTTTCACCATTTTCTGACACTTTATAGACCAAACAACTATTCAGTTAATCAAGAAAATAATTGACAGATTAATTGACAATGAAATCAATCATTAGTTGCAGGGTTATTGCATTTACTAGTTCATTGGTGAAATCTGAAACAGTGTGTTCACAAATATCTATTGTTTATCTTGGCAGGTAAGGGAGCACAAACATGGAATTTGCATGACAGTGAACTAAATGAACATCAGACAGCTGTTTTGTGTGTTCTTACACAGGAAATTAGTTGAGTTGGCCATCCTTTAGTGTGACCCAGGTCACAACGCATACACACTGCTGAAAGAATGTGGTCACATGCAGCTCAGGCCACCTCCGAATGTGGTCTCTCAAATGTGTCCTCATTCACACCAGTGCTTAAAGCTGCAGGTTTGTGATCGGATCACCCAAGACGCTGTTAACACCAGGTGTAAACAACCTCTGTTTTAAAGCCAGGAAATGTGTTACCGCCTTGTTAAAGTGTGTTTATGTGTGTAAAGCTCCAGGGTCCTTATGGGATCTGTGTGAACATTGTGCCACTTCTTCCCACATCTTTTCCAAATATCAGTTTAGATTCACACAATTCAGAGATCTTCTAATGTGGCACTGGTTTAAAAGATAAATAACCCCGAACAAATAAATGAGTTCAGGTCTGTTTCCCTGTTGTCACAGGTTATGAAAATGTATACTAGATATTAAAAACGTGGTTCTGTTGGGGGAAAACTTGCTCCACTGCAGTTTGACTATCAGGCATTTAAATGTCAGAGGACATGAAGCTCTTTATCCTCAATATGCTCACTATGCACAAACATCTGGAGATGCCTCAGGCCCATGCCATACTTTTGTTTGCACAGTTTTCTTCTACCTCTAACAGCATCTCTTCAGAGAGAGGAGTATTCAAGATGAGTCCCATTTGGTTGGGATTTATTTCTTTAGGGGGAATCATGCAATTTAATATTTAATATTACATGCACTGATGAGTGATTTTAATTGTGTCTGGAGTGCATACGTGTAGAATTTTTACCCTCTACCAGAGTTATAATTACAGTCCATTTATTAGCTGTTTTTCAGGACACTTGTTGGTCCTTCTATAACTGTTTGGAGAAATAAAAAGCAATAACATTATAAGACAGGCATGTGTCTCTGCTTCTCTGCATGTTTTACCATGTCCTTCAACAGCCTTTATATTAATCTGACAACATTTAATTCCGACTTGCACTGTGTTCAAAGTGTAGAGGAGATCAGAGAGCTTATTCAGACATGAGACTGACCTGTTAAATTTCCAACAGATGAACATAAAGGGGCTTAAGGCTGAATCTAAATCTATGAAGCAGTGAGAAAGCAATGATATAGAATAGTTGTCAGATAAGAAAAAATAAAACATTCAAGTCTTTGGTGAGTCTTGCATGAGTGAGTGGAAAATGTCAGTGTGTCCCACAGTAAGATGGTGAGAAGCTCTCGGTTTTATGCTCTAAAAACCACAGATCTATGTGATGAGACATTTACTGCTATCTGTTGTGGTTACTTAACCCTCAGTTCATTGTGACGCTTTGACACTATAATTTCCAGCTCACAGCACTCATAATGCTCCACTCCCACCTCATAAGCCTCCTATCTACCTTGTGTTGGTAACTTTCCACTCTTGCAGATAATTGTTGGTAGAAAATGTATATCTGTTGTTATCATCAGTCATGCATCTGTAGACTTTACATACACCAAGAATACATATGTGGCTACTTTGCAGGGCAGGCAGAATGGGTCATAAAATTAATATTCTGATTAATAGCAGATGGATGGCTTTATTTAACTGTAACTTTATTTAAATAGCACTTTTTAAAACAAGACAGTAATGAAATAGAGCACCACCTTCACAAATAATAAATAAAACAGATGAAAATAGCAAAAAAGATAAAGTAATGGATAAGAATACACATAGAAGGACAGATAGAATATTAAACAGATAAAATCATCATGAAAATAAGTAAAAATTAGTCTTTATAAGGTAATATAGCCTACATGTACAGGTAGAGGTTCAGATGCAGGTCTCTAAATTGGAGAAAACAATGTGTTTGGGTGAGTGGATGATTTATGCAGACATGTGGATTCAGATGAACCCAGAGCCCATCTGCACATCACTACATTGCATAATTCAGTAATGCAGCGTGTCTTGGCTTTTTGAAATTGTAATCCCTTACTACTTGTTACAGGGTAAAGTAATATTACAGGATACTGAGTAGTGCATTACTGCCAAACAATGGTCATTAGTAACTATGACATCTTGTCTCATAATGCCATTAGGCAAATGTATTTGTAGCAAGTGGTCATACTCAAAGGCAGCGTGAAAACCTAGCTGTTGGAAGATGTGATTATCATTTAAATATGTCCCACAGATGGTCTTTCTTCAAAGACATTCATAGTGTTACGCTCATTTATTCACACAAAAAGTGACAGAGGTAGTTTTGAAGAAGAGCTTGAGAGAGAAGTTTAAATTCTGCTTACTTTCTTACCTCCACACAGTCATTCATCACTGTGTGAATTTAGTGTGAATGTTGCATCACCGGTCTTGGAAAGAATTTGTCGGACGCGGCCCCCTCCCCCAGTTCCGATGTTGAAGAGGCATCAGGGAATGGGGTATCAGCCACTCTTTGATCATCTGATATGCGCTTCATCTGGCACATACTGATGCCTGTAATTTGTCTACTCCGAGATACTATATTTATAGGATGATAATGTTGTGTCATCATTTCCAGGCTGCATCTTTTCCTTGTCAGTCCAGACTCGTCCTGTCAGCAAGGTCGAAGTATTCTGTTCTTCCATCACAGCCGTCCGTCTTCTCTGACTGATGCCTGACACTCTCTTCCCTCACAGACTCGTCCTCTCATCCGTGTCAGACTACTTTGCGGCCATGTTCACCAGTGATGTCAGGGAGGCCAAGCAGGATGAGGTGAAGATGGAAGGAGTAGATCCTGATGCATTGTGGGTCCTGGTGCAGTATGCATACACAGGTATACAGACACACTGATCACCTTAATTAGAAAAAAGATGAGTTCATACTCGCAGGTGCCCCAATTTTACCTAGAAAACATCATATATCGTGATATACTAGTAGTTATTAGACCCACAGTAAGACCCATAAAGTAAGATTAAAACCTAGGTTTTAAAAGGCACAAAATTTAGGTAGTAAATGAAGATTTTGGATTCTATAAGAACATATATGTTTTTTATATCATCTACACAGGAGGTGTAGTGTGAACAGCACGTTAGCAGAGCAGCAGCTTGTGTGCTCCGTCTTTGTCTGCTACACAGGGTGCATTCAGGCACAGTACACTAGAGGAGAGTAAAACAAACCATTACACGGCCTGTGTAGACAGCAGTATTGATAAAAATAGAAGCATAGTATTGTCTGTGTAGCCAAAGCCTGATATAGAGGAATACCTCTGAGACAAAGAGACTGTCCAAAAAGTATTAAAAATACATCAGTGAGCCACACTGGCTTTGTTCAAACTGCCAGCCCAAATCTGTTTTTTGGGACATCCAAATTGCATTCAGATTAATTGATTTTAGAAAGTCTGGACAAAAAAGCACATGAAATGTGATTTTTGCAAACCGGGTCCAAGCCACATTTTGAGGTGGTTTGAAATATGATTACAATCAGATTTCTACAGATGCCTCTCAGTCCAGACGTCCTGGATGCTCAAATTGGATTTTCTCTCTTGGAAGTGTCTCTTTCACAACAAGGTGTCAAATCCAGAGTGACAGAAGTTCATCGGTGTCTGAATATCGCAGTACATACCAGCCCCCTCTGTTGCTGAGTTTTTGGTGCAACAGAGGAGTTCTGCACTGTGACTTGATAGCACACTTGCTTAGAGGGCAAGATGTTGGACCTCAATTTCTCATGTTTCCTTATTGAAGAGCCATGTCACGTAGTTACCAACGCCTACAACATTACCACAGCAGATAGGCTGATGATGTCTGGGCACACAAATCTAATTGTGTCTGTCTTAAAGACAGTTGAGAAACAATTGTGGTTTGCCTGCAGTCTGAATAAAGCCAGTACTGCACTTGTTGAATGTTCCGTCATTACATGAACATGGGCACTGTAGTTCTGTTGTCAATCCCACACATACTGTCCTGCTGCTGTAAATACTCAGCTAGCATACTAGCTGAGTATAGTAAATTTTGCTAAAAAAAAAACCCAAAAAAAACAGTGTCCAGCTGTTTTAGGTAATTACTTGGGAGGCTTTTTTTAAGTGAAATTATGTATCTGGAATGCATTATTAAAAATTAACATCTTTAGGAGGACGTATGTGCTTGCTGCTGAGTGCCACAGACAGGCTAATACATTATCTTCCCTCATATAACAAAAGGTTCATTATAGTTAAAAGTAAATCAACAATTCAGATTCTTATATGAGGAGTTAGGTCCCTGTGCAGTTGCTAGATGTAACATGTGCCATGCAGATGTTACCCTCCGCTTTGGCTCTGTGTTTACACCAGTTTTAAGTAAAAAAAAAAAAAAAAATCTAAATTCTATTTTGTTTTTCCATGCTAACTAAATTGATTAATTTTGGTCTCAGTCCTTTATAAAAATTGTGACCAGTAATTTACATTTATGGCAGGGTTACTGATCTCAAAGCCTCTTAATTGATAAATCTTTGACACTGTAAAAAAAATGCAGTCCTTCTGAAATATCTTGTCTTTTCTTTCTTGCCATCTGATTGTCTTTCTTCTTCCCCCTCTCCTCTCTCTGTCCTCCAGGCCGTCTCGAGTTGAGGGAGGACACCATTGAGTCTCTGCTGTCCGCCTCCTGCCTACTGCAGTTGTCGTCCGTGGTTCAGGCATGCTGTTCGTTTCTCATGAAGCAACTCCACCCCTCCAACTGTCTGGGTATCCGCTCCTACGCCGACGCTCAGGGCTGCCATGACCTGCAGAGGGCCGCTCACGCCTACACAATGGTGGGTACACCTCCAGCAACTGTAGAACATGAATGAAACAGCTGCTTGGAAAAATATGGATCTGAAAATGATGATGTAGATTCAGGTAGACCACAGGTGGTGTTTAGGTTCATGAATAAACAGGCTGTCTTTCACAGCTATCCCTCTCTTTTCCCTGTCAGACTGGTCATTTTCAAGCCTTGATGTTATTCTTGGTAACAAATTGGTTCCTCAACGCACCACACACCATTATCGCCACAATGGCTGTTTTCAGCACATGGTTGCTATGGTGACTGTGAAATAGCTCCTCTGTCGACTTGATTATTCTTTTTCTTTTCTTCTTCTCTCTTGTCTTTACGTGCTTTTTTTTTTTCCACGCTGCCTCTATGAGTCTGTCTCCATCAGTGTTGATGTTCCTCTCCTTCCTTTCTCTCTCTGTTTCTCTCTAAGTGGATTATTGTTGAACTTTAATCTGGGATAATTATGTCGTAGAGGTGGCTTTATCTGAGTGTGACTGTCTGCCTGTGTCTGTAATTCACTCACATACACACACACTCATTCACACACATGCACAGCTCACAGGATTACCAAAGCCAGTGTGTAGGCGCTATACAATAGAGTGGGCAGAGTGAAGTCTAGATTGTTTGCTTTTCATTCTTTATTTTAAATGTTTTATTTATGTAGGAATAAGGTCACATATATATGTTATGTATTTCTTCTTCCCTTTTTCTAATTCCCACAAATTATATTTTTTTCAAAATGAATAAATAGATCATTAAAAAGCACAACTGAGAAATAAGAAAACTGTATTGTATTAAATATAGCAAGAATCATCATCACTGTTGTCATCATCATCCTTAAGGTCCTTTGCCACCACTACACAGTAGCTACCCTGACAACAATAGAGCATTCCCCTGCTTCCCCTCATTTAAATGACTTATTGTCACAATTTCCAAGCATAATGTGGCTAATACTCTCAGGTGTTGTTTGTATACTGGCCTCTGTGCTTCAGCACTTAGGTTTAATTTCTAGTTCATCTGTATTCACTTACTACTAGAACTAAAACAATTAGTTGAGTAGCTGATTATCTGGATTTTGATAATCAGTTAATCGTCATCTTGTGCTTTAAGACGTTGTGATGGACGTTTGTTACTAATCTTTTTTGTTACCATTTTGAGGACCAAATAATTAGCTGATTCATTTGGAGAACAATCAGCAGATTAATCAAAAATAATGGTCATTTGTTGCAGCCTTACACTCTACTTCTCAAGCAACCTCCCTATCTTATACCTCTAAATCATCCCAACCTTTTCTTATTCACACCCTTTTTTTCTCTCTATCTTCCTCTGACCTTTCTCAAGCCTTCATTTCCTTGCCTTTTCCCTGCTCTTTCCAGCCCTCGACCCTTTCCACTCACCGCTCATGTCTTCCTATTGTTTTTTCATTCCTTTTTCCATCTGCAATTCATTATTCATCCATCCCTACTCTTGTGAGACTAATCTGACTCTTTCCTTCTCGACTCTTATAACATTTCATCTCTCCATTCTCCAGGAGCACTTTTTAGAGGTGGTGGGAGGCCAGGAGTTCCTGTTACTCCCAGTAGAGGAGATGGAGAGGCTGCTCACGTCTGATGACGTCAACGTGCCAGATGAGGAAACCGTGGTAACCTCTTTGCTAACATGGGTCGGTCATGATGCAGCCACAAGGGAGCGTCACCTACCCTTGCTGCTGTCTCACATCCGACTGCCGCTGCTGCAGCCACAGGTGAGTGCCGCAGGACATATCGTCTGTTGTAACTGCCTTATTTAAAGTCATTATAATTTATATTTTTTGTATATCATGAGGTGAAAACAATGTGAAAGGGGTCACTTGTAGCAACTAAAGCAACTTTGTTTAACTGTCTGGCCCACAACTTTACAATTGTCAGATGCTTTCTGTGAAAAAAGCCCAAAAAACTCAATGTACACTACCTGCTCAGCACCAAACAGCATTTGAGTGCTGTGCAGCTTTTTTTTTTTTTGCTTTCTATTCATTCTGTTTAAACATGGTATTTCTGCACAGTTGCAGATAAAGATAAGGCTACTAAATGATATGTCATACTGAAAGTACTGTAACAGACAGAAAAGAAACAAACGAAAAGGGAAAAACAACTATGCTGAGTCAGAGAGGAGTAAAGCTCTGCTATAGCTCCTCTGTTCTCTCCTCTGTGTGTTTGACCAAGGGTGTGGCTCCGCTTACACACACACACACACACACACACAGCAGACAGTAGGGGCAGAGAATTAGAAAAGCAATATATCCACCTGCTTTGTCTGCAGTTGTTATTGTTCTGCACAACCACAGTGAGCTTGTTAATTTAATAGCGAAGTGTTATAAATTGTGATAGTTGTTGCCAGCACTTTTCTGCCAGGGAAATACTCTATATGAACAGAAGCCCTTTACTTATTAAATCCAGTGAATCACTTCATTAAAATTTAGGATTTTGATTGCAGATTTTAAATGTTTTCAGGATGATGTCATAAAATATGATGTCAGACATTCAAAGCTTTGTTCAAAACTCTCAACAGAAGTTTCAAATAATTAAAAAAGACATTCGGTATAGACCTAGATAGTGACTAGCTGGTGGAGTTGGAGGAGACCAAAAACAGGAGGAGGAGACTTTTGTAACAGTCCCACAACAGATGTAGTAGAGTTCCTTGAGCAGCACCACATTTTATACATTTACTGTCATCCCTTATGCCCATTTCATATAGCTTTGATGGTGTGTCATATAATCTATTAAGCAATTTAAATTGCCCAAGTTTTTTTAAATGCACCCTTAAAAACCAATTTTATATGTCTGTCTTGCATTTAGAACTGCAACTGTTAATCAAATAATTGATTAACTGCCAACTTTTAAATAAATTGCAAGCTATTTTGATAATCGATTGGTTCATCGGTTTATCTTCGAGTTGTGGACTAAACAAGACATTTGAAGACGTCATCTTGGGTTTTGGGAAACACTGATAGGCAATTTTCATAATTTCATTTAATGGACAAAAAAACCAACTGATGGATCAAGAAATAACTGACAGATTAATCAACAATGAAAATAAATGTTAGTTGCAGCCATTTTTGCATTGACAACTAGTTTGGCTTAAAAAATCTAATAATACAGACTGAATAATCCATTCAATTTTTTCTCCTCTGTTACTCCAATCCAATACTAGTACTTAAGTTTTCCAATTTTAAATGTCACTACATCAAACTCATTGGAATAATTTCTGAAAGTTAACAAGAGGACAGAATTTGCTGTGGCAAAAACTGAGTCAGCAGTCCGGCATGACTGTATGTAATTGATAGAACAAACACTGAGTTTTAAAATGACTTTGACAAAGATACTGTATCACTGTGGATCAGCCCAGTGATGACCAATACTTGATCAACTCATTAAGTCTAATCTACAGTCATACTGATTTGGTTTCAGTTTGATCCTTCCTGTTATTGATAATGAAATTAGAATAGGGACAGCTTGTAAAACTGTTTTATGACTATCAACGATTTTATCAACTACCATCCTCTTTGTCTCTCCATCTTTTCAGCTTCTACTTTTTTCTCTGTCTCTTTCCTGCTATCTCTTTCCCATCTCACACTCTTAAATCAGTTAAAATTCTCAATAATTAATCTGTATATTGCTGAGAAGCAAAGAGGGAAAAGATTAACTGCAAACACACACAAGAGCACATTAGTTATCTACTGTGTTCATAAGGTTGTTCATAAGGTCATTTTTTCCTTGGTGTGTGGTATCAATCAGTGTTTTGTAACTAAAACTTTACAGTAATATTGCAGGGGATTTGTCAAGGTTGTTTGCGTCTTAATATCTCGCACACAAAAGTGTGCGGCAAGAGTTTATATCAGTCTTCATCCTGATGATCTGCTGGTCATTTTCCACTCACTATCCTCTTTAGGGCAATTAGAGCGACTATAGCCATTACACTAACTGTAGATCACAGCCATTACTCTGTCAGGTGTGTGCTTGTGTTTGCATGTGCATGTATTTGCATGTGTGTGTGCGTGCTCTTTCTCCTCCTCTCTCCTCCTCCCAGCTTGTGCAGTAGAGTATCTTGGCTGGTAATGTGATGCTGAGAAGTTTATATGCTAGGCAGAACCTCAGTTACTGCCTAGGGCGTTGGATGCACTCACACAAACACGCATGCACACACGCACACACACACACACACACACACACACACACACACACACACACACACACATTTTAAACCTTAATTAAGTGAGATATCTCTCTTAACTGCAGCTAAATTATCTGTTCTCCTCATCCCTCTCATCAGTCATTTCCCTCACCATATATAAAGAAACTGTAGAGATAAAACTCCCCCTGTGGCCCTCCCTTCCTCCTCCTCCTCTTTCCATATTCTCTGCCTGCATCTATACATCACTCAGATTTTGCACTTGTGCGGTATACAGTACGAACACCTCAGATATATGACTTTGCCCTGGTCAGCTGAAATCACAAGTAGCTGTAACATGTAATCAGGGTAGAAGATGGATGGCAGAGAGGTAAAGCAGTGGGATAGCAGCAGAGCAGAGAGAGCACCAGCAGAGACAGAGAACGAGCTGAGGGTTGATTCAAGTCTTTAAGAGTATCACCGCCATGCTACACTGTCAAATGAATTAACATTCAGCAGCCTCATGAGCTGTGAAATGCCAATAAAACGAGGTATAAACCTCACACAGACAAGCGATCAATATTCATCAACCAATTAGTCAGCTCTCTATCTAGGCCGCCATGTGATTACTCATCAAGAGGATGTCAATGCACCAAATTAATACCTTTAATCCCTTCTCCCCATCACTACTGTCTCTCTCTCACACACACACACACAAACAGAAACAGACACACACATCCACACTCAGTCTAATCTCCTTAGAGGAGCATCTGTGGGCTGTTAATCGGACAGATTCACAGGGCAGTGAGTGTGTGTGGGTGTCATCATCAACAATCATTGATTAATCTGCTGATTATTTTCTCAATTAAAGTGTAAAATAATACCTATCGCATCTTGTTTTGTTTTGTTTTTTTGTTTTGTTTTTTTTTTTGCTTAAAGGATCAGTGTGTAGGATTTAGCAATGACCCTGCAGATTGCAAACACTGCGTCTCACCCTCCTTTTTTAAGCATGTAGGAGAACCTACAAAAAAAAACTGAACAGTTTGAGATTTCTGTGGCAACTAGATAGGGTGCACTTCTGTTCAGGAAATTGCTCAGAAACCTCTTTATTGTTAATTTGTTAAGGACAGCCATCCATCCTCTGAATGCCCACGGTCGCTAGTTTGTGGTTGTGACGTTTCATGAGGCTGTGATTGTCCTAGAAGTCACTATAGGATATTTTATACAATGATGTCAAGTTTAAAAAATCACTACAATGAAATGGCTGCTATGGGGACTAACATCATCACATATGATACAGTCGAGCTCACTGGATCCACAAGAGTCTCAGCTTTCCAGTCAGACCCAATTTATGATATTCCAATACTGTTAAGAGACTCCAGTAGGCAGAAATATTCAAATAGAGTAGGTGAAAATAACACATTTGTACTGCATGCAAAAAAAAAAAACCTGCATGGTTTTTGCAAGATGAGAGGTCAAGGGACCCCTTACCATGCCAGTTTTATTCTCGCCTCGTGTGCTGAACTGGGGGGGGCACTACTTTCTCTCTGCCTAATGTGAGGTAAAGAGAGGATGGAGAGGAGAAGGTGGAATGCCTGCAGGATTCAGCCTTATCTTGCCCTCCACATTCAGTCCTTCGCAGCATGATGGATAAATAGCACAGGAGAGGACAAACACGGTTCTCTATCTCTGTCCTCCTTTATCACGCATGTACACACACACACACACACACACACACACACACACACACACACACACACACACACACACACACACACACAAACGGATGCCGAAATAGGGTTCACCCTAATTTGTCCCTCTGTGATTGTATGCAATGGAAGCGTGGGTTCACCCTGGTGTGTAAGCTGCTTATCCATTTACCATGCTTGCTTTACGCTCTCCATGTCTGGCTGGGGAAATTGATTTTATATTCAGTGACCAAATTGAATTATTTAGGCCAAATCTTTCTTTTCGTGGTGGTTCAGGGGAATTATGGCAGAGGGCATGGTGGAAGAAAGAGGGTGTAAAAATAATTTAGCATTTTTTTTAATCAAATATTCTCTATTAGACTTGTTACTCTGATTGAATGTCAGCAGCCATTTCTGAATGTCTCCCCGCTGACTTCAGCCAACACACACACGTACGTACAGGTATACACACAGTCTGGAAACTTCAAATGACTTTTATTTAAAAAACAGTCTCCTCTGGAACCTCCACTGCTTTCCATCTATTAACACACAGCCGTACACAAACACACACACAAACACACACCTATCTAAATGTAAATCATGTAATTCATGCCTTCTTGCCCTCGGGGAAAACTTGCTTCTCACCGCCCTGCCTCTCTCACAGGCAGTGATTTCCTGTGGATGTATTTTAAGGAACAGACTGCAAGATTGAAGTGTTTCATGCTGCAGCTCATGGCTCTCTCTCTATGTGTGTGTGTGTGTGTGTGTGTGTGTGTGTGTGTGTGTGTGTGTGTGTGTGTGTGTGTGTGTGTGTGTGTGTGTGTGTGTGTGTGTGAGAGTATGTGAGAGAGATCATAGATGAGGTTAGAGGGTATGGACTAGAGAGCTGATGAGATGTTGAGGACAGATTAGTCCTCTAGTGTGTCAGATGATCAGTGTGTGCGTGTATGTGTGTGTGTGTGTGAGCACTAATGGCTGCTGGTTTCATCTGATCTAATCTCTCAATCAATGAGAGAACAGCTTTCTTTCGACCCTCAGACCTCCACAATCAGTGATAACATCATAACAGACACCCTGCTTTTGTTTCAGCTGCTTGTTGATAGCAGTTGTCACATGTCTCTGCATGTTCATGAGTGCGTTTTGATGCCTCCACGCTGGCAGGCATTATGTTTTCGGGTTGTCCATACATCCATCCCATTCTCGTGAATACCTCAAAAATGTCTTGAGGGAATTTCTGCAAACTTTGCACAAATGTCCTTTTGGGCTCAAAGATGAAATAACTAGAATTTTGTAATCAGAGGTCACTGTGACCACAAAACACCTTTTTCACTGGAATCACATGTCAATATAGTGACAATTTCCATTTTGTCAGCAAATACCCTTAATACCTTAGACTAAGTTCCTTCAAAGTCTTCACTACATACAGTATACAATATGAGTCTGGACAGGCATGGATATAAATTGCAATTTGGCCAGTTGGCTGATGCTTACAACCACAAGATGATAATTCTAGTTTTTGCGTGTAGTTCTTGGCAGACCTGGAGTCCAACCCTCTGCTCCGGGACAGCATGGAGTGCCAGCGGCTGCTGATGGAGGGAATGAAGTATCACCTCTTGCCACAGCGCCGACCTTTGCTTCAGAGTCCTCGCACCCGACCGCGCAAGGCCACCGTTGGGGCCATGTTTGCTGTAGGGGGCATGGATGCTACTAAAGGTAGAACAGTCACTTGGACATAACTACACTCAACAGATTACATATATAAAATGCATATACTGTACTGTATATACAACTACAACTATACAATAGGTCATCATTTTATTTGTAGGATAATTTGTCCATTCATTGGTTATGTCAGTTGTTAAGCACAGAGACACTTACTTATTAAAAAGTTTTCTAATTGTGAAAACTAATAACATGGAAAAAAAAAGGTGCATTGTTTTATACATATTTACATTCCTAACTTCGCAGGTCAAAAAATCAGACAAAGGATCAGTACATTGTATTGATAGGTCCCAGCAATATTAATGTAGCAACGTTTCAGTAATTGAATAGGACTACAACATATTATTGTAGTTTGTGTTGTATATTTTTAGTGTTTTCTAGTCATTTCTGCCTTTATTTTACAGTGCACACTTGAGAGCTGACAAGAAATTAAAGTCGAAGTCAAACTCAAAACAGAGACATTGTGATAATATGGTCAGCATAGCTTAGATAGAGCCGCAATTATCAATCAATTGATCAATTGGGCGATCATTTTTCTTATGTAATACATAGGAAGATAAATGTTAAGAGTTTGCAGATATTTTATTTATATATACATGTTTTTTATGGTGTGGTGCCCCCTACACTCAATTTATTAAATAAAATCAAAACTCATCTACCAGAGGGGATTGTGAAATATCATGAAGAAAAAATACCTTTGGCCAGACAGTTTGTTCCTACAGAACAGCAAATACATGGAAAGCTACATCCATAGTACTAAGGAATATCATATCTCTCAACTCTGTCTTCACTATACTGGCCAACCAGACATGCTGGCATAAACCCAAATGTTAGTCATGTTATTGTTTTACTAATTATCTATGGTCATGTGCTTGTGTATGTTTGCCTTTAATGTATTTATATTCCATTAACCTGCCAGGGACTAAGGATGAAAATTAGCCTGAACAGCTAAATCTTACATGAGGACCCAAGCGCTCATGTTTCTTAATGTGCATTGTTCCTTCTTCAATAAAATAAACATAAACATAGCAATTGATAATGAAAATAATCATTAGTTGCATCCCTAATGGTACCCTGCAGCAGCAGGATGTATAATCAAAGAAAACCAAATTCAAAGTCATTGTCTGTTGATTATAGCTTAATGGAACTATTGCAAGGTTATTAGACATTTATCTTATAATCATGAGAAAACTCAACTTTAGTGGAGATCATCATAAACAGAGCTCACTGATCCATCGGGCTCTGCAGTTATAGTGATCTTGAGCTGACATCTTGAGAGTGGGTATCCTGGTTGGGGTTGTCAGTATTCTACGCTTTGTGTTAGGAATGGGAAGCAAAAAACAAAACAAAAAGAAAAAAGTGTTACTGAGATGGAATGAATATACTGAAGCAGGATGTAGCCGCAGGCCACAGTTCAAATCTGAGGAAGTGCAAAATTAGTGCACAGCAAGGGGCCACAGTTTTATTTGATATCAGGGTTCCTACACAGTATGGAAAAGTAAGGAATTTCATTTCTGCTTTTCCAGATCTGAATAAGTATGGGAAAATAGGAAAAGAGGGTATAGAAAAATATTGTCACTATTATGTTTTCATAATATAAAATTTAGAGCTTCTGAAAATAAATTGATCATACACACATAGTGTTTTTCACTAAGTAATGATCTAAGAACCTTTGAAGGTGGAAAATGTGTCGGAACCTTGTGACATGTCTTCCTGTTGTTTTCTCCAGGTGCGACCAGCATTGAGCAGTACTGTCTACGTCGGGACACATGGAGACAGGTGGCCACCATGAGTGGACGGAGACTGCAGTTTGGTGTAGCTGTCCTTGATGGCCGTCTCTATGTGGTGGGCGGCCGCGATGGGCTCAAGACCCTCAACACTGTGGAGTGTTACAACCCGCACAGCAAGTCCTGGAGCGTCATGCCTCCCATGTCCACACACAGGCATGGCTTAGGTGAGCCCCTTGTTTGAAGAGAAATGTGATATACATACTGTACAAACTGAAAATGACTTGTAAAGGATTTTTGGGGCCAGTCACGATCGCTGGAAGCAGTATTGGGAGATACCAGTTTTTAATACTTACTAATTATTGCTAATTCTATTACAGTGTAGAATTATTTATTTATAACTATTCTTAGCACTATATTGGATGTAAGTATAAAACAACTTGAAAATGATCACAGAGCTATTTGGGGACCTGTTGTACAAGAATAATGTTGAGTTTGTTGTTAAAAAATAATAATTAGATAAGAATTAGATAACATGTCCTAACCCTAAGATAATTAGATAAGATTTTTGTATTTAAGTTTT
Source organism: Lutjanus erythropterus (assembly GCF_056507025.1). Classification (NCBI taxonomy): domain Eukaryota; kingdom Metazoa; phylum Chordata; class Actinopteri; order Lutjaniformes; family Lutjanidae; genus Lutjanus; species Lutjanus erythropterus. Next base: position 21,773,321 of record NC_139319.1, on the reverse strand, counting down.
GAAATTGCCTATGTGTAAATGAATGGGATGTTGTTGTGATTTTAGCATATAATTATTGCAAAATGCTCAAAATACATGAAGTAATGAAAGATGTAGGCCTATGTATTTCATCCATCCATCCATTTTCTGTAACCGCTTATTCGTGATGGGTAATGGGGGGCTGGAGCCTATCCCTGCTGACATTGGGTGAGAGGCGGGGTTCACCCTGGACAAGTCGCCAGTTCATCGCAGGGCTGACACACAGAGACAGACAACCACTCACACTCACATTCACACCTACGGGCAATTTAGAGTCACCAATTAACCTAGCATGCATGTCTTTGGACTGTGGGAGGAAGCCGGAGAACCCGGAGAGAACCCATACAGACACAGGGAGAACATGCAAACTCCGTACAGAAAGGCCCCGCCCCAGCCAGCTGGGGGATTCAAACTCAGGACCTTCTTGCCGTGAGGCGGCAGTGCTAACCACTGCACCACCGTGCCGCCCCCTATGTATTTCAACAAAGGAAAATGAGAAAAAATACAAACTTTTCTGTTTTAAACAACCTTTATGGCCCTTCGGGTATAGAGCTTACAAAGTGCATTTGAATGCACCACAAAGTCTCCGTGTGCGCCCTTTCAGACCCAACCACTTCGTCATCTAATTAGCCTTTATAGAGACCACTGATGACACTATTTAAAACCAAAGGTTGCTGATCAATCGGAGCACCATTGCCAAGGTTGATTATGTCTTAATCTTGAGGAGTATGGATGATGTTTTTGTTATTCATATTGTCAACAATTCAAAATTCTAGAATATTTTAATTAATTTATTTGTTTTTTGTTTAATTTAATTTTCACTACTTGTTTAAAAATGTATTTTCACTCCTAACACAGCGAGGTCAAAGGTCAGTTTCACCTACAGAACAGCTCTACAGTAAGTGATTCAGCTACAAGAGTGCTTCAACAGATTGGACTGAACCTGTGTTATTTTTGTTTGCAGGACACTCACTGTGCAAGCCCACTATTACAGTGACAAAATTTTGATAAGGCGCGCTGTGCTGGTGTTTCATTGTTTTTATAAATGTGTGCATGTGTGTGTGAACGAAGGTGAGGATTGAAACACACATCTGGCACCACAGATGTTCTGGCAGATAAATCTCTTGTGTATGGAGGTGTCAACATGCTGCTAACTCTGCACGCCTAATGCCCTTGGTGTGGTTGCACACACACACACACACACACACACACACACACACACACACACACACTCACACAGACCTGTTGTGCTAGACGTGTTTGGTTTTATGAGCTTGTCTGAGCTGATAGTGTTTTGGTTGGTTGCCATGATTTAATAATGCGTGTGTGTGTGGTGATTGTGGTGATTGTGTATTGCAGGTGTAGCCGTCCTAGAGGGGCCCATGTATGCAGTAGGAGGACATGATGGCTGGAGCTACCTCAGCACAGTGGAAAGGTAAGAGGATACTTCACATAGCTGTTTTATTCTGTACTACTTACTCTGCTCAGTTTACCCATATTACAGAAAAATATATACTGTGTATTTTCTCACCTCCATCTTTGGCATGTAGCCTTGCAGATTTAGTCTCATTTGCCAAAGTTTTGAGGTATTTGCCTCTGGCACCACATTTACACCATGTTAAAATGGGATCTGTATCTGGATCCATTATCCGGATAATAAATGATCCCGTTTGCCTTTGCATTTACACCAGGTATTTTTAATGCATTCTCCTTATTCTCACGTAGAAAGAATCACGGGTAATTTGAGGTGGCGACAAATCAGCCCCAAACTACCTACAGAGATTTGTGAGTTGTTGAGTTTGGGGAAACTTTATGAACTTTGTGAAAGATTGTCTACAGCAAATTCTTAATTATTTGAAACCATCTCAGATACCTCTATATGACCTACATAAACAAATGCAAACATCACTGAGAAGATTTGTTATTTCTATTATGCATTTCATTAGTAACCTTAATGGCTGCCACCGGGTCAGACTCTCCTTGAAATCAGATAGAAAACATAGAAAAAAGAGCAAAACTTTTGCACCCATGTAAATCAACAAGTGTGTAGAGAATACCATGAGTCAACAATACAAAACAAAAAAGACTCCAGTACACTGTCTTCTGCACTTGCTATCAAATTATTAATAACAATGTTTCAGTACAACAACCTTCGTTAGGTTAACAAGTTATTTAAATAGCCTGAGGAAGTTTGTTGTACTGAAAGGTTGTTATTAAATCTTCAATTGCAAGTGCAGAAGACGGTGTGTGTGTGTGTCTTTTTTGTTTGGTATATTAGCTAAAAACAAATATTTATCAATGATATGTTGTGTACAGACTGCATTTACACCTACCTGAGAACTACAATGAAGTGACAGTTCATAGGGACTATTATACAGTTGAGGGTAGTTAATAAAATTAATAAAATAAAAGTTAATAAAAGTTGTAAAGAGCAGTTTCTGTGCATTATCTAGAGCAACAACACTGTATTTGGAAAGAGATGTTGCTGCTGAAAGATGCAGTGATGTGAAATTTCACTCTCTGAAGTGCACTGTTTAGAATGGTTCAGATTAGCCATGTTTTATCACATGCAAGACTGAGAAGTTGTTTACATCATTTTTTACTAGGTGGGACCCCCAAGCTCGCCAGTGGAGTTTTGTGGCAAGTATGGCGACACCCAGAAGTACAGTAGGAGTAGCTGTACTCAACGGCAAGTAAGTGAGCTCACGTATTACTTCACATGTCTACACTTTGTTGTTTGTTGAAGTTAAAAATTCAGTATTGACACATGCACTGTAGCACTGGACATGCTTTTAGTTGTTTGTTTGTTGACATCTTGCTCTTGTTCCTGTGGTATGGTTTCTATGTTATAGGCACTTATTGCAGGTCAGAAGCATCAGTCAAATGAATGTGATTTAATACTTTGTAACATTTTTACCAGAAATTACACACAAATGTACCTCACTGTCAAAAGACATTGTGTCATTTATATGTTGCTTAGTACAGTCCACAGCCTCTGTATAGCATAAAAATAGTCAATTAATAAGCTAAATCCAGTGCTCATGGTTTGGAGAGCAGAGACCAATGGAGAATGTTTTTCAGTGGCTTGAAACCAAACAGTTTTGGTCCTTAAGGAAACACCTGAGCTTTTTATCCAGAGGAAGAAAAACCTGAACTTGTCATGTCTCTGTTTGTTTGGAAGATGAAAGTAACAGAAGTGAGGTTCTGTTATTGTAACTGCTCTGCGAAATGCCTACTCTCCTGCACAGACAAACTGCAATATCAAACAGGAATGGAAACAGTGACAATACTCACAGTCACGCAGTGAACACACACACACACACATGCACGCAGTTACTCCTGCACAGATGCACATATTAGTAGTGAGATTTCATAAGTTTAGAACTTGATTCTCCTCACTTGCCCCAGAATTCTCCACCAGCCGACAGTAGCATTTATTAGAATAGCAATATTTCACCGTTGTTGTTATTATTCAGTGCCTCAGAGAGACGCTACAGAGAACGGCTTTATACATGCTAATTAATACAGAAACAAGTGATTTGGCTAAGCATGCCCAACAGTAGTATGTATGTGTGCGTGTGTGTGTGTGTGTGAGTGAGTGTATTTGTGAGTGTGCATGTATGTGTTGTGTATTCTCTGGGCTCTTTCTCTGATGGAGCTCATTACTTGCTTGACTGGTTCAGATGCACTTCTTTCTTCACCCTCCCAACTCCTGACACATACACATAGACTCACACACACACACACACTGAGTGACTGCTCTGGGTTGTGATGCCCCGAGAGTGTTGGCTGATTGATTTTGTTCACCTCGCTTTGTCCCCAAATCCAGCCCAACACATACACACAAATGCACCCTTACACCATCTGTTTCACTGTCACTAAATTGAAAAGGGACTTTCAGAGTCCAAAAATGTGCGCAGTGTGAGTGTGTGCATGTGTCCAGAGGGATAACACCATCTTCTGTCTGTCTTCCTCAGGTTGTATGCAGTAGGAGGTCGTGACGGCTCATCCTGCCTGCGCTCAGTCGAGTGTTTCGACCCCCACACCAACAGGTCAGGGACAAGGGACTTCATTTGACCAGAATTAATTGCCGTCTCCGGCTTTATTTCCTGTCTGCTGTTCCTGCAAGTGAAGCACATCTGTGCTTTTAAGGTTATTTACCCACAGATCAAAGGAGACAGCTAACCCTCTCAGGACTTTAGAAAAGACCACATTTAAACAGCTTCTGTTTACCAAGTACATTCATTATGGTGTTTGCTGGGGGAGCTGAGACAAGACTGATTGGTCCCAGACAAATAATCGGCTCTTTAAAAAACAACTGAGCGCATTGTGGAAGATTTTGAGTTCCTCATTGTTGGAGACAGTGTGAAAGGTTGTTTTTCTCTGATGTTTCTAACCTCCATGTGCAGGTGGAGCGGTTGTGCTCCTATGGCTAAAAGGCGAGGAGGTGTGGGTGTGGCCACATGGCATGGCTTCCTGTACGCCATTGGAGGTCATGATGCTCCAGCCTCATCTCTTGCGTCTCGGCTAAGTGACTGTGTAGAGAGGTGGGTGCTGTTTGTGTACTGTGTGTGTGTGTACTGTGTGTGTGTGTACTGTGTGTGTGTGTGTGTGTGTGTGTGTGTGTGTGTGTGTGTTGCCATTTGAGTCATTTATTTGATCTAACAGATGTTTCATAAATATTGCTGTTTGAAATGTAAAATTCCTGTCTTTTTTATGTGATTTGTTTTGTATTTGACATGTTTGATGATTTAAAGTCACTGAATATAAAATTTGTATTGCAATTAAAAATGAACTAAATTATAATTACAGTGTTTGTTTATAGAAAAAGAGAGAGACCTGGTGAAAGTTAGCACAATCTCTGTGATCCTTTTAGATCTGTAGGTAAGCAGGTAGCTGTGAATTTTGCTGATGGCCACAATGGCGTTTTTGATGTTACTTTGATATTACTGTACCAAAGTCTTAAATTTTTAATTTCTATACATGGGGTTTTGAAGAAGAGTTCTGCATTTTTAGAAGTGTGCCTATTTGCTTTCTTGCCAACTTAGAAGAGAAGACTGGTACACTCTGATTTATTGGCAGAATATGGCAGAAATGTGATGTAATATCCATAAGTATGTTTTCATTTCCAATCAGCTAAAAATGAGAATCATGTTGTCATTACCTTAGAATGAGACATTTATATCTACAGAGGGGGCGGGTCCTCCTCCACAGAGGCCACCATGTTGCACTGCCATGTTTTACAGTAGCCCAAAAGTAGGGATGCACTGATTGACCAGTCAGAGATCAGAATGGACAATTTTTAGCATGACCGGCCCTTGACCAGCTGGTCAGCATCACATATCTGATTCTGTACTGGTTGAATTCGCACATGATGGTCCCATGATATGCGTAGCGACACAGGCTGGTCACAGCCAAACACACTCAGACACATGCTTGCATTAAATTGTTGTTAGTGCTAGATTCCAAGAACAGGATAAAGAGAAGACAGACAGAGTACAAGGAGACGGAGCCGCTGAGCATCCGATGTTGTCGCCAAACAGTAAACTTTCTAACTCTTCAGGCCAGTGGCATTCTACTGTTCACAGACTGACAGTTCAAATCTTACCTCCAGTCCTGGCTGAAGAATAAACAACCCGTGTTAATGCGTCTCCCCAAACATTTTCTCATTTGACTAATTAAACTTCTCCTTCTCTTTTTCTCCCTTCAAAGTTTTACCACAGCAACTCGTTGCAATGTTGTACAGCAAACTGCATCTGTCTCTGGTTTGTTTACCTTTGCTTCCACATGAGAACACATGAAATCATGTTCCCTGTGAGATCTTGCGAGATCTTCCAAGATCGTGCTCCCTGTGGTACATAATCTGGCTCTAACCTGAAGAATTTTTGTGGAAAAAGTACAAATTATTTATTAATCAGTGTTTTATTATAAACATCCAAATTAATATGATTTTAAGACAAGTTACAAAAATGTTGGTGTGTGTTCTGTCAATTATAGTTCTCAGAAAGACTAAAAATCGAAATCAGACAAATTTGGAATCAGTAGGTCAGACCCTTAAAAAGTCAAAAAAATTGCAACCGGTCCATTTCTTCTCAACAAACTAAACACTGGCTCTACATCCAGCCTTTTGCATTTGTGCAAGTTTCATGGCTACCGTAATTTCTCCCACACCATCACCATACTTGACTTGTGGCGTGTGGGCCAAATCTGGCCCTGATATGATACCAGGTGGTCCTCCAACCATTTTCTAATTCACAGTCAAAATAAAGTTATTTTCACAGATATGGTCATTTTATATGAAGGAATAAATGAGGCTGTTACTAATAAACTGATCTTTGTGTGATGGCCTTTCAGGCTGTGCAAACTACTCTGTGGAGGAAGACAACTATTAGCTGAAGAGAAGCAAAAGTTACACAGAAATGAGGATAATTCTGATCCTCTAAATGTGTGTTTCATACTAAAAGAGCTTAAATATGCTCTTCATTCTGTTGCTGGTAGAGGCAGTTTGTGTTAATGGTTTATTATGAATCATTCCAACATGTCAGTGATTGCATGGTCAAGTGGTTCCAGCTATGTTTAATGCTGTGAAAATTATTTAAAATGTTACCAAAGTATTTACAACTAAAATGACATTAATGTAGTAAAATATGTGATTTATCAAGATACACCAAGTTAATTTAGTAACAATTTACAGACAAAAACAGTGAATCCATCTGTCCGACATTGGTACCTAGCATACACATAATGATGACAAGACTCCAGGAAGTTACTGTGCCAAGAAATAGTTACAGCTTAGAACTCCTACCAACTCCTACTACATGTTGTACACACATGTTTGTGTATGGATTAAACAAATTGGATACGACATGTTACTGAATGAACTTTAGGAGTCATGTTTGTGCCCACCTGCTGTTTGGTGCTGAGCAGGTAGTGTGCAGTGAGTTTTTTGAGTTTTTTCACTGAATACAGCTGCCAGCTGAGGCCCAAATTTTACCTAAAATTTGCAACTAAAATACGATTAATGTAGTAAAATATCTGATTTATCTGTCAGTCCTTACACCTAGTTAATTAAGTAACGATTTCCTGACAAACAGTGAATCCATCTGTCCAACACTTGTACCTAGCAACCTCATGATGATGACAAGACTCCAAGAAGTAGATACAGCTTTGAAGTCTTAACAAATCCACAATTTGTTGTACATTAAGTTGTGCGTACATGTTTGTGTATGGATTAAACAAAGTGGATACAACATGTTACTGAATGAGCTGTAGAGATATTGGTAGTGTGTTTTTGGGGAGCAAGGCAAGCTGTTTCCCTTTGCTCTCAATCTTTGTGCTAAGCTAAGCTTATCGCCTCCTTGCTCCAGTTCAATACTAAATGCACAGACATGACATTGATATCAGTCTTCTCATCTAACTCTCTGAAGGACATGAACTGTATTGTATATTGTTTGAAATCAAATAAACCTATTTCAATTTGATCACTCACTTTGTGTGAACCTGTTTGTCTTGTGTGTGTGTGTGTGTGTGTGTGTGTGTGTTGTACAGGTATGACCCTCAGACAGATGTGTGGACGGCAGTAGCTCCCATGAGCATCAGCAGAGATGCCGTTGGTGTTTGTCTCCTTGGCGACCGTCTCTATGCTGTGGGCGGTTATGACGGGCAGGTGTATCTCAATACTGTAGAAGCTTACGACCCTCAGACGAATGAGTGGACACAGGTACACACCCAAACACACAAACACATGAAAAAACAGAATTTAATAAGCTCTACTCTCTTATAGCACATACATACACAGATTTATAGGTGCACACATGCTCTTATGTGCATACACTCATTCACTAGTTCAATAAAAAACAAGTAATAAATCATGATGTGCACCAATAAAGTTGTTATATAAACACAGAATCTCAGTTTGACCTTCCTCCGCCTCCTTTGCCATGCATCTTGGCATGTTTTCATTGTTATGTAAATGTGTGTTTTCCCTCATGCTAATATTGTCCTTGCTGCCACGGCAGCAGTAGCAGAAAGAGGGGACCGTCTCAAAGTTGAACGATCTCATTCAAACATATCATCCTGCACTTCAGTTTAAACCTCATCTCCTGCATAGCCCTGGAGGATTTCCAACCAAAGTCGCTGGAAATCTGCTATTTTGGAGGCGCGCACCATGCTGAGAACAAGAGGGGGTGTAGGTGGGCGGGTGCAGAGACACGCTCAGACTGACACGGGAGGGATGAGGACTGACTGAGATGTAAGAGGACATGTTGAGACCATTAAATGTGTCCTCTGTTCATTGTCAGAAAGTGAAACAAACAAACCAGAGGATGGGCTGTCTGTCCCATCCTAGTAGCAACACTTTCTCTGCCTGCTTTAGCACAAATCTGTCAATCTTTTCATTTCACAGGCAGATAACGCGGGTGGTAAGTTCATGTTTAAAATTAGGTGACTGACAGACAGCTTTGACTATCTTTGTCTACAAAAACTAACAGGAGTAGACAACCAAAAAAGACACAAAGCTTTCCTCAGAGTCAGAGGATTATCGTCACTCCCCACTCCCTGCTGAGATGGAGTCAGTGTTTCCTTGTGGGGAGGTCAGAGCCGAGCCTTGTACATATCCTTCATTCTCATAATAATCCATTCTCCTCTGTTTGCTAACTGAGATTCATTCTTGACTTTGGAAACAACAACTGGAAAAGCAAACTCTTCTCAAAATCCATTTAGTAGTTGTCCTTCAGTTTTTCATTATATCAAATTGTCTTTATCAGTAGATAAAGTGGGCAAATGGTCACAGAAACGTGGGTGTTCAAATTTCCAGTATCTGAGCACTCTGCACCTGCAGTGACTAGTTTTTTGGGCCCTTATGAACAGATGAAACAAGCTCTGAGATAAGATAATAGATAAGATATATCTGTCCCAGTTGGGGCTCCATCCTGTTCCAGAGTCAGACATACTGGATAGTAAAAGAAAAGACATCAACATCTCAACAACACACAGCTTCTATGATAGTTTGCGTACACATATTCACACCCTCACAGTGGTGACACGATGCACAATCCCCACACCCTACACCCTACCTTACCTGTTTGTGTTAAGAATCTTAATGGGCTGGGCAAGAATGAATGTTTATAACAAGCTGTTGTATGTGATGACTTTTTAAGTCGTTATGGTGAACTAGTTAGCAAACAGTTACTAGTTTGCACATCATGCAGACATGAGTCATGTTTGTGTTCAGCTGATGAATATAAATCCAATATTCTTTCTCTTTTGGTCCTCCTGAGGGAAATATCTGGCTCTATAGCTGCTAAATGCTCCATTACTGCTTGTTCACCAGCTAGTCACGAACTGTGTCTGTGTAGAGTGAGTTTTCAGAGCTTTTTCCCTGCTTGATGTGGACAAAAACAATGCTTTTTTTTATAGTTGCATTTATGGACTTCTCATCCATGGTTGCTTAAAAGATAGTTTTCAAGGTTGTTGACTGTGTGGTATCGACTGTATCCAACAGGTTAAAAAAAAAAGTCACCATAGTCCCAAACTGAAATAGACTATTCTCAGCTCCAACCAGGAGCATGTAATCTTTTAACTCCAACCTGGGGGTCCAAACCTACAAGGGGGTGCCAGAGCTTCACAGGGGGTCGCAGATTGATTTAAAGGGTGTGAGAAAACTTATTTTAAAAAATATACAGTAGATCCATATCTCAGAATTTCATTCATTTCTGTGAAGAAACTCTCACAGGATAAGGGCACAGTGAAGACCTGAGCAAAAGCTAAATTCACAGAGCCTTCAGTCTCTGCTAAAAAACACAGTGAAAACAACCAACAAGCCAATCATACAATGGCCAAGTGTCAGGGAGAAGAATTCTGAATTTGTCAGAAAAGAAGCCTATTTAGTATATATGATTGTTAAATTTTAAAAAATATGTATACATAATACAGTCAGAAAATCGTATAAAACGTTCCTGAAAAAATCAGGAAAACTCATCTGTGATGCAATAATTAAAGGAAATGATTTGCTCAATGTGGTTCCATGGACAATCCGTTGCTGCAGCTTTTAGTATTCAGCTGTGGTTGTGATTCTTGTGTTTGTTTATTTTTTTGTCTTTCCAGGTAGCTCCTCTGTGTGTGGGCAGAGCAGGAGCCTGTGTGGTGGCCGTCAGACTGTGAAAACACAAACGCCAACATTCATCAGAGGACTGTGCATTAATGTGGCTCAGAGATGCTCCTCTTTGTGACCGCTAGCATGGTCACCGTAAGGACACCAAGCAACTCGTCTGCCTGCCAGCATGTGACCAACAGGGGGAAGAAAGACTGATTACTGAGCACACATCAGGTTTTACACTTCGGCAGAGTCACATTTTCTGACTACGTGCCATTCATTTTCATGTTTGGGGTTAGGTGGCAGCTTTCTGATAAAGTTTTCATATTTGAAAATAACTTCTGCCACAGACATGAACCACCACCGACTCCACTGATGAGAAGGAATCTGCGGTGTTTATTTGAGCATGACAGAACAGCTGTCTTACAGCTTTTTTTCTCTTGCCTATTATTTTGTTCCCGTAGAAAGGTGGGACACACACACACACACACACACACACACACACACACACACACACACACACACTCACACACACACACACCCCTACATGTCTGCTTTCAGCTTCTATTTCTGCTGACAGAAAGGTGAGAGAGACAGGGAGAGATTGTCAAGCCAGTTGAGATGCCTCATCAGTTTACGCTGCGCTCAGTTTTTCTAACAATATCTGATGGTGTGTATTGATGCTATTTTAATATATTCCCTATTATTTTATGCTGCAGTTGGCATTCGCTCTCCTCTTCTTCCTCTCTTTCCCTTTCTTGCCCGCTGACGGATGAAAGAAAGACTTTTGACATAATCAGCACAACCTTATGAACAGCCATACTGTAAGAAACTGTGACGCTCTTTATTCTATTCTGTCAAAAACATATCATCACGCTTTTATCTAATATTTCTGTGTGTATGTCTTCCATGTTGCATCAGCTCACATCTGAACCATACAGTCTACTGTGATATGCAAGTTATTTTAGCTTTTTTACAAGCTTCACAGGCAAATTATCCAACTTTTTTTTGCCTTTTCTTTTCTTTTTTGACTTTCTAATCCTGCCATTGTTCAGATAATTGAGGTCCATGAAGTACTGTTATTGGGTTAATAGCCTGAGGAAATAATAAGACTAACTGTCTGTGGCTCTTTGTTGATCTCTTTAGGGACATTTTTATTTTCAATTTCCCACAGAGCACAGGGCCAGCTATTTACAGGCTTGGTTTTATACAGGGTCAGTTGAGCCTTTCTGTCCGTTTCTCCCCTTTAGATGTGTGTGAGTGTGTGCGCGCGCATCTGTTCGGGTTTTCAGAGATTGTGAGGAGTATATTTTTATCTCAAATGAGAATCTTCCCGCTTCTCCTCTCCACATCTTCAATTCCCTGCTGCTTTCTCTTCATCCCCATTTTCCCATTTCATCACCACACGCACACACACACACTTACACTCTCTCACACACACACACACACACACACACACACACATCACTACGTTTTAGAGCAGAATTGGATACCCAGACAAAATGAACAACAGGCCATATAATGAGACCATGAATTTAATAACGTTGATTCAGCTGGTGCGACGTTTTGTTTGATGTCGAGTTCAAAGCATTATTAGATTTAATGCTGCTGCTGCAGACAAAGTATCAGACATCAGTGGGAAATGAAACAACCTTGTATGTTCATATTTGTGAGCTTGTTTCAGTAAACTAACCTTACATGTGGAGAAACCTCAAGAATACAAAGAGGCTGCCCTGCAGGTCCAATACTTACATGCCACAATCATTTTAAGCTATACACTTAATTGTGTGTTTCGGCTGTGTGGCTCAGTCTGCTCCTCTGGTGTGTGTGTGTGTATGTGTGTGTGGATATGACTTAAGCTATTTTTTGGGATACATTGCAGTCTAAAGACCAGTGTCCAGTTGCATAAGTTACTTAACAAACTTAAATTTGTCTTTTAACTTATATCAATCAATCTATATTTTTTATCTTGAGGTAGTTATTTCCCTAAGCTTAGGAGCGTTGCATAAAGCCTCTTCTTTTTCTCCTGGCCTTTATGTTTAGACCAAGGTTTTCACAGTAGTTGCTTGTCATAATACAGCACATTTGCACTTCAGTTACTATGGTTACACTTGACTCACATCATTATTTAATGTTACTAGACAGCAGTCAGTGTTAGCTAGATTTTCCAAAAAGGACAACAAAGAGAATACAGGGACACAGTTAAGTGGGGACAGCTGGTGCAACTGGAAACAAAAGCTGTGTCCCTAGTTGGAAGAAGTCTGAATTTTTGGGTCTTTGGTTTAGGTTAGGGTAAAGTATGTAGAGATAATCTGCTATGATTATTTTGTTTGACATGGTTTTCCTGTGTAAAAGGTTAAAAAAAAACTCTGAAAAGGTCCTGGATACGCCACTGTTCTTTCTCCTTCATTCAGAAATCTGGATCCTAGCCTTGGCCATCACCTCTGCTTACACCAGGTTGACTGGTGAAACAACAGTTCACATCAAGATGGCTAGCATTAGCGTTAAGCTGACCCAGTAAGAATTGTGGCAGCATTTGCTCCAGCTACTGGGGATCTTAAAAAACTAAACCGAACCAAACCAAACTTATCCTGGCGTACACTGTACAGTTTTGGAAATGTTGTTTAATTCAGACTCCTACAATGCTCACGATTTATGAGCTCACACTGAACGGTCTGATTGTCAAGCCATGATTGCTGACACTGTACATGTGAAATATAAAATAAAGCGGCCGTTCGGCATCTGTTGACTGTTCTAACTACTGATAGTTGTCAATAAAGATTCATTTGAAAGCTGAGAGGCAGGTAGAAGTTGAGCAATGTTTTATTGGCCATATATTCCATCCACTCAATGCGTTGTGTTGCTGAGGCAGTTTCAGACACTCTGTTTGCCACTTTCTGCAGGTGCAGTGAAAAAAAGATACTGACCTCAGGTAGTCAACTTTCTTCGGCTGCATTTGCATATTAGACAGTGATTGGCTTTCAGATTTGTTGCATACTAAATCTAGATGTCTGTGGGATGTTTTAATCTCAAACTTTAGATAAGGTCACAGACATCTCCCCTTCAGTAGAGGAATGTGAAAACACCTCTTTAGTGACAAACTTTGCTACACATGTCAGTATAGTCACGATCAGACATTTTAGGGGACATTAACATAAGACAAACACATTTTTGAGTGGAGGGGATCTATGAGGTTAAAGTTAGGATTAAGCAAGTAGTGACTATGGGTAGAGTTAGGATAAGTCTACGTAATGAATGAAAGTCTACGTAATGTTCCCAGAAGTGACCTAAGTCGTGTGTGTGTGTGTGTGTGTGTGTGTGTGTGTGTGTGTGTGTGTGTGCGTGTGCGTGTGCGTGTGTGCGCGCGCAGAGTGTACATAAAGCTGACTCCTGACAGTCAGACGCAAAGCAGGCATCCTGTCTGAACTGACAGATCTAGAGCTAATGTAGCCCCCAGGATGCACTTCATAAACACACACACGGACATATCACTCACACACACTCTTAACCGCACAGCTGAAAGCCAAGTGCCCCAGGAGCCGGCGAAGATTGAAAAGCCTCCCATATTTGCCGGCATGACATCTAAAAAGCAGAGATGGGCAGGCCAGCGATTCCCCGCTGCTGAGCTGATGTTTATTCAGGCCTAATGCACTGCTGCATTATTCTATTTTCTTCCCCTTCAAACCTGCAAACGGCTGTTTATTTACAGAGTAATTCTCTTTAGATCAGAGCGGCAGAAGTGTGTCAACTCCGCTGTGTCGATGGAGTTAGTTTGATTTCAGTCAGAGGTTAAAAATAAAGACAGACATTCCAAATCAATCTATATATATGAGTGTATATTATGTACATAAATAAATATAAAATCTGTATGTAGTCTTATCACATTATGCTGTATATTACACTAAATATTCCATGTGTTATTGCCATGTGTTTCTTTTTGTACCATGAATTGAGATAAAATGATAGTTGGTGAGAAATGGTACAGCTGCTCATCTCCTCTTTTTGTACCGTAATACAACACCTCCTCTTTTACAATATAAATTATGTATACTTTACAATATATATGCTGCTGTAATATGCTGTTATTGGTCTTTTATACATTAAAGTCAAGATGTGATTTAACATACACTTTCTGTTTTTTCCTCCCCTGTGTAAAATACTAGTGTACAGCAGTTTAACAATAACAACTAAATCATGTTTATGGTACAGATGTTTTCACAAGCAGTATACATTTGTCACTATCAGCACTATAAATGCCATTATGGTGTAAATGTGTGTCTTTATATGTGGCTCTTATCTGTAACGGCACCCCCATCACAGCAGCCTTATCAGTGACCTCTGCAGCTCAAAGGTTTCTGTGGTTTTAATTCTCTGGGTCTGCAGGTTAATGTGAGTCCTCATTACTCTTTAGTGTTGATGCTCTAACTTAAAAAAGCTGCAGTCTGAGCCAGAGACACAGCAGTAGGTTGAAGCAAAGTGAAACAAAGTGTTAGAGGGAGAGGAATGCTCACAATTTGCAGATATTTTAACCCTGGGACAGCCGCCAGTAGCCAGCTGATTCACTCTGTTATTTATTGCAGGAGAAGCTTTAAATCATAACCAGCTCTGACAAACAGCTCCCGGTGGCACTGAGAAATGACGCCAGTGACCTTGTCTTGCCGCCTTAGCAGCACCTGACTCCATTATGCCTGACAGGAACAAGAAGGAGACAGAAAGTGCTGGACTGTCTGACTCCACATGTCCCACATCCAAAATGTAGTAGTAACCTGCAACCATTCAGACATGCAGCTGTACATTTCACCACAGGTGCACACATCTGGATTTACCAGGTAGTCTAGTTACCCCACTGCCCAGAACTGCAGCTGTGCAGATGCAAATATTGTTCAAACCCACACAAGTTTATCTGAAATGCTAGAGGTGATCCAAAGTATCCAAAGAAAACCTACCATAATTTGTTAGGCTGAATTTGGACAAATGTGTATAAAATGATGCATAAGACTTTATGATTATATTATTATGATTAACTGGATGCTGCAGCTGTAAGAAACATGGAGTCTTGGGTTTTCATGCCACTCAGTATAAACATATAGCAAGCAAGCAGAAGTTAATTTATATAGCACATTTAATTCCAGGTGGACGCACAATGTGTTGCACAGAGAGTGAGCTGTGAAAGCTGCAGCTACACGAACAGATGCATAAAAATACTAGCAATAAAACCAAATGGGATATAAAATAACATAAATTAAGACCTGTAATCGACCAGTAAAAGTAGTAAGACATGATAAATAAAACCACTGAATAGGAAAAAGAAATAAATAAGATAAAATAAAATAATTATAGCTTTACTGAAGACCTGGAACAAATTATGCAAAATATATATAAATAAATTAAAATGGGAATAAAGAATAACCTTAAATGTACATTAGGTGAATATATATGATATGCACCCTTCACCAAGTACTGCCTGGCCAAAAAAATGTCACACTCTAATATTTCATTGGACCGCCTTCAGCTTTTATTATGGCACACATTCGCCATGGCATTGTTTCAATAACCTTATGCAGTGTCACATTTATTTCTGTCCAGAGTTGCATCATTTTTTGCCAAGATCTCAGAGGACCTCTGCGTAAAGTCTTCTCCAGCACATCCCAAAGAGTCTCAATGGGGTCAAGGTCTGGACTCTGTAGTGACCAATCCATGTGTGAAAATGATCTCTCATGCTCCCTGAACCACTCTTTCACTATTTGAGCCCGAAGAATCCTGGCATTGTCATCTTGGAATACCCCCGTGCCAAGAAAAAATCCATTGATGGAAAAACCTGGTTATTCTGTATATTCCTCATTTGACCTCATTTATTGGGCACATAATGTTGCTGAACCTCGACCTGACCACCTGAAGCAACCCCGGATCATAACACTGCCCCCACAGGGTTGTATGGTAGGCACTAGGCATGATGGGAGCATCACTTCATCTGCCTCTCTCTCTTCTTACCATGATGCACCCATCACTCTGGAACAGGGTAAATGTGGATTCATCAGACCACATGACCTTTTCCCATTGCTGCAGAGTCCAATCTTGCTCCCTAGCAAATTGAAGCCTTTTTTTCTGATTAGTCTCACTGATAAGTGGTTTTCTTAAAGCTACACAGCTGTTTAGTCCCAATCCCTTGAGTTCTCTTCACATTGTGTGTGTGGAAATGCTCTTTCACTATTAAATATAGTTGTGAGTTCTACTGTTGATTTTTTTACACTTTGATTTCTCCAAACATTTAAATGATCTCTGATCACGATCATTCAAGATTTTTCTCTGACCATATTTCTTCCTCGAAGATGATGGTTCACTACTATCCCTCCAGGTTTTAATAATGCATTGGACAGTTCTTAACCCAGTTTTAGTAGCTTCATCAACCTCCTTAGTTGTTTTCTTTGCTTGATGCAGGACAATAATTTGACCCTTCTGAAACAGAGTCACATCTTTTCCATGACCACAGGATATGTCTTCTGACATGGCTGTTTAAGAAATGAGAAGCTGCTCACTGTATCAGTTAGGGTTAAATTATTTGTTGCCAGCTGAAACATATTAATCAATGCAGTAATTATTCAGTGGATGACTGTTACCTATTTGCTTAGTTAAATCCAGATGGTGACTTTTTTTTGGCCAGGCAGTGTACAATGCCATTTTAAAAACAGAGCCTCAACTTACCCTTCTTTATGCAACTTCAAATGTTGAACAAAGTTGGAAATTGTTGTGTCTCTGTCTGTAATTTTCGACCCACACATTTTGCATACTGCAGATATTTCACAGATAATGAATTATCTGTGAAATATGTTAAATCTGAGTTTTAACCTCATCTTTGATATGTATTAATTCTATATTAATACACTATTAAGATAGAGATTGAAAGTTAATTCTATTTTTTGGTAATTAGCCTTTTAGAAAACAATCTCACATGATCCATGTAGTTTTCTTTAGAACCTTCTGGTTCTGCAGTCTCATGATGATTCATTGTACAGTTTGGACTGATTTAGCATTAAAGACGAGTAATAGAGTGATTTGTTGATCAACAAATGTCTGCAATATTTTTCTAATTCATGCAGCTATAATTAATTATGCATGTGGCACATGAACTTCTTGATTAATTAGTGAAGCATAAAAGTTTACATTTTGCTGATTCACTGTATCCTGCAAAATCAGGTTGTCCTGCAGGGATAGCCAGCAGTCCATTGGGATTTAAGCAGCCCACTTCAGAACCTTGGAGGGATTGTTATGTTCTGCAGTGCTAACACAGTCTACAAATATGCATGCAAGATATACAGATGTCCTGCGAGACAGTGAAGGCTTCAGTAGGACTGTCCTGAAAATGTCCTGCAGGACAATTTGGAATACCTTCTACAGGACTCCTTCACAACTGGAACATAAACTTAATCCTGCAGGGCTTTTTTTTTTTATCAGGATTAAGGAGCAGTTTAATCAACAGCAAAAAAAAAGTGAAGTTTGACATCAGCATTTGAATGTTGCAGCTGAATTTGATTACAAACAGATAATGATTCATCGCAGGATGACAAAGATAATAGTATCAAACTGATTTAGCTTCTCTGTTGTTATTGGATGGTATCACACTTCAATTTTAAAAATGATCCATAGATTGCAAAAGCATTAAGCTGCTCTACTCACTTGCAGTTTATTGTCTCACTGGCAAAAAATATTTTACAACATTCATTTTTCATCTGTGTTTTTTTTTCATCTCTCTGCTCTAATTTTACCATTTTGCTTGGAAATCATGCAGCTGCTCCCTTCAGTGCATCTTAATGAGATCTGAGTCAGCAGGGTGTTTTCTGCTTCGGCATGCCAGTGAGGAATATTTGTGTCACACAGCTGGCATTTCACTTCAGGCTCCCAGGTTTGTACAGCAAAAATAAGCTGTCATCCTTCCATCAAGCACAGAAGGTGGGTTGCTGTGTCACCAGAGTGTTTTCCTCTGCTGTTCGTCAATAATGAAATAACAGAAGAGTAGGAGCAGCTGACCTCGATTTATTTCAGATGAACAGAAGTATCAGACAGTGAGCATGTTCAGCATTGAGCTGGAGAAGCTGAAGATGGTAGAAGAGCATCACTGATTAATTAACAGAGAACAGACACAATCAGGTGGGACAGAGACGATGTTCATAAAACTGACAGTTGGATGATGAAGTCATAAAAATTGTGCAAGGTTGCCTTCTACTGGATCTGTGGTGGAAACACACTGTATATGGACAGGGTCTGAGGATTACTTTAAAAATGTATTCTGATACAATCACCAATTATCTGTTGTAATGTAGTCATTACAACAGATAATGTAGTAAAAATGTAGTTAGTAACATAATAACATAATACAGGTGCCACAATATTAAAGTAATGTAACTTTATTACTTTAAATAACTTTTGGATTACCTCAGTATAAAATATGGTGAAATTCTTTAGCCTAATATAGTGTTTGTCCGGCTGCAACTATGATTATTTTCATCATGGATTGATCGGTCGATAACTTTCTCAATTAATTGATTACTCGTTTGGTCCATTTCATGTTTACGCAGTTAGTTAAACTGCTTTCTGGTGTATTTAACTACTGAAACTACAAACAATTTAGGGCCATAAAAGGATATAAAGGAAAGTTTTTCTACTGTTATTATGTTGTGTTATAATTTCATACCACATGTTCATTGTCAGTTTGATCTTTCTTTTTTACAAAGTAGTTTGAACAAATTTTTTTTGAACCATCTTTAGTTACCCAAACAAGATAAGATTTCTCAATCCTGATTATAATTGTTACCTGTACAGTGTGAAAACAGTTAAATTTTACTTTTTAATCTGTGAAAAATGAATAGAAGTAGCTGGAAATAATTATTTCACAGAGAAATTATAAAGCAGGACTTTATTCTGGACTTGGAAGCAAACAAGAACAAATTGTTTAACAGGTGTAAAGATTTTAGAGTTGATACTGTATGCGGTGCAATGTGTTTTGTGTATGCTGTCTCTGGCAGCCTTGCAGAAGACAACACTGAAGCTTCTGTGAGTAAATAATGTTCAGTAAAAGCTCTTGTTTCCCACAACCAATAAAATCTCAAACAAGTGACATCTGGTTACTGTACTGCCACTGCTTTCCCAGTGTTTCTGTCATGATTGTCTTTATGTAAACACACACCACGAAACAGCAAAGTAATGGAATTACTAGAAGTTGAGTTTGGCCACAAGAGCCTCTGGGTGATTGTACAGTTTTATTATTTATCTCTAGTCTGAGTATTGCAGCCTGCAGGATGTTAATGAGCTACGATTGGTCTGATGCCCCAGATGGGATCATATATTCACAGCTAACACTGCACATGAAGTTGCTTTGACAGAAGAAAATATCAAGTCTATTATTTGCTGAGTTGGACTCCATAAAACATCTCGTAAATGTCGGTATTGTTATTAACGTTCTTTCAGTTTATTGCAGTTATTTGCAGAGTAGAGTTCTGTCAGGAGCTTTGAGACAGCTGCAGAGCTCAAACCAGTGCTTCACTGTTATACTGTGTGCATAATGCAATATATCTCCTCAGCAAACACAGCTGGCTGCACACTCACAGATTATGTACACAGTATAATACCTCAAGGCGGACTTTATACAAGTGTCTTGGATAGCTTTTCTAAGGATGGAAAACGGAGACTTTTAAATATCGTCTGTTGTTACAGCCTCACAGTCCTTCTGTTGAAGGATTCAGTCCTCATAGATCTGTCACATCTACATGATTTTCTGTTTTCCGTTAACTTTATTCAAGATCACAGGGGTTTTTTTCGGCAGACATTTTGACTTGTCATGTTAGGAAAAACACAGGTGTTACTGACAACATTAATGATGACTGTTTCCTGACAGCATGGCAGGGCCCTGAAACTGAAGCAGCTAAATGGAATTCAGCCATCACTGATCTTATTACTGCAATTGTCTTTATGTAGGAATCAGTCTGTCACGACTATCTCACCTGCAGCTGGTTCGAAACAAAGCAGTGAGTCTCATCACTGATATCGACCATATGTATCCTGTACTGGCATCTATTCACTGGCTACCACTGAAGTACAGAATTGATTTTAACACTGTGACGCCATTGCATCACATTCGATACATGAGTTTCTGAGACCCCTACAACATCAATATAATCAGTACTTTCCTGAAAAACCTGTCGTATGTAATCTTAGACGAGTCTCCTGCCTTCTGATGGATTATAAGTGCACTGCAGGCAGCAGCAGGCCTGTCAGTGCAAAATCCAACATGGCTTCATTCACATGGTGAGTCACCTGCTTTTAGCAGGAAAATCTTTGACCTGAACACATCTACATGACAATCAGGAGACATACTCATAGCGACACCTAGTGGCAACAGGAAGCAACATCAAATTCCTTAAGGGGATGTCCGAAGGCTGTGACAATCCAGAGCCTCTTCGCCTGGGGTGAACCCGGCCATGAGGCCTCGGCCCCCCTGAGTGGCATGGGAAACGCTGCTTGCAGCTTTAATTTTATTCGTTTTTAAAGCACTTCATGGACCAGGTTTTGTCTCAGAACTAATTATCCTTTATTTCACCACCTGTCCCTTCAGATCCATTAATCAATCACTGCTCTTCACTCAACGCTCTCAGTTAAAAAAACATTGACTCTCGATTGCAGAATAGTTTACCACTAACAATTAGATCTTCTCCCTCCATTGATACCTTTAAATATTCAGTCTAAAGGCCTGTCTCTTTTCTTTGACCTCTCAATATCATCATCATCAAAGACCTGCCTGATACTGTTTGTTTCTATTTTATTTTGTTGTTTGTTTAATGTTGTGTGTCTCATGATTTTATCAAGATTTTCTATTCTCTTATTTATGTCTTTAGTCTTACTTGATCATTGTTGTGTTTTATGTATTCTTCAGTATGTTTAATCTCTTAAAAGCCTGCTGGTGAATGTATGTTGTTTTTAAATGTTCTCTTAAACTTATAAACTTGACTTGATTTGAGTTGACTGATTTTATTTACATCTTTACTTTTCCCACTGCAACATGTCACGATACCTTCTGTAAAAACAAAAAAATCTTCAAGATCACTATAAATTGCAATCAGCCAAAACAACCAGCCCTATTTCTTAATTTCTTTCCATGTCGTTAAAAAAGTTAAAATATTCTATTCCCCCTTTCACAAGGGATCTCCTACAACTGACTCAGTGACCCCCGTTGGTCTCTGAACCCCAGTTTGAAAATCTAGCTAGTTTTTATAACAGATTATGTGTGTATATATGAGTTAAATCCAAGATCTTTTTTTTTTTTTTTACAATGGTGAAAGTTTATTCACGGTTTTGATGCTGCTGAGAGAATATAACATCTATTCTATCACGATATCCCTATGAAACGTCCCTTATTTTCTGTCAGCACCTGGTATCTGCTTTGGAAGCACCTGATTGGCTGATGGCTGTTGCTATGACATCGCCTCTGCAGACGCTTCAGAGTGAAGGATTGTGGGATACTTGAAACAGTTATGTCGAAGATGCTTTGAGCAGAAACAATCGATTTAAAGTTTAAATGATTAGCGAAACGCCCTCAAGATGAAGGTAGGTACCAGCGCATTCATTCAAATTGCCAGTATTACTTCCGGTTTTACGATTCCGGTTTTGAATTTTATCACATGAGAGGGCTTTCAGCCAGGTAGCGTTAGCTCACCTAGCTACATGCTACATGCTAAGGGTAGCGTTAATTAGCAAGCCAACTTGTGGAAACCAAGCTAATGTAATGTTAACGTTTTACTTTGGCTAACGTGAGTTAAACTACGTGTCTCCTGTCTGCTGCGTCAACTAAGGTCCACTAACGAATTTTATTTTAGGTGTGTTTTCGAAAAACGTTCAAACTCAGATTAGATGTCAAGATAATATGACCATACATTATATAAAGAAAACAGGAAAGCATACTGTTTGGTTAACTAATGAGCAGTTGACACAGTTTGTTAAAACTGGAGGCAATATTTTCTTTTTTCCTTTTTCCTTTTTCCTTTTTTTCCCAAGGTCAGTGATTGAAACTCAAGAAGACGGTCAGAAACTGGCCAACCCCCCCACCCAGCAATACTAACAGAAAGAAAGGAAGAAAGAATAAACTATAGTTACATTTTCATTCATATTTATACACACATGAATTAACAAATATTTACATGTACATACATACATTCTTGCATGCATTAAGATAAACCTACAGCCATGTTTATTGATTAACTAAATACTAACTGGTCTAACTTGAGTTATACCAGCACAAATGCTTATAAATAGGCATTGAAGAAAGTGAAAAAATGGACATAAAGGGGTTGCTAGACCTACTGTTTGTTAAAGGGGCACTCCATCAGTTCTGTATTGCACTCCATAAAGTTGGGGAAGTAACAAGACAGGGATTTTAAAGGAGTGAAATTGATGCTGAGAGGCTGCAATACCCTGACTTTGGATTCCTTAGTATGGATCAAACTCCAAAAACACTGAATCTAAACTTCCCATAATGCAACTTGACATTGTCTTTCATTTGATCTTCCCAGGCTATTAATGCCCATGTCTTTCAAACTCTACACACCTAGTTAGTATTGCAGACTTTCTGTTCAAAATCTGCATTTACTCAGACTTGGAAAAAGTCATCCAGACCCTCAGAGAAAATACACTTATGCTTTTTCCACATTTTCCTACATGTTATTTTAGGAACAGGAAATACACAATAACATTGCTTCTGATTTCTTAAATATCCTGAAATAATTGGTGTTCAAAACATTTGATTTTCATGATTAAGAACAGTGTCCAGTCACGGTTAATATTAATATTAAGCAGTCTTTCTAGTTGGGATGAGTGGAATCTATTATTGGGTTTGGGACTAATTTTAAGTTTTTTTTTTGTAGAAAACTATGGATGCCACTTGAATTTTACTAATATGTGTTTCTTTTTCCAAATAAAACATACTTACAAAGAAATCATCATGTCCACAGAGCGTTTTCCTCCTTGACGACAAAGCCTGGGCAGGTTCTAGACTGTTTTATAAGTGGCAAAAATTGCTTGGTAATTATATTGCTGTTGCAGGGTGAGTAAATTTCCTGTGGCAAGAAATATAGCCTGAAGAAAACTGTATAATCTACTTCACTTTATACAAGATTTACATCAGTGCATTAGCATTAAATGTGGATGATATTTCTAATCATACAGACAGGACAACTCAGTGAAAATATTTGATCGACATGGACACAAGTGGACTGAACTCAACCTTCCAGGGTGAGTTTGATGACATTATTTATGACTCCAGTTTTGTCTAACCAAAAAACTGCTCACTGTTAAAAAGTCTTTTAATTTCTTTTCATCTTTCTCTGCTTTCTGCTGCTTCACCCAGACGCTGTGTGGGGATGGACTGGGATAAAGACGGGGACATTTTGGCAGTTATAGCTGCAAAATCTAGCTCTATCTTCCTCTGGGATGCCAGTGTCAATAAAACATCCCAGATAGACAGCGGCATGAGGTATGACTGAAAGTGAACACATTTAGAAAGAGCTCAAATAGAGCAACCTGGGGTCTGTTTTTCAGATGACAGTAACTTTGAAATGATTGTTGATCATTTCTGAGCCCTTGGGTTGGTTTCTTACCGTTGTTGGTTTCAACAGAGATCCGATGTCCTTCATCCTGTGGTCAAAGACTGGTCCGCTGTTGGCAGTGGGGACAGTCAAAGGAAACCTGTTGATTTATAATCAGCAGACCTCACGGAAGATCCCTGTTCTGGGTAATACACATACAACACAACTGTACTTGTTAATGCTTGTGTTTGTCTTCTGTTTGTCACGTCTGTCATATTGATTGTCTGTCCTTCTCTCCATAAACACTACTGTAGGTAAACATACTAAGAAGATCACCTGTGGGTGCTGGAGTACTCAGAATCTACTGGCTCTGGGAAGTGATGACCACACTCTAAGCATTAGCAATCATGAGGGGGACACCATCAGACAGGTAGCCACACGTACACATGAGGAATAATAATAATGGTAATAGTTTAAATGATAAATTTTGGTTGTATAGCACCTTTCATATGATAAATTCAACGTAAAGTGCTTTACAACAAAGAAATTACATGTCTGAGTACTTCATGTAAATGTTTATAATAATAGTAAAAAACAAACAAACTATATAATATGTAATAATAATAGTAATGATATTTATATTAAAAATACATACATAGAAATCATAAAATCAATTAAAATACAACAGTTTAAATAATTACAATCTGAAATGCTCTGAAAAATGACAGAGCAGCAAATGGATGGTGATATCAGAAAGTAAAGGAGTAAAATAAGAAAAGAAAATACTTAACCTTTCTCTTGTTTGGTCAGACACCGCTTCACGGTCAGCCTGCTGAGATTTATTTTTCAGTGATGAAGACAGATGAAAGGTCTGCTCAAGGAGAAAACACTGTAAGTTTACTTCAGTTCATCCTCATTCTTATGTGCACAAGATGATTTTGACATCACACATTTATTACAACATTGAGTTGAAATGTCACCTGTGCAGTATATTCTTCATTGATTATGTACTTAAATTGTGCAGACCTAATAAATCTGTTAAAATTTCACACAGTTTTAAGTTGTTGTTGTTTTTTGTTTTTACATAAATGGAGTGATTGTTTTTATCTAAAATTTATCTTGTTTATCTCCTTGCAAACATTAACTCCTCAGGTGAGTGTGTCTGTTGACAACAAGAAACTGATACTTTATAACATCAACGACCCAGAAAACTGGATAGAACTGGTCTTCCAGAGCCACTATGGACACATAGTGTCCTACCAATGGTACTGCACACAATCACACAGGCTGATACATTGATAATGAGTCACGGCGGTGAGAAGTTTGTACTGAAGGTAGTTCTCTTCCTCTACATGTCTCTTTAAGGTACAGTGATGGGTATATACTGATTGGCTTCTCCCATGGATACTTTGTGGTAATTTCAACTCACATCAGAGAGATTGGGCATGAGCTCTATCAGTCTCGCAACCACAAAGATGGTCTCACCAGTGTGGCCATCTCAGCTTCATTGAACAAGGCTGCCTCCTGTGGCGACAACAGGTACACACAGACCTTCAAAGAGGCAGCACAGACATTTCTGTTATGTTTTTTTCATATTTTGGTTAAAGTGAAAAAAATAAATCCCTGTGTTTTTTTCGCAGCATTAGGATCCATGAGCTTTCTGAGTTCAGAGATGTCAGTAATGTACTTGAACTGGATGAGGAGACTAAAGGTGAGACAGTCCTCTGTTCTAACTGTACTGTCAGAGTGCCATCTTGAACACAACTTCCACTTCTCCTTCATCTTCCTCCCACTCTCCTCCTCCAGGTCTGGATCAGCTGAGCTGGACAGATGACGGCCAGCTGTTGGCTGTCTCCACACAGAGAGGGGTGCTCCACGTCTTCCTGACCAAGCTGCCTATCCTGGGTGACAGCTTTGGTACCCGGCTAGCCTACCTCACTTCACTGCTGGAGGTCACCGTGTCCAACCAGGTGGAGGGGGTGAGGACACGTGTGCTCGCACACACACACACACACACACACACACATGCACAGATGCTGTAATAGGAACACTGAGGAACATTAAGGATCGTAAGTATTACATTGTAAACCTATTTTTTTATAAAAGTCATTTAAATAAATACAAATTTATTGGGACACTGAGACAAAATGTAAAGTACCAAGGCCAAAACCATGGTGCAACAATAAGTGATAATTATACTGCATGAACACAAAAGAGTATTAGTATACTTAACTGACAATAGAGTGCCTAAGTTATGCCCTCTCTGGTGGACCACCATGGGACAAAAATATGAATGGTAGTCAACGGCGAGAGACAAATTATTTTTTGATCTTGTTTGAATTGTGCTACGAATTACACGCTTAATGTTTGTTTATTTAAAAGATAGTTTTACAAGTCAGTAAAGTTGCAGAAAGTCAATTAGAAGACTCTGAAGACTGTAAGTGAATTAAAATTGTAAGGTTGTAAGAAAATACAGTCATGTTACAGCAGGGAGTAAGTCTCTCAGACGCTGTTTTTTGTTTTGTTTTTTTTCAGGAGAGTCCTGTGGCCATACAAGTGGAAGTGGAACCGACTTTCATTGCGATGGGACCGTACCATGTGGCTCTGGGAATGAATAACAGAGCCTGGTTCTATGCCTTGGTAGACCAAGAGCCTGGTGTGTGGTGTGTTATGTGGTTTGTCTGTCTTTGTTAAACCGTGTATGTGTGGATGAATGTATCCATAAACTGCTTTGTTTGTCTCTCAGGTTTTAACAAGCTGAAGGACATCGAGTATTTGGGGACGATAGCCAGCATGTGCCTTAACTCCGACTATGCAGCAGCGCTGTTTGAGGGAAAAGTGCAGCTGCACATGGTGAGTCATCTGTGTGTCTTTGTTTGTCTTCTTATTGCCCAATGAATGATTACTGAGTGGGCTTCACCAGTTTCACCTAGTTTTTTTGTGCATCTGTGTATGTATCTTTAGATTGAAGGCAAAGACCAGGAGGAGAAGAAGCAGATGAAGTTGTTTCCAGACGATGACAGAAATGGTCGGATCCTTTGCCACGCCCTCACCGCTGACTTCCTCTACTACGGCACTGATGTAAGTAAGGCTCTGCACGCTTTTAGTTTTAACAGGAAATGATAGGAAGACACTATTTATTATAAATCATGTGTTTTCTTAAGACTTTCCTGTGGCCTTGTGAATGTAGGCAAGTGCCTCCTAAAGCGGCTCCACAAACAGCCACTGGTTCCATCATTGTATTTTATGAACATTTTGAAGCATCGCATCAGCAAAGTTAGATGGAAATGACAAAATAAATAAAAACTTTCCAAGTTTTTGCCACTTCAGGTGTTTTTTGCCTTTTTTGAAAAAGAGTGTTTGCACTTTATGAGAGATAGACACTGTTTTTCCAGGTAAGTTTTGCATTCCAAACATTTAACTCACATGACTGATGAGCTCTTTCAGCTCCGACAGTCTCCTCATCACTTCAATGTCTCTATAATACAGATGAGGATAATATAATAGGATAATAGGATAGGATAATATTGACCCTAATAATTGACCCTGGTCATTTTTGTTTTTTCTGAAACAATTCTGTTATTGTGTGCAAATAGAAATTATTTATTCTTTCTAAAGAAAACTAGTTTGTTTAGAAATGCTATGTTGAAAATTCTTGCTCTCTTAAAAAAGCATTTGGGAAAATATTTGAGAAAAAAAAATTTTTTTCAAAGGGGGGCTAATAATTTTGTCCTCAGCTGTACATCCATTATCACCCCGGATGGATCTGATGTAACCTTCATGAAACAAACGGAAACGTTTGAGGGTCAAATGGCAATCTTTTAATCAGATCATCTTATTTTGCAGTAGCATAATGATTTTCGTACAGGAGAATTGGCACCACCTACTGGTTTATCTTAACGAACCAACTCCTAATAATTGCATAACGGCAGAGGATGGAAACAAGCGTTCATTTGCATTTTCTTATACCAATTTACTCAAAATTTGATTATAATCTGTGGAACATTTGGACAGCTAATGACTGATAATGTTCCTGCCTGTATCTGCTCTGTACAGAACTGTATACTCAGACACATAACTGGAAAACTTGAAAGTTTATGATGTTGAGCTTATATTTAGATTTTAACTGTCTTGATTTATTGTGCTCAAAGTCTTTGTTAGTACTCTCTCTTTACTGCTGGTCCGTTCCCTTTAACTCCTCCTTCATTCCCCAAACTTAGTTGTTTTCTCTTTTCACCATCTTCTCCTCCCATTTCCCTTCATCTTTTCTAATAGATCTTATTATCTCTCTTTGTATCTGTTTCTCAGTCAGGAAATGTTGTGTGTGTGTTGGTGGAGGACTGGGACACCGTGAGCAGCTACAGCCACTCTGTTGGTGTAAGGAAGGTATTCCCTGACCTAAATGGCACGCGGCTGGTTTTCATCGACGACAAGAACAGCGGCTTCCTGCTCTCTCCTTCAAGTGTCAGTAAACACAGTTACTTGTCTCATCTAAGTTTGTGTTTAGCTAAACAAACAGTACACATACACACTGAGCACTCTGAGTTTCATACTTTATAATAAGAAAAGGTAATTAGGTATCGAGTGATAAAATATGGTAAGACAAGATGCTCATTTTTCTAATTTAGTGGGTTGAGCTTCTTTAAACAGACAACATGTAAATTCTGTCGCTGGGGTTCTCTCACATTAAAACAACAAAATATGTAGTCTGGTGTAAAGTGATGTAGGATCATTGGTGTTGTTATACTCAATTTTAAACAACCTACATAGCTGATGAAAAAATGAATCTGACATGACTCAGGCAGAAATCATGTTCAAGTAATTAAAGTTTTATTCACACTATTTTTAATCACATGCTTCCTTCCTCACTCTCTTTTATATTCGATGTATCCCGTGTTTCCCGCAAGTTATAGCAACAAGCAACCAGCAAGCAACAGATAGCAGGAAGTGCAGTGTTACCTTAAATAAATTACAGATTTCTGGGGTTTTAACCATTGTTGGATACTCTAAGGTCACAACTCCACAAAATGATGTAACGTTTCTTAACATTTTAATGCAGAAATGTTACGTATTACAGCTGTAAATTAAAATGATAATGTGGCACTCAGCACACCAGGGAGTACAAAGTGCTTTACAAGGAAAATTGAATCAAGTTAATTTATAAAGCATGTGTAAAAACAACTAGGGTGATGTTCAGTAAAATAACAAAAGTTAAAACAAAGTTTGTGTGTGTCCATCCCAGGCGACAGAGTCCTGCGTTGAGCTGCCCAACTTCTCTCCCACCATCACAGGAGTGCTGTGGGACAACTGGCACGCTGACAGAGGAGTGTTTGTAGCTTATGATGATGACAAGGTCTACACCTATGCCCTGCATAAAACCACCATATATGGTATGGTGATCACACACACACACTTTTACCTCTTTTACTTTTACCTCTAAAGTATTAAACAGACAAACAAACCTCTTGGATGCCCTCATGGCACATGTCTCAAGGCCGGTGGCCCAAAACCTCATTCAATGTGACCCACAAAGAATACAATTCATGCAGTACAAATCTAAACTGTGTTACCAAAGTACATCCCAATTTTGTTATCTGGGCAATGAAGGCTTCCAGTAGATGTCGGTATACATTAGATAGTGTCTCAATATCATGAATCTGTTTCCAGCAGTGGCACTCTAGCCAAGTGGTTGTAGCTAGTGATTTTAATAATAGCAGCCAAGCAAAAAGGCCTTCATTTCATTTTTTTTTTTTTTTTTTTAGCTAATATACATTTTTGTTTTCAAACCTTTCTTGCAGACTGGCTAAACTGAGATAACCTGAAACCTTTCAGTTTCTACCTTCCTGCTGTTAATTTATATAGGCCTTGTCTTAAATTTACAACTGGTCCTTCGAGGGCAACCATAATGTTGATGTTACCCTAGATGACATTCAGTCTGTAATTAAAACATAATGCAGGGCTCTTTAGGATGGCCCAGTGTGCAAGAGAACTGCCATCCAGTTTCTATGTGCCTTTCAGTGGTTAAATAGTTGTTAAAGAATTGTGCCTTATGTGTTTTTATCACAGAGGTTTAGTAGTTTTACTTTAAATCTGATTCACAGAATAAAACTTTAATAAAAAATTTAATTTTAAGCGATGTTAAAAATTGTTTCACCATAAATGCTGCAGAATGCAAAACTTTTAAAATACTCCTGCTACCACTCCTACTCCTGCTACTCCTGTGATATAAATGTGGGCAAGAGATAACAGGACCATTGTTTTGAACTTTTATTTCTGTCTCTCAGGCCCGCGGGTGGTGTTGGTGGGGAGCACCCCGCTCATCTTATCCCAGAAGCCTTTGCTCTTGCACAATGGGGAGCTCACATGTCAGACGACGAGTGGCAAGACCAATGAAGTGGCTCTGAGCACACACGCCTTCCTCAAGCTCTCCACTAGCACATCGGCAGATCCACCAGCAGAGATCAGCAAGCACCTCGCCCAGGCGCTCATGCTCAAGAGGTCAGACATGCTGCTGGAGAATTAGCTTCAAAGAGATATATTCAAGTTACGGTTTATATTTTTGTCAGTTGTCAGTACAATCTGTGGTTAGTTTTTTTACATGCTGCCGTAAAGGGCACACGTGAGTAGTTTGACTTAAAATAAATAAATAGATTGTCGACTTTCTAAAATCTTTTATTTAAAGTTTTCATCATTACAATGTGTCAAGATTGAAAATGTAATGGAAAAAAGACAACAGCATATTAAAATGTAAAACAAAACACAACACAAAAAAAAGCAAATGAAAATAATACAAAGAGCACAAGAAAACACTACAAAGCCTTTCACTTTGGAGACTGTTTTAATTTAGTGTAGCCAGACAGGACTTTAGGGAGTCTAATATTGTATAATGCATAGTTTTGTGTTACATGTCCCATTTTAGTTTGTTTGTGGTTTTATTTGTAAGTATATAGTGGCTCAGGATAGGAATAATATTCCTGAGTAAATGAATGTAGTTCTTTAAACAGACATTTATCGAATCACTTAGAATTATTGAATGAACCAACACAAAGTCCAGTTTTAATGTTTTGAGAGGACTTGTCTGAATCTGCTTACAGATTTTTTAAAAATGCTAAAAATAATAGGTTGTTGATATAAGACACTGTTGACTACAGTCACGAGAGTATGCAGAAAATAATGAGGTTGTGATGAGGTGGTTTTACATATTCATACATTATATGAAAAATATGCAAAGGTCATAAATTTGTATCTATATATTTACAAAGATGCCGTGACACAGGAGGAGTGTCATGCATATAGAACTTCACAATAATTAGTTCAGACTGAGAGTTGAGGAGGTGAAAAATATGCTTGTGTGTGTGTGTGTGTGTGTGTGTGTGTGTGTGTGTGTGTGTGTGTGTGTGTGTGTGTGTGTGTGTGTGTGTGTGTGTGTGTGTGTGTGTGTTCCTGTCCAGATTCCATGAAGGCCTGGATCTGTGTAAGTCTGCGGGTAGTACTGCAGACTGGTCAGAGTTGGGCAAAGCCTGTTTGGTCCACATGGAGGTGGACCTGGCCATCCAGGTCTATCGCCTGAGTGGCAACGTGGGCATGGTGCTGTCACTGCAGGGCATCCAGGTACAATTCACAGATCACACATCACTCCTCTCAATAACAAGCACCTTCTCTGATAACTCTAGTTCATCCAACTTTCCCCTCTCTCTCTCTCTCTCTCTCTCTCTCTCTGTGTGTGTCTGTCTCTGTCCAGGGCATAGAGGACATGAATTTACGGGCAGGACATTTGGCCATGTTTCTAGGTGATTATAACCTGGCTCAAGACCTCTATTTGTCCTCAAGTTGCCCAATCGCTGCCCTCGAGGTAAAAACATACACACAAGTTAAGAGTCAACAGTTTGTGTGTTTCTGTATGTGTATAAAAGACCAAGGCTGATCACTTGTCTTTTATCATTCAGTACGAAAATGAATTCATTCTTTACCGTTTTTTATATTTTTTATTTTTCTTCTTTTTCCCCCACATGCCCCATAATTCACTAGATGATTAATAAACCTAATACTGTAAAAGTCATGAACTGAGATATGTAGGGGTTTTATTTTAACAGAGTTAGATGCATTTGCAAATGCCTGGGGGGTAAAAAAAAAAAAGTTAACGGCTCTAATGTTAAGTAACTGTAAAGCTGAATATTTTTAATGTAGACTTAAATTCAGACCGATGTCTTCAGCTCTCACTGTATGTGTTTTGTTTTTTTGATGTATACATTTGGCACAGAACTGTGTACATGAATCAACATTCAAGACAACCTGAGTTAGCTAAAAGTCTAGTTTTCATCTGCAGTCCCTGTGTTTTTGTTTCAGATGAGGAGAGACCTGTTGCATTGGGACAGTGCCCTTATGTTAGCCAAGAGGTTAGCAGAAGACCAAATTCCCTTCATATCCAAAGAATATGCCGTCCATCTGGAGTTTATGTAAGCACACACACACACACACACACACACACCATTCAGTAGACCTGAGTGATCTACACTGTATCTGAACCTCTGTGTGTGTGTCTGCAGTGGAGACTATGTGAATGCTCTGGCACACTACGAAAAAGGCATGACCCATAATAATAAAGTAAGTGCAATATATTTTATCTTAACCTCTTGAAAATAGTGAGCCTGACAATTAATTTGTTTTTCTCTTGACAATTTAGTTTTTCACTTTTCTGTTTGATGTGGTGTATTGTTCATAAACATTTTTCTTAGGACTCCAGCTGCTGTAGGACAAAGGACTGTAGCTTCACTGCTGATGATATATCACTTCTCTTTAGGCATACAAATCTATTTCTTCTACTATGTGATTTAAAAAGTAATGGCAGCTCCAGTCCAGGGTTGAATAAGGAATTGAAATTTAATTGAAATAGTAATACTGCCTACTGCAACTTTCAAATCCCTGCAAAAATCACGCCATAATAGTTTTAATATGTTTTTCAATGAAATTAGAACAATGATGTAAAAATTATAATTTGGTTGTATGTCAAAAATCGTACCATAATTGTAATATCAGTCAACATAATCACAATTGGATAATTATTCAGAATTGTTCAGCCCTAATCCATGTTTAATGTCTGATGCTTCCTCGCCAAAAATGCCTCATCTTGTGCCAACAATTTGTTGTCTTTTCCGCTCTGTTTGTATTTACAAAGAACACTAAACAGACACTTATGTAAATTGACTTTATATCAGTCTTAGATCCTTTCATATTATATGTTTAGGGTTTGGGGTTTTGTACAAAGTGGCAGCAAATGCATTTAAGGTTCCAGTCTTAAGTCTTTTCTCTCTCCACGCCTTCCTCTGTCTCCGCCTCCCTGTGCAGTTCCAGGAGCACGATGAGGCGTGTCAAGCAGGTGTAGCCAGGATGTCCATCAGGATGGGTGACATCAGGAGAGGAGCTGCTCAGGCAATTCAGCATCCGAGCAGAGTCCTCAAGAAGGAATGTGGAGCCATACTGGAGAGCATGAAGGTGGAGAGGCAGCCTCATCTCCTCATTATTATATCAGATTAGATTATAGATCAGCTGTAGGTTACATCTGATGTGTTTTATAATGTGTGTTTCTAGAGCAGTGTTGAAAATATCTGAGCATCACTAACATCTCTGAATGTCTTTTTTCTGATTTTCTTTTGTTTCTTAAAGCAATTCTCTGAAGCTGCTCAGCTGTATGAAAAAGGCCAGTACTATGACAAGGCTGCTTCTGTCTACATTCGCTGCAAGAACTGGTGAGATTAACACTTTTACCTGCAAGTTTCTCACGTCTTTTACACAAATGTGAAAACTTAATTTTTATTCCACACTCAGGGCGAAGGTGGGAGAGTTGCTTCCACATGTCTCCTCTCCTAAAATTCACCTGCAGTACGCTAAGGCCAAGGAGGCAGACGGCAAGTAGGTTCTTGGTTTGAAGATCTGTAATATTTAAGACCGTGAAATCATAAGAGAAGCTGATCTGACATGTACTGTGTGCATCACCAGGTATAAGGAAGCTGCACAGGCCTATGAGAGTGCCAAAGACTGGGACAATGTGATCCGCGTGCTGCTGGACCACCTGAACAACCCAGAGGACGCTGTCCGCATCGTCAGAGAGACACAGAGCATTGAAGGGGCAAAGATGGTGGCCAGGTAGGACAAACAAGAGCACATGTGTGTAAGCAAACAACCACAGCTAAATTATATATTTTATTATACTTTCCTAATGGAACTTTTCTACTGACTGTCTAAAATGTCCCCTAAAGATTATTTGTTTTGAAGTTTTAAGAAGTGCAGAGCCTTCACTCTCTGCTAAACAGCCTCATCTTGCATTAGAAAAGAAGGTTGAAACAGTCAAAGAGCTAATAGAACAATAAACAAGCGTCAGGAAAAAGAAAAAAAGAAAAGCTTACTAGGGTTGTATGATTGCTTAAAATTGAAAAACAAACGTAATACAGAAAATTGTATAGAAATAACTAAAAACATCAGAAAAATTAATCCCTAATGCAGTATTAACAGGAAATAATTTGCTCAAAATGCAAATTGTTAATTTTACACAAACTTCCTGCTGTTACTGTGTTCATTATTTACATTAATTGTACAGTTTATCAGTTGATCTGCACTATTATTGTTATGCATTGAATATAAAATTAAATACTGATAAAATACTTCACTTAGTCAGGGGTCGTCAGTTTACTTAATGATAGAAAAGCGGTCCCAGAAGTTGGTATTGTTTGATAAATTACTTAAATAATAACTCAGTTGTTGTTATAATAACTGTTGTTGCTAACTAGCTTTCTAATTTTACTCAACTGTTGATTTCAACTCCAGTTCTTTCCTTCCCCTATTTTTTCCCATTACTGTAATAAACTTTTAACATATGTTTGTGTGCCTCAGGTTCTTCCTGTGGTTGAATGACTATGGCTCAGCCATCCACTTCCTGGTGCTGTCTCAGTGTAACGACGAAGCATTCCAGCTGGCGCAGCAACACGGACAGATGGAAGTCTACGCAGACATCATCGGTCAGTCTGGGTTTGAATGTCTATATAAACACACAGTTTGAAACAAACATCCTGAACAGGTCCAACTTTATTCCCTGTTGCAGTATTTTCTAATGATTCTCTATCAATGCAGTTCCAACAAAACAGATTTTAATATCAGTTGCCTCACTGCTGTGTTGTGTGTTCATCAGGTCCTGAGGCAACGCAGGAGGATTATCAGAGCATCGCTCTCTACTTTGAGGGAGAGAAAAAACACCTGCAGGCTGGAAAGTTCTTTCAGAAGTGTGGACAGTACAGCAGAGTAAGAACTCACCCTTACTGAATCATCCTTTTTACTCCATCCATCATTTTTTAACGCTGAAAAGTGACATTGACTCATTCAACTTGTTCAGCGATTTTTTTTTAGTCTTGTCATTCTTTTTGTCCCTTGTCTCTCAGGCCCTGAAGCACTTCCTGAAGTGTCCCAACACTGAGGACAACCTGGCTGTGGAGATGGCAATAGAAACAGTGAGTGTGCCAAACTGAGTGTCTGAGTGCATTTACAATGTGATGTGACCATTCAGTTGAGTTTTTTTTTATGCATATGTGTGTTTCAGGTGGGTCAGGCCAAGGACAGTTCTCTGACCAATCAGCTGATAGATTACCTGATGGGGGAGAGTGATGGCATGCCAAAGGTAATCAATACACTGCAACACTGCAACCTTCTCTCTTTTGTCTCGGTGGACTTGACTTTATCAGCAAAATGATATTGTTGTGATATATGGAGCATGAAATCATAGTTTTATATTTTTTTTCTCTTTAGTGTGTTCATCGCTCAACCTCTCTGCTCTCTGTTCTGCTAGTCTGGTGTGTGTGCAGTAGGGCTGGGTATTGGTACTCAGTACCTTTATGGTTTCAATTAAAATAACCTGGTGCAAAGTAGTATCAAAACTTCTCCAGTCGAACAATACCTGTGTTCAATCCATTTGGTACCCAGATCTTAAAAAAAAAAAAAACACAAATTGTCACTGCAAGTGTATCACTTGGTACTGGTTACTGGTATTGGTACTGGTATTGTAATTTTTTAAACACTATCCAGCCCTAGTGTGCAGTGTGTCTCAGTGAGTAGCCTTGTCAGTGTCACACTGTAATTGTTTAATCAGGAGTTTTAACAAAGAAACCTGTCCCTGTTCTTAAATTTGGGAGCTGACACAACCTTTCATATATTTTAAGAGAGAGCACATTTTCAGTTCAGATTTCATTATTGTGGCAAATTGTCTGTTAAAAAAAACAGGCTGTTAGTGTCAGTATAAAGACTTGTGTGTATGATAGCTTGTATTACTGAGCATGAGGTGAAAGAGTCAGTTGTAGACAGCAAAGTAAAGTGCAAAGAGAAAGAGTGAGATTTAGTCGTTTCAAAGACGTTTCTGATGCATTGTGTGCCTAGAAATCTGATGGGTCTGAAAGCATAGTTTTCTTGTTATTTGCATGTAATCAGGGAATTGTGTGTCTCTGAAGCTCTTCTCACTAGTTTAAAATGAGCAGGTGTCTGTTGGGAAAATGTGATGTCAAGAATTTACATGCACCAGTCTGTATTTAGCAGAATTAGAATTCAAATCTGATGACAGCAATTGTGGGGTTATGTTTTCTTGCTGATCAAATGTGATCAAACGACACCCACACAGAAGCAGAGTATCTGTTTTTTTTTGTTTGTTTGTTTTTTGTGTTAAACTCAGACTAGCGATATCTAACTTGCCTTCAACTTAAGTTGTTGCTAAAATTAGATGAGATACAGTAGATGTGGTTGAGTGTGCATCTGCTGGATTTACTGCTGGAGGTTCACACAGTTCGTAACTTTTAGTTGAAATTCTCAGCTTTTGAAGATGGGCAATAGTAAGGGAAGATGGGCATCATACATCATATTATCATTTGAATTTTTATTTTCTTGTAAGTTTGCTTAATGTCTCTTTAGTGTTAGCTTTGCAAAAAATCTGTAAATAAATTTATAAGTAGGTTTTTATTTATTCCAGCAATTTGATTACCTTTGAGTTTGTGTATTTCAGGGGCTAAAGAGCAGTTCACACTCTCCCCTTGGAGAATGTCTACAGGTATTAGGAAACACAAGGCCTGACTGGGTCATTGTTGTGTCATTAGCGTAAATCAGATGCATATTACACTCAAAATGCAAACACAAAATGAATGAAAGCAGCAGCACTGTGTCACCTTGTAAATCTGACCCTGAGATGAGAAGGGTGAGAGGATCGGATTTGTTGACCTTTGATTCTTCTTCCCAGGATGCCAAGTATCTGTTCCGCCTATACATGGCACTGCAGCAGTACAGGGAGGCTGCCCGTACCGCCATCATCATCGCCAGAGAAGAGCAGTGTGCAGGTATAAACATATTCACACAAACATTAACCGAGTAACTGTGTACCAAAGCTTCAGTAATTTTCTGTATTTTTTGTTTTATTTATTCATTTATTTATTTATTTTTTTATGTTCCTCCCACAGGGAACTACCGTAACGCTCATGATGTGCTGTTCAGTATGTACACAGAGTTACAGGCCCAGAAGATTAAAATCCCTGCTGAGATGGCCACAAATCTGATGATCCTCCACTCCTACCTACTGGTCAAAGTCAGTACAACTGAAATGTATCACACACACACACACACACACACACACCTGCAAAAATATTTTTTCTTAAGTTTATGAAGCATGTTGGGCAGGTCTATTTACTGTTGCACAATAAAATGTATTAACCTCAACATTACGTCAGTGCAGTGTCGTTGACTTTGTAAATGATGATGGTGTTGTAGACCCATGTTAAGAGGGGAGACCACCTGAAAGGAGCTCGCATGCTCATTCGTGTCAGCAACAACATCAGCAAGTTTCCTGCACGTGAGTCGACACAGAATTCCCCTTTTCACAACTCTAATCTAATCTACTTCACATTTTAAAAAATGTAATTTAAGTTCAAATGTCACTGAGATAAAAAAAAAAAAAAAGTCCAACAAAAACCTCGTGTGTGTGTGTATGTGTGTAGATGTTGTTCCCATTCTGACGTCAGCAGTCATCGAATGTCATCGTGCTGGACTGAAGAACTCTGCCTTTAGCTTTGCTGCCATGCTGATGAGACCAGAGTATCGAAACGAGATTGACACAAAGTACAGGAAGAAGATTGAGGCCATGGTTCGGTCAGTCCACACCTCTTCTTCATGTTGCCTTTTTAAAAAAAAACAACTTTTTCCTCCTGCCAATTTCTTAAACTTGCTCTCCTGCTATTTCCTGGCCTCCCTGCTTTTCCACACATGTACTTCATCCTCTCTTTCACCTATTATTGTTTATTATTATAGTATTTGATTCCTTGTCCACAGACGTCCAGATACGTCGGAGCTGGAGGAGGAAACAACTCCGTGTCCCTTTTGTGGTTTTCAGCTGCCACAGAACGAACTGCTGTGCATCTCCTGCAAGAACAACCTGCCCTACTGCATCGCCACGGTAACATATACTCACTGATAACACATCCTGTAACTCCTTTTAATAGAAGTGTTTCTGCTGTAATTAGACTTTTTATCATTTCATCTTGATTCTTCATTTTCTCAGGGTCGACACATGCTGAAAGAAGACTGGTCTGTGTGTCCTCACTGTGAATTTCCTGCTCTCTACTCACAGTTCATTCTGTAAGTGATATTCAGCATTTCTGTCTCCATCTTGAATTTTAGTTTTGTTTAGCAGGACCCATCGGTTATTTAAAGGGGAACGTTCACTCATCAAAGTGTATTCATAGGTGAAGTACTACTACTACTGCATATTTGGGGGAAAAAATTGTATAAAGCCTTTTGTGTGTGAAGAAGGGTAAAGTCGAAGTCTTAACATTTTTCTGTCCTGTCGTAGTTTTTATACTGATTAAACAGACAAGACATAACGTGTTCATAAGAGGTGTTTGCAGGCACTTCAGATATTTGGGCACCCAACTTGGAGAGGCAGAGAGGAGGACCAGCACAGAAGCTAAGCAGTGTACTGCTGTGGACAGGGTCAACAGCTAATGTTAAAATAAAGACCAGTCAAAAAAATTGAATATCACTTTACCCGTATGCTATATTTAGAATATTTTCACAACTTAACCTTGCCTCAGACAGCACTTTCTGACAGGAAACTAACGTTGTATAAGCCACATCTTTCTCTCTCCAAACCAACCTGCCTCCACTGGCAAAAACATTTTACCTCACATAACACTGGAGTTGATGGTCTACAGCTGCCTTGATCGGCTAGTTTGTTTGTGTTATTGTGTGACTTCTGTGTTTAAAAAAAAAAAATATTCAGCTTCATGAGATTTTCTTTGCTTTTTTTTATTTTCAAAAGGAGTCTGGTTGAGTGATAGAGGGTGATAACTGGCTTATATAACAGCAGTTTCCCATATGGAAAAGGCTGTCTGACAGCAAGGTAAAGTGGTGAAAATATTCTAAATACAGTATACGCTTAAACTGATACTCATTTTTTTTTAGGTGGGCAAAAATAGATTTGCTGCTGGCCCTGTCCACAGCAGAACACTGCTTAGCTTCTGTGCTGGTACTCCTCCTCTCTGCCTCTCCAAATTGGGTGCGTGCCACTTGCCATTTACTGTGGCTGATACACTGACTATTGACAAGCACTGCATGATCCCACTCAAATATCTGAAGTGCCTACAAACACCTCTTACTAACACATTATATCTCAAATGTTTAATCTGTATAAAAACTATGACAGGAGAGAAAAATGTTGAGACTTCGAATTTATCCTTCTTCACACACAAAAGGCTTTATACAGTTTCTGTGCTGGTACTCCTGCTTCTTCTCCAAACAGAGAGCGTACCAACCACCAGCTACTGTAGGTTATACACCAACTATTGTTAACCTCCTCACACAACCCCACTTCAAATAATCCAAACTATCCCTTTGACAGACAAACATGAGTGGTATCAATTTTCTCATCAGCCAGATAACAAATGTGTATTCCCCAAAATGTCAAACTATTCCATCATGAGCACTGGTGAATGTCAAATCTACACTGTTTGTGTGTCCAGGTTGCTGGAGACAGAGACGGTGTGTCCCATGTGCTCTGAGACTCTGAGTGTCAAACAGGTGAAGAAGATCTCTGATTGTTCAGCGTACCTGCAGGCTGATGAACTGGATCAATGAAGAAAAATAAACCAAATCATTTGTATGAAAATGTCATCAGTCTAATGACCATTTTCTGTTTGTTTAAATACATCATATACGTTTATATTTTGGATAGAAGGTTTGCAGCCTTTAGTTTTGTAAGATGTGAACATCAGAGGAGTAAGAATTTTAAAGATTCTTGATGTTTTAATGCCAACTACCGATAAATAATGTATATTTAGATGAAATGTTCTATTTCTATTCTTTGTGATTTTTTTTTTTAGCTTGTGTTTTTTAAATATTTGTCTGTAAAAAAAATAAATAAAACAGAAGATTAGGATGCTTAGCTGTTTCATCAGCAGATTTTTGTCCTGCAAAAATTTGACATTATAATTGTTTTTTAATTATTAGTTATTATTCATCTTTCTTTGAGCACTCAAGGCTCTCAAGAACCACTCTTGTCTTTTTGCTCTTTGTTGTAATGACAATTTGTGAGTTAATGCTATGCTGTATAATTTGAGAGCATTTTTTTTTTTTTTTGTGAACAATTTCCTTGTTGACCAAACCTCTCACCACCACAAGCTCCAAGTGATTCTGGAGATTTTGATCAGATCAACAAAATTTTCCTCGGATGAATTTTGTCTTAGAATTGTAGATCTTAAAACTTGTATTTTTCTGGGAACTTTAAGGACATCTTGTTCACGCTGGTTTAAAAGTTTTGTGACTGAAAAAAAAAACATTTCCATGACAACTGTGCAACTGATTACAACCATTTCCAAGGTCAAGAATGTCCTATTTAATGTTTGCAGTCATGAAGAGCAGTACTGACTGACTTTATGTAGGCCTGAAATTCAATTAGTCAATCAACAGAAAAGGAATTGACAAAAATGTCCAGTATTTGTCAAAGGCAGGGTTTCCTGCCTCTTCTCCTGAATACCTTTGAGTTTTGGAGTGTTGGTCTGACCAAACAACATTTGAAGACGTCACCTCTGGCTCTGCAAAGTTGTGATGGACATTTTTTGTTCTTGATATTTCAAGGCATAATGATTAAACAAAAAAAGAT
The DNA here is from genome assembly GCF_056507025.1 of Lutjanus erythropterus. Classification (NCBI taxonomy): domain Eukaryota; kingdom Metazoa; phylum Chordata; class Actinopteri; order Lutjaniformes; family Lutjanidae; genus Lutjanus; species Lutjanus erythropterus. Next base: position 21,732,469 of record NC_139319.1, on the reverse strand, counting down.
AATACTTGATAGTTGCAGCCCTAATTTTATCTGCTAATCTCTGATTATTTGGTGAATCTATCATTTGGTGTTTAAAGATTCTCTCTGCATTGAGTAAAATAAAATTTTGATTTCATTACATAGTTTTTTAAGTACAATTGTAATCTAATTATCTGGTTTGATGTGAAAAAGAACTTACTGATACAATTTTCTAAAAGTGTCTGTCAAACCTTTTAGCTTTCTCACTTCAATTAGGAAAAAACAAATCACAGACACTCATGAGTGACACATTTCTCTATTAATCCTCATGAAAATTTTACAAAATTGCAATTTACAGGAACATCAGTGCTAAACCGCAGAGCTAAATGTAGTTGTAGCAAAAAGTAACAGTCTTATACATCACATTATTTACAGCCTCGACACCTGGAACACAACCTGATGATGGAATAAATGCGCTATACTCCTGTTTAGACACGTTACTACATGATGATTAGAACAAGCACATAAAATGCATCATTTGTTCAGTATAGAGATGTCCTAATGGAAACATGACAGGAAGTTAAAAAAGACAAGAGATATTTCTGGTTGGGAGTCAGGTGTGGTCTGATGAGGGACAGAGGAGTTACCTGCTGAGGTTAAGACCAGTTTCACTACGTTCTGATGCTCAATAAAGGACCGTTGCAAGTGCAGAGAGAAATATTACAGTCTGTGGGGGCGGAGAGAGGAACTTTGTTTTCCTCCTCTGGTCATCGGTCATTTCTTGCCCTTGCCTTTCCCCTTGCCTTTGCCTTTTCCAGAATCCTCCTTCTTCTCTTTGTTTGACTCCTTGGTGGCTTTTGCCTTCTTCTGCTGCAGGGAGAAACGAGAAACAGACAACATGTGAAAAGAGAAAGATGAGAGGACGCCCAGAAAATTTTGCATGAAATCAAATATGTTTGCACATTATTATCCCAGTTTGAATGATCTTACTTTGATCATGGCATCGGTTTTTAGGCTGTCGCCCTCGTCCTCAGACTCCTGCACTTCATTGTCCCCGTCCTCGCCTCCATTCTCCAATTCCCCACCACCACCGCGGCGGCCCTTCTTCACTACTTGCAGGGAGTACGGCGTCAGGTGAACCTCTTTGTTGTAGGCTCGTGTGAACGCTGCCTTCACCTGAGAGGAGACGGACAGCAGATGTGTTACAAATCACTGTGTTGGGTCAGACGTGGGTCAAGCTATGCCACAAAAGGGAGTACCATACTGTGAAAAACTGGTACTGGAGTTTGATGAGTGTAGTTCAACGTGTCGTCAGAAGTGTTACTGCTGTGAGGGCTGTCACAACACCGGATTTTCACTACATGATCGTTGTGGCCAGAAGAATTTACAATAACAATATCGCAACAATTGTTCAAATGACAACATATAATGCGAAAGGAGTTACTCATGGATAAGAACCCACAGAGAATTATCACCCGCCTGTGCAGGTGTATGGAGCGTTTATAGTTTTGATTTTCCGCCCTGCAACTTAACCACTGCTTCACTATCGTTGCTCTCACTAGCCTTGTTTCCAGACACAGCAGGCAGCTGTTTCATAGAAAAAGCTCCAAAAACCAACTGCACACTACCACCTCAGCAGCCAACAGCAGCCACGTTTAAACAGGCAACTGTCTGCAAACGACTTCGATATACCAACTGACATGGTGATAATACTGTCAATACTGTGTTCATAGCTCATTTCAGAAGCTGGGATCAAACAACTAGCAACAGTGTCCCAGATGCAGGTGAAGCAGATGTGTGTATTTGTTTTGCATCAGGGAAAACACTGACATCACCAAGGACATGATGCCATTTTAAGCTGCTGAGAGGTTTTCAATATAAAACTCGTGAAATGAAATGAGGAAATTATTTCAGTGTGTGTATCAGTACTTTTTCAACATTTTAAGCACCTTTTAACAATACGGATAACTGTGATCATTTTGGCCACCATTATTGTGATATGAAATTTTCATACCGTTTCCTCTCGTCAGTTCAGACGATAGATAAAAGTCTGTAAATAAAGCAGACTGATGCTCTAAAATGCTGTATATAATGGCTTGCACTAACTGTGTTATAATTTCTTACATGTCACTTTCAAACACTGTTTTCAGACCAATAACCAAAGTCCTGCTGACCTTAGAGTCCAGTTTGGAGTACGGGTCGGGCTGTCCGCCCCAGATGCTGATCTCCATGATGCTGTCCACGTCCTCTTTGATGAGCTGGTAGTCGTCTAGCAGCTTCACAGCTTCGGCAGCGCCCTCCGTCCCGTGCCTCTGAAGCGGGGTCAGCAGTGCCTGCCGCAGGTAGTGCAGGTAGTCCAGGTTCACCGCCTGTCTGCTGCTCATCGTTCTGCAGGAGACAAACACATAAAAACACTCAAATACTCCAGCGTGATTGTGTGTAAACAGCTGACAGACGGCGATCAAGGCCGACTCACTTTAGACCCATGTGTGAGGCGAGCTCCTGGACGATGCGGGAATGTTTACTGGTGGAGGAGTTCTTGCCGAGCCAGCTGGGGAAGGTGGGGAACTGACTCATGTAGCCTCTCATCAGCTCGCCAGGCAGCACGCTGGCATAAATGGCCTTTGAACACACACACACACACACACAGCAGCACAATGATGAAGCTCTGGTGCCTCAACACATGAGCGTGTTTAGGTATTAGGTTACTGCAAGAACAAGCCTGCAATAAAGTGAGTCTACTATAAATAATGAGTAAATTTCATTCAGTGTCCAATTTCAACAAAGTAAATGCCTCACACACCACCCTGACATAAACTAAAGAAACATTACAGATACCTTTAATGATTCATTTAATTTATAGGACAGCTGAAGTGAGTACAGGAAAGAAGGAGAGAGAGTGGGGGGGTTTACATGTAGCAAAGGGCTGAAGGCAGGAGTCGAACCTGTGGCCGCTGCAGAAGACTCTCTATGTGGAGCGCACACTCTCCCAAATGAGCTACCAGGCCACCAGAAGAAATACACATCTTCTAAACCAGTACAGCTATCTACACACTGTGATTTTGTTGTGTTCAGCCTATGAAGCTTAAAACTAAGTCAGTGCAAATAACATCAAACTTGAAAGAAACACTAACGGCAGTCCGTAGAAAAGAAACACAGCTGCCACCAACTTAACAAAGTGTGCTGGGTTCACCTAACTGGACAGGGTTAATAAAATAATAAATAATAAATGGAACATGGAGATGCAACATTAATGCAATGATCAACAGCAACAACTTCTTTTTGTTGACAACAACTTCTGTCTTTTGGCAATTCTGAAAGGACACTCTACCTCAAATACAGACGGATTTTAAAATATAATGTTGCGATGGTAAAGAGCTCAGTGGTTGGAAGATGACATCATCCACAGACCCAACCCAAGCAGGAAATGGCCGCTGTGCACTTTGACACATAGGGGTGATTCCACGTTTTACTTCTTGTGTGTGCGTTACCTGTGTGGGCAGCAGTGACCAGTTCTGCCCAGAACGGATCCGTCTGTCCACCAGGTCTCCGTCAGAGATGGAATCGGCTGTCTTGCTGAGCAACACCAGGTGGGACTTTAGATCACCGCTGCAAGAAGAGAGAGACAGATGAGAAAATACAGAAACATTTAATAAATAATTCAATATTTTGGGAACATTTAGCTCCTTATATTTGTCTTCTTGTGTGTGTGTGTTAATGAAGCTTGAGGCCAGGAGGAAATTAGTTTAGCTTAGCATTTAGACTGGACACAGGTGGGAACAGTGAGCCTCTCTCACCCTGCAGCTTTTGGCCGAACATGTGGGTAGTTCTCCTGGACGAAGAGCGGCGCGAGCGAGTAGTCATGGAAGAAGAGGTCAGACTTGTCGATGAGGCTCATGTGGGCGGTTTCCTCCCCTGCAGCAAACACTTTCCTACAGACGTCAAATGGACCCATTTTCATGTCCTTGCGAGCTTTGGCTGCATCAGACTTGCACTGGTCGTATGACATCACCTTGTCTTTGGCCGACCACATGCTCAGGTTGTGGATCACCTGGACACAAAACAGCCAGTGTGGTGAGAGAGGAGACATGACCACAGTTTGAATACTTTGACAGTACGATACTTTTATCTTCTTTTACCTGTCGGACATCCTGATTGGAAGCTAGGATAATTTCGTTAAGCGCAGGGGGTGGGATCTTGATCCCCTCCTTGAAAGCGATGGACATCATGGCTCCCTGAAAGATGGAAAGACAAAGTGAAGGAAAATAAATATTTATATTGAAGAGCTTACTTTAGCATCACAATCTTAACAATATGCGTTTTTATTGCTAGCTTCAACCATTATAGAAATGCTTACAACCTGATATTTGCATGTACATGTTTCTGTGTGTTTTTAGCATTTTATTTTGAGCCACTGTCAGATATGGGACAGGATATGTGTTCATACCTTGATCTGTTCCACTCGCGGCCTCTGGAAGCGCAGATCGAAGCAGTAGTTGGCAAGTGACCTGATCTTCGGGTGGTTACGATCATTGCACATGCAGATGATGGGAATCTTTGAATTTTTGATCAGGCCGATCATCTCCTACAGGAGGCAACACGTCAGAGAGCAGTGTCAAGAAAAGATGTACTTGCTGACCTGTTTTTGGTCATCACAGAAGCAGCGGCAGCAGTCGCTAGGGGCCGTTGACCTCAGTGAAATATGCTGATTTGAGTTTTTCTTTGAGTGGACATATAACAGCCTACATAGATGAGGGTTTCTGCACATTTCAAGAAGTCAAATTTAAGACTTTTTAAGACCTTTATGAATGGAATTTAAAACATATTCCATGTCCATACTGGCAAACAAACAGTGGAAAGTACATGAAGGAAAGTAATAGAGGAGTCCATGTTGGTTTTCTTTTGTAGTTGTTACAGCTTGATGAACATAAATGTTTATCCCAAAAACTCCAATCAACTAATTCAATCAACTTTGAAGACCTGTCAAAATCATATTCAAGACATTTTAACACTTTTTAAAGGACCCACAGAAACCCTATAGATACATTAACCTTGTCAATGCTTGTTGCTGTTTCTATGGAAACTGACGTTGCCATTTTTTCTTGGCTCTGGCACACAAATCAGATACGTGGGCAGTGGAGGTCAAACATCTGGAACCTCTGTCAGAATGGATTTTTATTTTCTATTGTAAAAGTTAAGAAGTATGATCAACCACCCCTGTGACCTCTTCAAAACATGAGGAACTGTTGAGATAATCATAGAAATGTGCTTTTGTTATGTTTTCTGTTACCTGGATTCCTCCGCGGTCCTCGTTTCCAGCCATGCCATCAACCTCATCCATGATCAGGACGTGTTTACTGCTCACAGTCTGAGATGTGCCTACGACACACACACACACACACACACACACACACACACACACACACACACACACACACACACACACACACACACACACACACACCAACAGTTACATATAACACACAGTTCTCACTTCACTATTGAACTGAAACATTACAGGTGTGCTACATCTAACGTAGTTACACCTCTTCTCGTCTCACACAGCTTCCTAGGGAGCTCTTGCATCAAGTTATTTTTGTACAACAGTTAAATTTAATTTTGTTTTATTCTTAGTTATATATATATATATATATATATATATATATATATATATATATATATATATATATATATATATATATATATATATATATATATATATACATTTTTCTTTATTTTTTTCCAGTCTCTGGGAAAATATTAGCACACTGCTTCACAGGAACAAGATGTGTTGCTCTGCAATCAAATCAATCTCCAAGACTTCCTTCACAATTAAAACCTTCCAGTGATTTGATTCCCTTGAGAAACAGACATGTCAAAGCTGGTGTAGATTAAAATGTGAAACACGAGGAAACAAAAATTAAAAGAGCCGTCACCTTTGTAGAAGTTCTCGATGCTCGTGTTGTTCAGTGACTCTGCAACGACTACCTTCAGACTGTTTTTGCTGCGAGTGCAGCTGGCGTTCAATTCCACGTAGCTGAAGCCCAACTCCTGCAGGACGACACACAAACACAGCAGAGAGGTTCAGCCGAGAGGAGTCAAAAACAGACAGAGATCAAGTTGAAGACATTACTTTCCCAAACTAGGAATCATGGGTGCAGCTAAACTTGCTAAAAACTGATTGGTGTGAGAACATTCAAAACACAGAGAAAACGCACCCAGAACCCTGTCTGTGTGTTTTCAGACTGACCTCACAGACCAGGGCAGCTGTGGTGGTCTTTCCGACCCCCGGAGGTCCAGAGAGCAGAGCAGCTTTGAATCCTGATCCATCGTCTTTCCCTCCTCCAAACTTACCAAACCTCGCTGCTGCAGCAAGAAACAAGACACAACGCACACTTTTCAAACACAGTTACGTCTCTCAGTTAAAATCAACTGAAACAAACTGAGCCCTGGTGTACACTTTATTTTTATCATCACTCTGAATTCTGCACAGAGGTAAACCTGTCTGCTACCTGCTGGCTTGGTGGCACCCCCACTGTGGTGTCGGTACCAGTTCTGCAGCCAGCGGAGCAGCTTATTGGCACAGCTCTGGTCTCCCTGCTGACCAATCACAGTCTTCAGAGAGCGCGGTCGGTACTTGTCCACCCACAGCAGACTGGCACCCTCTCCGGTCGCTGATGGGGATGATGGTCCAGGGGCTAGCGATGAAGAAGAGGAGGAGGAAAGGCCCAGTTCCCTGCGGGCTGTGTGACCTGAGCCTCTCCCAGGTGGCGTGCCGCTGTCTTTGGTGCGTGCACCGTGACCTTGAGCCAGGCCGGTCTTTGACGGGCTCGGGGTGTGAGGGGACCTGGAGTTACCCTTGGAGGGAGAGATCTTCTGGGACTTGGGGGTTCTGTTTGTAGTCTTGCTGGGGGGAGTCCTGGTCTTTGAGGCTTTGCTCTATTTAAAAAAAAAATTTAATTGCATGTTTTTTCCTGCTACAATGAGATGTTGGGTGCTCTGTTTAAAAAAAATACATAAATAAATAAAATCAGTATCCAAAAAGAGAGACAATCTACTAAAATAGGGCTAATTAGAGGAATAGTTTGAATTATTTAATGTGTAGTTGGTATGAGGTACTTATCAATAGTCAGTGTATTGCTTGTAGATGGCGGCATGCCCCCAGTTGGGAGAAGCAGTGAGGAGCACCAGCACAGAAGCTAAGCAACGTACTGCTGTGGACAGGATCAGCAACAAAACGTTGTTTGTTGTGTTTTAAAAGGATGGTTCGGATTTGCAAACGTCACACAGTAACACAACTAACAGATCGAGGCAGCAGTAGAACGGCAGCTCCTGTGTTCTGCAAGGTTAAATGACTGATTTTGCCCTCAGTTTGGTTGGTTTAGAGAGCAACATTTGACTACATAATGGTGGTTTCCTGTCAGAACAGCAAAGTAAAGTGATGAAAATATTCTAAATATAACATACACTTAAATGGTTCTTCATTTTTTTTTAGGTGGACCTTTTCTTAGGTGGCTAAAACATGATTTGTTACCGACCCTGGGAAAGTCTTGACCGCCATCTGCTGTAGTTAACAGATGACTATTGGTAAGTATTTCATACAACTCCACTTCAAATGTCTTGAATTATCACTTTAAGTGTGTCTTTACATAGAGCCAATCAAATCATTTCCATCTATATTTTCAGCAACATCACCTCTCTGTCATACACAAACAGTAACACTAAGAAACAGACAACAGTCTAAGACACATCAAGAGAATGAACACTTAGTTCCACAACATAAACTGGCATTTTAATTAATGCCATATTGTTATCTACAAAGACTTTAAAACAGGGTTTGACATCTTCTTGGTTAAAATTATAGCAGCACTCATGAAATAAGTAAACATCGTGATTTAAGAACAAATGCTGACCTCAGCCTCTGCAACAATCTCATACTTGGACTTCTTTCCTGGTTTGGTCCTGATCAGCTCCAACAGACCGTCCTCATCCAGGATTGTGGTACCCAAACTCTCCGCCTGAGGATAAAGCCAATTGTTACACACCGTTTTACCAGATCGACACAGAAGTATTACAGAAAAGAGGCAAGAAAGGAAATACAGAAAGCAGTAACTACATCTCAAATTACTTTGGATTAATTATTCTTTGGTGCCTACACGTACAATTCATTTACTATTATGTGTTTAATTTTATTCAGTGTCTTCCATTTGACACATATTTGCAAGCATTTGCATATTTAATTAGCTTTTCCAGAAAAATATGATGGTCACCTTCTCGAGCTTTGAGGCTCCGCTGTCTCTGCCCTGCACCAGGTACGTGGTCTTCTTGCTGATGCTGCCCGTCACTTTGCCTCCATAGCGTTCGATGAGGGATTTGGCGTCATCCCTCTCAATGGACTCCAGAACACCCGTCAACACAAACACACAGCCCTCCAGACAGTTCTCTGCACCCTGGAACGAACAAACAAACACACACACAAACATAAATATATAATATACAGTCAGTGATTAAGAACAGGGAAAGATGGGGGTTACTGTAGCTAAGCGATGGATTGTTTCTGTGTTACCTGTGGGATTTCCTTGGAGCCCAGAGCCCGCGGTCCATCTCTGTTTAGATAGTTCCTGAAAGCTGAGGCGTTGACCTTCCTTTTCTCTGGGTCATCAGGACTTGTGCTTGTGCTCTGATCAGACAGAGACAGACAGACAATTGTTTTTCACTCAGTCTTACTTTCTAATTATGTGATGTGTTTATGTGCTTTGTGTTTAATCATTAGTTTCTCTTTCACTCCTCCTCTGGGGACAAATAAATTAATTGATAATTCCATTACCACATTTATATACTGCATTTTAAATGACAGATAAGGTATTTCCCTTGCTCACCTCTGGTTTCTTGGGAGAAATTTTAACTGCGGTGGGCGTGCTTCCTGTTTTGGGAGTAAACTTCTTGCCTGAGCTCGATGAAGCGATTGGCTCCTTTTTGGGAGAGATTTTTATTTTTGTGGGGGAAATTGGCGTTTTGCTCTTCAGCCCCTCATTTCTCTCTTCGTCCCTTTTTTTCATCATGGCCAGTTTGGAGCTTGCTTTGACAGGCCCAGGGCTCTTCTTAGGGGACGGACTAATCACATCCTCCGATGCGCTGCCCCTGTGGTTGATCTTTGACGGGCTGCTCGTGCTGCTGGCAGCAGAGTCTGAGCTGCTCTTTTTGGGAAATGCAGCAGAGGCTGTTTTTTCATCAGAGCCTCTACGAGCCTGGATGAGGACAAACAAAATTATATTTAACTCACCAGTAACATCAGAGGTAAATGTGCCTTTGTGTTGTTTTTTTTTTCTCATCACCTTCTTTGCTTGAGGCTCCTCATCCAGCATGGCCAGTGTTCTGGCAAACTCCTCATCCTCATGGACCTGCTTCTCCAGCTGAGTGAAGTCAGAGTGAGAAAGCAGAAGCACGAGAGTGGGGAAAAAAAAAAAGAGGACAAGTTCAACTATTAACTATGAGTAGCATCAATGCTCAAAGGTTTTAAAGGAACAATGATTTTTTTTTACATTTTCTGTATCACTCCTGGGATTTTCACATTCAAGCAATCATCTCCTTAACTTTTGCAGACTTTTTATAACTCCTACAGGCAGGTACACTGGGTAAGAGATTAATAATGCTGATCTTCATTAGCAATTAATGTGCCGATTATTTTCTCAAATCAATCAGTTCACAACTTTGTCTTTAAAATGGTGAAATGATCAATATATATAAGGCCTAACGTTACATATTTTAACTCCTTGTTTTATTCAGCTAACAATCTACAACACAGTGATATTCAGTTTACAATCATACACGAAAAAGTGTATCTTTTTGTGTAGTTTTACATAAAAAATGAAAAGATGGATTAATTAAATAAGTTGCCAAAATATAGTTTCCACTAGATATGTAATAATACAAAAAAACTCTAGGTACAATAATACCACAATAAAAAAATCCACAATATATTTATCACAATAAAGACAAATGGTCTTCATTAAATAATAAATGTGAACTGTAGTGTACTTTCATTTTTCCTTTCAACCTAAATTGCTTAAACGCTTTCCTCCTCTAATAAAATTATGTATATTTTTTTACAACTGCAAACAAAAACAATGCAGCAGTCGGCCTCAGTCGTTTTCTAAAATGAAATGAAAACATTAAAATAAAATAATTAACCATATATCACAGTAGATACTGTCCGGTACTGTATCAAGACATTTTTATTGTGATTATACAATACTCAATATATTGCTACATCCCTACTGTCAGTCCATTAAGCGAGTAATCAAGTACTTGATATCTCATCTGTGCTTACCTCCATGTCCTCCTCCATCTGCAGCTCTCTGGCGATTTGCTCATCACTGATGAGATCATCTGTGTCCTGAGTCGGCTGATGAGGAGATGAGTTTTATAAAGTCAGTTTTTTTGTAAAAGGATCTTTATTTGAAACTGTAACAAAGAGCTGAAAAATGAAAGTCATGATCTTGATGGTCTGGATGAATAATCCATCAATACTCACAGCCTTTCGTTTGGTGCTGGCGACCAGCTTCTTATCTGAGCGCTGAATAGTCGCACTGCCAAAGTAGTCGAGCACTGAGGTGGGGGTTTGTTTGGGCTGAGGGGGTGGGGCAGCCTTTGGAGTGACAGGAGACTTCACTGCAGGTTTTCCCTGTGTGGAGGAAGGCTTGACAGGAGACTTCAGCCCCTCTTTGGCTCCTGGACGAGAGCTCCCTGGATCTGACTTCGTTGGTTTGGACGTGCCGTTCTGTTTGGGTTTGGAGACTTTCTTCAAGGTCTGAAAGTTGTCACTGTCTGAGTCTACAAACAAAACAGAGGAACACATTTTCCATTAATTAAATTAAAAAAGCACCACTCCTCATCTTAAAGCTGGACCCCATCTTTCCCCAATTTTTAAAATTAACACGAATGATGCTGATCCTGTTGCACTTCCTCACTTACTGATTTAGGTTTAAATTGCTGAAATGAATTTTAAATATTCATAACATTTCTGTTTTTACATGTACTCTTGAAATTAACGGATGGACTTGACAAAGCGGAACAGGGAAATCAGCAGGTTTATTTAAAAAGGTATGTTTTCCTTTTTCATGACCAAGGCAAATGTGACAACACAACATGGGTTTCAGTTCCACAGTGAGTCTGCGACATGATAATAAACCATAATCCCATCACCTGTTTCTGAGACATACTGCACAGGATCTTTCTTCAAAGGCGTCTCCGTCTTGCTCGTTTTCTGTTTCTCTTTAGGAGATTTCTTTGACTTCTTCACTACCTCATCCTCTGAGTCTGGGCAGACAGAAAAACAAAATGTGATGCAGAGATGATGAAGAGTGAGGTGTCAGGCTATCTGGCACAGCTGATCAAAAAGTCCCCAGTTTGCACCTCTCACAGAACTGAGCATCTGATTTTTCTATCCAATAAAGCAGGGCTGCAACTAACAATTATTTTCATTTTTGATTAATCTGTTGATTATTTACTCGTGCGTCATTATATTATTGTTTAGATTCAACTATGTTTGTGTTCATTTCAGTTATTCAAAATTATCATACACAGTTAAGTATTTACATTTTTACTGTGTCAGGGAACAAGGAGATATACATTTCCTTTTTATTTGGATTTAAAGATAAGAGTCTTGGAGTGGATGGAGGCAGTTTTTTAACCAGATGGGCTGAGGAGGATTCTGGAAACCTCTGAATCTCTGTCCACCTCTCAGATCTGCTCAGCATTTATACAAAACAACAGTGACTATTAGAAAACAATGTGAGGACCCCCTTGAAAACGAGATGGTGCATCTCAAGGGGGTTATTCTCTTGTTAAATTTTGAAATAAATGAAGAACACAACAATCTGCATATTTAAAAACTTGAAAACCTTTTTTTTTCTGCAAAACAGATGCTTAGACCTTTGACTAATGTAATGAGATTCACATCAGAGGCACAAAGTGTCACGGCGCAGGCAAATTATGTGGCATCAAAACATCATACATACCTGATTCTATGACTGCATGCTTCTTTCGTTTTTTCTCACTATCCTTGCGTTTCTCCTCTGATTTGGAGCTTTTGGCCTGAATCACATAAACCACAAAAAATGTAATAAATAAGATGATAAAACAGAGAAATCGCTACATAAATGAGGGCAGAAGATCAACCCGTTTCCTTGCCTTGGTGGTCTCTTTCTTGTTCTTTTTCACCTCCTCGTCTGAAGACAGAGGATTCTTCTTGTTCTCTGTTTTGATGTTTCCATTTGAGGCTGGTTTCTGCACTGCAGGCTTCGCTGAAGTCGGTGCAAAGAACCGCCTGATATCCTGTGCGCGCACACAGACACACACGACATGGATGATATGTTAACCTAATTATAAAAACGCGGCAACAGACTGGTTTTTGATTAAACATGACAACGCTGCACTATTAAGCAAATTACTAAACGCTCACTGATGCTTGGCAGTTTGAATATTTCACTTTTTGATAATGTTTCTTCAGGAAAATGCATCATTTAATTTGACGTCTCTCACAAAACAGCACATAAATGTCAACTGTTACACGATAGCAAGGCAAAAGATAATCATGTGCTCATCGATGAACTTTTACTTAACAGTTTAACAAGGTTTTTTTTTTTTTCTCTTTAGCTATGCTAACACTGCGCACTTGACTTGCGCTTCAACATCAGCGAGCAGGTTTTAATTAACAAGACAACGGGATTATCTTCGGTTTATTTAACCGCCTTGTTTGTGTAGACCGCACGCAGTTAGAGCCAATAAACAGTTTGAAATTGTAACATACCATTATTAAAGGGTTTTCTCGCAGTTTATGGTCAGGTTAGTTGTCAGAAAAGTAATGAAATCCTTGAACTGCTTGGCGCGAAGCTTCTGTTGTCGCCTGGAGATGACGCACGACCGGGGGCGGGTCTCTAGGTGTGCGTCGCGTGCGTCACTCAGCGTGCTTGTTCTGTGTTTTTGATATGAGCATGTCGAATAAAAAGAGAAGAAACGAGGGTAAATTAATAATTAGGATTATCAAGAGGAAAATAAATTGTTAAATATAAAATGCTCATACAGCGTGCAAGAGGAAACGATACTTAACACACAGGCTTTTTCTGTTCTTCAGTACTGATAAAACTAACTAATAAATAATTTGAGCCAAGATTAATTAAAATAAACGTCTGATAGTTCCCTAAACATAACAAACAGTGAAAAAGAAATACAAATTGAATGGATATATATGGGATGGATGATTATATGTACAGTATGAATGTCTATAGGCAGTAGATGTGCAGGATTTAAAGGGCAGAGACAGCGCATGATGATATGCACAAGTTGAAACCAGGACGGTGCATTTAAACTGTAGAATGATAGTAGGACTGTGTGTTGACAATAATCTGGTGATACGATATGAATCCCAATACAGGGATTATGATTCAATCGCAATATATTGCAATAGTGTAAGCAAGGTGATATATTGGTATTTTTTTAATCACGTTTTAGGAAAGCTGTCATTTTGTTAAGAACAAAACACCATATGTTTAACATTCAAATGAAAAAAGACTATCCTGTGACAGATAGCTTTTTTCATGCAATCAGAAGAGTAAAGATAGATAACAACACTGCTCTCTAGCAGTCGGGTTTATAAACATGCACTACAGCTGCTGCAAATCTTTGCATGTATCACAATATCACGATACAGTGGTTTGACAATTTATACAGCATCAAAAAATAAAATATCCTGATAGTCATTACTTTAAATATTTTCTCACACCCCTAAAATATAGTGTGTAAAAATATAGTCTATAATGGCAGTAAGTGGGTGTTTTAGAGTGTGACTGACACTGTATGACAGATTCAGCTGTTCATTAGAGTGATGATCTGTGGGCAGAAACTGTCATTATGTCTGGTTGTTTTGGCAGACAGTGTTCTGTAGCACCTACCAGAGGACTGGAAGAAGCTGCATGACTCTGCATGGTGTATAAATCCTGGATGCAGGGCAGGTTGGCACCAGTGATTTAATCTGCAGTCCTGACTGTCCATTGTAGTCTGTTCCTGTCCTGTTTTGTGGCTAATCCAAACCAACTGTTGTTGAGTATGGTGAGGGGGAGACAGACCATAAAACAAAGGGGTTAGAGGACATACATGATAGACTTATAAATAATTAGATAATATATGAGAATAATTGAGGATTACAAAACGCATAAAATCAAAAGGATGACGTAAGATTCATGTTTTTTTTATTATTATTATTATTATTTTTAAATGATTATGCAGGGCAACATTTTTTTTAAGTTTGCAGGCCACTCAGTTCTATATTTTTCTAAAATGCATGTGTATGTTAACACTAAAAGGACAAATGTTTAATTAGTTGATGTAAAAATAATAATAATGATGATGCTGCATTTTTAATTACAGGGAATCTTCCAGGATGATTTATAGTTGTGAACGCTGCAAGACATTCATTTGTCATGGGTACATTTATGATCAACCTTGTAAAAACTAAATGTCTTTTTGCCTGTATTTGTCCTTTTAGTGTCCTCATTTCTTCTCTGCTGCTTGTCTTACTTCCCTATAAGGTTATATCATCAACGATACAGAAAATCAATAGTTTCTGGAAAAGTGAGGCGAGGACAGCTCCCACACACTGCGGTGTCATTGCACTCAACATCTGTGGAAGGTCAGTTAAGGCAACGGTGTCAACACTGTTTCATAACCAGTTAAATTATCCCTGTGGTACATTTAATTAAGAAGACAGACAGACTTGTTGAATTATACCATTTAATTAACAGGTTACAGTTAAGGTTAATTTGCACAATTCACTCGGGTTCAGCCTCTCTTCTCTCCTCCAGTCACCAACTTCATCTCAGTAATCCAAATACAGGAAAAGTTTAGACCTTCAGCTACATAATATTCATCCATCCTAAAGTCACTGCAGTGAATTTGGTAAAATATTTCCAGTTATCATCTGCTCCTGAGTGGATTTCCATGACATTTAATGTATTCATGATTGTTCCAGAGGATAATCACTTTGATGATCCCCAGACTTTCCCTCTGGTGCCATCGTCAGATTAACACTTGTGGTTTTGTGTGAAATGTCACAATTTCCATGGTACATTTATATCACTTTCAGGTTGAATAATAAAGGGACAGTTGACCTTAAAATCAAAAGTACATATTTTTCCTCTGGCTGGTCGTTACTGTACTTAAGTAGATTTTTCAGGTAGTTGTACTTTACTTGAGTATTTATTTTTGTGAGAACTTTTTATTTTTAGTCCCCACATTTGAACAGAAATGTCCGTACTTTCTATGTCTTACATTTTCAAAACAGACTTGTTACTTCAGTTTTAATGCATTTGAGTGGAATTATTGTTTATTTTTATTTTGCATTATTGTGCAATGCCTTCCAGATGGAACAATGGCTTAAAAGATGTAACAAGACAAAAAAACAATGTAAAACACGTAGCAAGACAAAAAATACAACATCAAAGATGCATCCCAATTATGACAAAGGTGTAACAAGACAAAAAACAAGATAACACAACAAAAACAATGTAACAAGATAAAAATTTAAGTAAAAGATGTGACAAGACATAAAAAACAATGTAAAAGACTTAACAAGAAGAAAAAAACCTGACAAAATAATGACATATGAGACATGACAAGACAAAAAAACTAACAAGATGAAATCAATGTGACAACACTAAAATCTACTTAGAGCACGAAACAACACAAAAAAGAGAAGAGAGGGAAACTCGTTCAGTTAACTTTACACAGAAAAAGCCAGTAGAAATGTCCTTCAGAGGACGACTTCTTACTTTTATACTTCATATATGAAAAGTGCCCTGAGATAACTTCTGTTATGATTTGGTGCTGTACAAATAAAAAAAATAAAATTGACTCTACTTGACTTGACTTAAAGTTGATGTGTATCATTCTGCAACTGTTTCCTCTGTGGTGGTGAAGATGGTGGTGCACTGGGAAGCCCATGGTCTGCATTTTATTTGTATACGGCACCACAAGACTTGAAAAATGCTCCACCCAGCTATAACTAACTCTTGATTTTAAAGTGTGAAAATGTAAAAAGCTTTTCTAGTGACTGAGAATACATGGTATTTGGGTTGTGGTGCTCAAAGTACCAAAAAAAAAATACATAAAAAAAATTAAAAAACAATGTCTCTTTCCAAAAATCATGACCTTCTGCAGTAGGATTTATCAGAGCTACTTTCTTTCTTTCTAATAGAAATTATTTAATTATAATTTAACTGTTTACTAATATGCAATATAATGATTTCAGATAGAAATTATGTTTTAATCACTTATTGTAATCACTTTATTTTTGTTGCTCAGGTGAAAGCTTCCAGTAAATCATTCATTTTTAAAAAATATTGACTTTGATGCACTTTGATTTGTTGACAGGATTCTGACTGATATCCAGTAAGTGACTCACTGACTGAGTATACAATAAAATCAATGTTTTCATAAATAAATAATGTTGTGAAATCTGAGTGGCTGTATTTAAGAGCAGGTATTCCTCCTCCTCCACACAGAAAGGCAACAGGCCGAGGAACGAGGAGAAGGTATCTCTCAACCTCTTTTTTCTGCTTTTTGCTCACATCATGCTGTCTTCTTTGTCCTATGTAGCACCACCTCACTCTGCTCATGTAAGCTTTTTTGTGATCATTTCTCTTCTGTATTTTTTCTTTTCTTTTTTTGTTGTTGTTGTTGAAGGCAATCAATCATCTTTAGCGTCTGTATGATCTCCAGCCCAAGGATGCTGACTGTGACTCTACTTGTCTGTGCCATGATGGCGATGGCTACAGCTGATGATGATCGTGAGTGTCAGCCTTGTTTTGTCAGCTTTTTGTTCAGTTGTAACCAACCAAAACTTGTTGGTCAATGCACCAATTTATGCTCTGTGTGTCAATTTCAGCTACTCTTCACATGAATGAAAAGTGCATGAAGATATTTGTTGCCATTATAAAATAAATCTCATTTTAACCTCTAAATATAGTAGATGCATGAGCAGAGCAAGGTGTTCATGAAAATAAGAGACAAATTGTGTCTTGTATTGATTCATTAAGTGACAGTGCAGTTTATTTTTCAATACATAAACATCACATTTTGCACAGGACAAGTGGCAACCCTCTCTGCCACCTCAGTTTTTACTGAGTGTTACTATTAAATCACATACAGTACTGTACAGTACTGAATTTAAATGTATTAAATGTAGATTTATTCATCATTAATGTCAAGATACTGTAAGTATGAATAGTACAGATACAAGTCTCTTTAGTCCCTTTGGACTGTAAATTAACAACATAAAACAGATACTCTTTAAAAAATGGACAAAAAAGTGAAAGAACAGTCCTATGAAGATTTTTTGATTTATTTTAGGTCTTAAAGGGTCAGTTCACACGGTGGAAGTAACTCATTACAATTAATGAAGTCACTGTAATTAAGTCATTGTATTTTTTTTTGGTGTATTTTTTCAAGTCTGTAATTTTACTAATACTTAAGTGTGCCTTACACTTAAGTATGAAAACCATGACATATGGATGAAAAAAAGCTGCAGCAGACACAGGTTTGGGGAAGTGACAGCGACCATTGAGCAGAAGAGAGCAGGAGTTGAGATTTGGACTGAAGACTTGGAGAAACAGGATCCCCTTTAGGCTGAATGTTTGCTATGTAAGAACTTTGTCAAAGCCACAGGGAGCCATTTGAGTAGGAGCCAAAGAGCTGCATGCAGCTGTGGAGCCACAAGTTTCTGACCCTCGCTTTAGACAAGTAAATGTATTAAAGAGTCAACCTTTCTAATACACAGACATGTTGTCCACTCTTCTCTGCTCATCCTCAGATGACGTGCATGTCAACCAAACCGAAGTGCATGTCAACCAAACCGAAGTGCATGTCAACCTTCCCGAAGAGCCTGTTCTGAATGCAGCATGTAAAGCAGGTTGGGTTGCATTTGGCAATCGCTGTTTCAAGTTTGTTCCAACACAAATGAGTTGGGCTAAGGCTCAGGTAATCAGGATGATATGAATTCAGATTTGTTCTGATATTGACTTGAATGTTTGGTTAACTGACATCTTTTTCTGTCTGTGCATTTTCACTATAGGAAAATTGTCTGGCCGAAGATGCAACCCTTGCATCAATCCACAGTCTTGATGAACATCAGTTCCTTCAGGGCCTGACAACTGACCTAAAGCTCCCAGCATGGGTTGGACTCTCGGCTTGTCAAGAGGTAATATTTCACTACACAAGGTTTTGTTTTGTTTTTTCAGTTCAAATCTTTATTGACACTATGTTTGCAACATTAACGTATGAGTTGTAACAACAAAATGACAAACCCATTAACAAAAACTAAGAAAACAAAAACTGCTTGAGAAGCGCCTTCATATTTTTACAGCCTTGAAGATAAATGTAAAGTCCAGTGTCGTCATTTTGAGTCTCGTATAGAGTCCATTTTTCCCATTTTCTCTCCAGTTGTGCTTGTTGCAGTCTCAGTTTGTGTGTCAATTTTCCCATTTAAAAGATTTCTTCCACAATTGTTAGGCACTGATTTATCGTTGGTGGTGTTAACCTTACCCCGGTTTCCAGTGATAACTTTCTTAATTGCTACTAGCAGTATTTTATTTAAATATCTGTCACTAGCAATAACATTTTCTTCAGAGAACTTACATACATAAATAAAGCACCAAGCAACTTTTAGGAACCTCATATCCTAGAATTTGCTGTAGCTCCTTACCTACTATTTTACAATATACAATTATTTTGTCACTACACAAGGTTTTTGATGGTGCTAGTGGAATGATAATGACTTTAATTAAATGTCATTTTATCATAAATGCAATATTTCTTTTGTCTTCTAGGAATTTAATTGGTTCTGGACTGACAGTACACTTACAGATTATAAAAGCTGGTGTTCAGCACAACCTGATGGCAAAATAGCCGAGTGCTGTGTACAGATTAATACTGGAGGTAAATCAACACATTGTTTCACGCATGTCTGAAGTCAGTCATGTGTCATTTTATACATGTCTCTGTTTATAGTATATTGTTTTTCATTGTGTGTGTGTGTGTGTGTGTGTGTGTGTGTGTGTGTGTGTGTGTGTATATATATATATATATATATATATATATATATATATATATATATGTATATATATATAGAATTTTAATAAGTTTTGTTTTTCTGCAGTTCATATGCAGCAAGTGATGTAAGTGTGGCCTCATTAGAGAGTTTGGGAACACTGTATTAGAAGGGATGGCATAAGATTGTCATTACAATGTCATAACCATATCATGACACCTCTCATGAACATGAAGGAGTCATTCGGTCAGTTATGCTATTTTCAATGCAAAGCTGACATTGTTTTAGATTTCTTGGCTTTACTTGAAGTACAGAAAATTACTGACAAAACATGACGGTGTAATAAAACTGACATCTGACATCAATGACATCTTTATAACAAGTCTATAATGTACCACTTTATTTCAGAAAGAAAGAAAAATATTCATGACACTCTTATAATGGTCTCTTGACGGCCAGTGTCAAAACCAACCACATATGACAGTTAGATCATGTCATGTCAAGCTGTCATAACAAAGACATCCCAGACATGGTCGAATGATGACATAATTAACCAAATGAGACTTAATGACAATAAACACTCATAAAGACTCCTTCATTTAATTTCACCCCTTCAAATAAAGTGTTCCAGAGAGTTTCAAGTTTTGCTTGATGTTACATTTACTGGCTGCTGTGTTTTTTCAGGTGCCAAATGCTGGGACGACGTACCTTGTCACACTGCAAACCCGTCAATCTGCGTCTCGAAATGATTCCTGAGCTGACAGGGAGGCGTGCGCCAAAACCATCAGTCACACCGACACTTCAGTGGTTCATCTGTGTTTGTGTCAGCAGCCTCATGCAGAACCTGAAAGCTAAATATCACATCTTTAATTCTTTGCTTTTATTTGTAACCGCCAAGGGATGAAATGAAATGACAACTGAGCTGGAGAGCCTCTTCATGTTTCTAACATGAGGAAATTGAGTGTTTATGGAAAACACCATCTTTGTCCAGTCTGTCATGTATTGTGTCAAATTAAAAGGCTGAAGCATTAAAACAAACAAGTCTACTGTTCATTTCCTGTTCCTTTAAGTGCACACTCTCAATTATGGCAACATCATCAAAGCCCCGAAAGGCAAGTGAGAAAGCAAAAATCTGATGATACATTTTTTTAAACAAAATGCATCTTATAAAATCCTGGCAAAACTTGTTTTCACCCGTTTCATAACAAACATTTCAAACTATTTTCTCACCGGCTTAAGTCATAAACAGATTAGAGAACAATTTAAACCCATTTTAAAAAAACTGGATCACTTTATTTTTTTCTCACTTGCCTCGAAGAGTCTCTGTGTATGTCTGTGTCATAAACATTTAAACAAATGACAACTCCCTTGATCATCTTAAACATGCAGGAGTGTTTGACTACTCGCAGAGAGATCTGTCAGGTAACCTACGCAACACAGATTTCAGTAAAGTCAAATATTGCTTGTGTACTTCACAGCATTACCAATATCACATTGTTTTCGCCTGCCCCATAACATAGAACCACCAAATTTATATTTTCAGAACACTTTGTCTCTTATTTTCTGTTCATATTCATATTGCACTCTTACACAATGAGTGTTTATATGTACACAAACTTGCATATCTCTCTCCTTCTCACACAGACATCCCATTGGGTAGAGTATAAAATCTATGCCCACAGTAGTATTGATCAAAATGTATAGTTTGAAAGTAAATATTTAAATATCTATTGTAGATGTGACACCAAAGTAACAGGCAGCAAAAGAACAGGGACAGTGTAGCCAAGAAGTTGCAAAGTATAATCTCAGGCAAATATGAAGGATGTGATGAAGAGAAAGTAAAGACATGAATTACTGACTGAACTCTTAAATGGATTTTACCACGTAAAAACGTAAGCTTAATTGTTCGTCATGATGAAACAGACAAAAGGGCAAAGTCTTTAAACCTGGGTCTTTATTATTATTACTGCTACAGTTGATTTAAATTTAATGTCAGCCAGTTAGCTTAGCAGAAAGGCTGGAAATACTGGGAACAGCTGGAGCCTCTGTTGAACTGTGACAAAATGAGCCAGTGAGACAAAGGTGCCAAAGAAAACCAGAGGACACATTTAATTGGAAAAGTATGTAGTTTATTGGTCATGACTGGACATGGTGAACATTTATTCGACATCTTGCTCTACCACAGTGGTCTTCTCACTGACGTAGATGCCGTCCAGGAACTTCCTGATGTCCTTTTTTCTGACCGTGGTGGCCTGTTGGATCAAGGCCGCTGAAAAGAAACCGAAGAGCAGAGTGTGAACGCAGAGACCTAATCACATAATAATGCTTGGTGGTTTAATGAAAACATCACAACATGCTAAATGACATCAGCACTTTTAAAGAAATTTTTTCTACTGAAAAGACTGAAATAACTCAAGATTTTACATGCATGCTGTAGTCAGTGAAGAAAAAAAAAACACAAAAGGCTGGGCAACAGGTTCAATATTTCTGAATTAAATTAAAACAATTGTCATGACATCTTTCACAAAACTGGTCCAATTTATACACACATTTCAATGATAAAATACCATTGATATTGGCAGTTCATTGCACTTAAATATCTTTCAATACACATGCCATGGTGTGAGACATAACATTCCTTTTAAAGATGCCTGAAAACAACAACTGCAAAAAGATTTTGATTAAGAGATCTAGTCATTTTCCAAGCAGAAACGTCAAGTATTTCCTTGTTCTAGCGTCTTAAATTTACAGTTTTGACATACTTCTTTATCATGCATGATAAAAATGTATTTTCTGAGTTTTGGATCACTGGTCAAATCAAAAGCTATTTAAATCCATCTGTGGGAAATTATAATTAGGTTATTATAGCTGACAATTATTCCTGGAAACAGTCAAATTACTTTGTGAAAAACATAAGCATATTGTTCTTAACCATACTGCCCAGCCATAACGCCAAATAACATTAAAATAAATGTTTGCATTGCACGAGACAAAATCGCAGAAGTCTCTGGAATAATCAAAAGACAAACATGTCTTTGGATTAGACCGTGTAAGGAACATGCAGAGAAGAAGAAAGAGGTCACATGGCAGCTCCGGCGGCATTGTCTAACCTCTACGAGTGCAGGTGTAACTTTTACTGATCCGGTTCCACTACTGTTCCCTTCTCAGACACGTAAATACCGTCCAAGAACTTTCTGATATCCTTATTTTTGACTGTGGTGGCCTGTTGGATCAGAGCAGCTGGAACAGAGAAAGGTTGGGATGATAAGAACACGTCACATCACACACAGGATTACAGTAATAACAGAGGAAGAGGAGGGTTGAAGGAAATATCAGACAGGAGGGGTGAGCTCTGAGGAGAACGTGTGGTCAGACAGCACTAATATAGTGACTTTTGTTCTGGCTCTGTACTTCACATTTGTAATATATGGTATAGTTACAGAAGAAAAGCCTTTTATAGATAGACCAAATTTAAGGGGCATCAATCAATACTTTAATTTTTTCAAATATTTTGTAGTGAGTCCGTTTACAGGGTACAACCCAAGAAAATTTCTCTCCTGGTGAACAGCACTGCCAAGCTTTTGCATGTTTTAGGGCCTTTTTCCTTCAAAATGTCCTTTAAAATGTTTGTTCTTGGTTTAGAAATATTGAACAGAGCCAAAAAGGTGTGTCACAGTCCTACCTAGAGAGACTACTGTATACCAGTGAACACAGAGGGAGATTGGGAAGGGGCTTTGTTCACATCTAAATCTACAGTTTTGAAAATGAAATGGCGCTGACTAAGTAAGAATAAAAACGTCAATGAGGTTCAGTAATGTTTTTTTCTCATGTAGAAAACAATGATGCTGGACAGTTTAGATAACTGAAGTCAGTGGGATGCGGTGCATTTCTGAGGCATAATATTGAAAACATTTGGACAGTTATCTTGGCTTTTTCCTGCTGAAATAATTACTTTTGTCTCTTCTCCAAATCACACTTTACTTTAAGTGCTCACAATACAGCACTTATGTAGCCTCTGACAGGTGGTTGCAAGTTGATTTTATGCAATTAACTAAGGAGCCAAAAGCTTGGGAATCTCCAACATCAGTCATCTTGGCAGTCCAATACCGTTTCCTGAAAAACAGTAATGGTGCTGAGTCGACTGAATGTCAACATGAATTTCAAATCAAACAAAACTGGCTGCAATTTTCTACATCACAACATTTAACATTCAGTCAACACCTAAGGCTGAACGAGGAGTATTTTTCTGTGTAACGGCAGACAGGTGTCTAACTCATGTTGCCGGTTCAGAGGAATATTTTGTTCTATATGAGGGATGAGGGGGCTGCTCATGAAAACAGGATCTGACTCGATTAACTAAAACACCAAAGGATGTAATACTCGCACAGACTGATGACATCAAAGGGCAGCAAAAATGTCTACAGGGAGGTACCAGCCCTCTGCCAATCATGTGTCACCAACAGACGTCTGTCTGTCTACCTTTTGACAGACTGAGAACATTTTACACCAAGCTTCAAGGCTTCACTGAACTGAAATTACAATCAGGGATCCTACTGATGATGACAACCTGCGTCACTAAACACTGCTGAGGAGGAGTTTCAAGCCAAGATGCAAGGTAGTGTTACGAATGCCTCCATGTTAACGTGGAGAAACATTAATGTGCCAAGTACAAAAGCTGTAGACCAAGGCGCACAACGTACCCGAGTTCGACACCAGCTCAACGTCGTTACCCTCCAGGACCAGCTCGTCCTTCTGGGCAGCTGAGACAGAACAGTTCACACCTGGACACAGGACAAAAAAAGGGGGAAAAAGTTCACTATTCACATAGGGATAGAATAACTGTCACATCAGGAGAAAAACTAAATGAGTTAACATTAAGGATGGGCATTTAACTTTTTGACAGTGAAGTGACAGAAAATTGTCCATCACTCAATACCAAATCAACCAAAAATAAGTGTATCTGAAATCTACCAGCCACTTTAATATTTTACCAGCATTTGGCTGGTGCCTGCATTTCGATTTAATAAATTACACATACAATCACTTTATTACACCAATAACTAATCTTGGTCCCTGTCTGTAGTTATCATACCAACAGCATGTCCCACAAAATCCATCCTCTTAAAAATATGCAGCAGACTCACCGCTCCTCATTCTGACACGGCGGATGTACTTCTCTCCCAGGAAGTTCCTGATCTCCACCATGGTTCCATTCTCCTGAATGACGACGTTGATGGGGAAATGGGCGTACACAGAACGCATTTTGTACCGGAAACCCTGCAGTCAGACAGAGGTGACAGAGGCAGTGAGCTGAACCGCACAGGCTAACAAGACACATTGTTCCACCAACAATAACCAGCTATACATACAGCCACACAAAAGAAATCATGACTACAAAATATACTAATCCCACCATTAAGGCTGGACACAGCTTGTTACAACAGTCTGACATTGGTACCCTTTGTAAATGAGTTGGAAGTGTAGCCTCACCAAAGTGACTCCCTTGATCATGTTCTGGACGTGGCTGCAGATGGTGCGGACTGTGGCCAGCTCCTTCCTGTTACCCCACCATTTGTCCACACGAAGCTGAGGAAGACAGCACAGGGGAACACTTAAACTGCAGAAAAACTGAATCCTGACTGTCGGTCAATGACCAGAAAATTAATCACCGTCAGCCACTGAGTTGTCATTTGTCGAGTAAAACCCCTAAAACTCGCTTGTTCAGGCTTTAATGTTTGTCCTTTAATGTTAATCCTGGAAATTGCAATGGGCATTTTGAACAAGTAACTGGCAAATTTTAGATCAAATTCTTCATGACAAAACAAACAACTGTCAGATGTAATAATATCATACTGTAAAACAGTCAATTGTCAGAGGGGATCAACTAACCAACTCCAGCATTCTGAAATGCTTTTTTTCCTGAAAAACCCTCAACATCAGCCTTCTTCGAGTTGAAAAACTTCAACGGACATCTCTCTTCAGCACACCTCAAAAAATCCAGACTTATTCAAGACATTTGCCCCACCACTACAACCTATCTAAACTGTATTTGTACTGCTGTATTTTGATAAAGCTAGTTACCTACTTATAAGATTATTCTCATTTCATGTAGTACAGAGTATAACCAAATTTAGGACAAACCGACCACATTAAGTATTTAGAGATTGAAAAATTGTTTCATATAAGGAACCTAAAGCTGAAATCTATTTACATGTATGTAGGGACAACAGTTTTCATTATACATTAATTGGGCGATTATCTCAATTGCCCAGTCTATTAAATATCAAACAAATGTAAAAAATACAACCACAATTTCCCAGAGCACCACATTAAGTCTTTCCATTGCTTTTTTGGTCCAAACAACGATTCAAAATCAGAAAAGCAGCAAATCCTGACACTCATGAAGCTTGGATTTGCAACTGTTTTACATTTTTGCTTGAAAATGAACTGCAACAGTTAATCCATTAAGACCATACTTTGCACCGAGTTCACTTTCAATCAACTAGTTGCTGCAGCTCTACTTGTACGCCTTACATGATAAACTCCACATAACTGTGAAACAACCATCACTGTTCTGTGCATCCGTTTGACTAAAGAAAATTTCATATCATTGTAATGTTTCAACCAAGTTGTCCAGCTGTATTTGAGCCCGTCTGCACACTTCCTACATAGTACAAAACAGCACAACTCCTTACCTTTTTCTGTTTCTTGCCCAACAGGCTGAGCTCCAGGTTGATGTGGTTGAACTCCCTGACGAGTTTGCCACGGGGCCCCTTGACAATCACTGTCCGCCCCTTCAACCTCACCTCGACTGTGACACCACACAGCAAGAAGAGAGGAGAAAAATTAAAGGGTGAGAGGCTACACGCCACATAACGTGGAGATTAAGAACAGGTTCTTTAGGATTATGACAATACGCAAAAAACGTAAGTTTCTTACCATTGTCGGGGATGTCGACGGTCTGACTGCTGAGAATGGTCTTCATTCTGTATAAAGAGACAGACAAAAAGTGTGTTTATTGATCTGGGGTTTGTGAGCATCCTTTCTGTGACAGTTACTTTAGATTAGTTTTTATCTTCTGGTAATAGACTGGATAGTCACCCAGCGCTGGACTAACCTGCCCTACATCAAACAGCGATAGGTCAATGTTAACATGTATCTGACCAAAGTTTGTGCACTGTTAATGTCCAGCATAAGCAGCTAAGTACAGCCATACTGCATTGCCTCAGCTAGCATTAGCGCTAATGCTAACGACTAATGCTACATTAAGCAAACAGCCTGTGTCGCCCATGTGTATCACTTAAGTTACACAATTATGGAAAATATTAGAATGTGTAATTTGAAGGTGAATCCTAACAAACACTGTCCTTCTAATAATAATATTGTTAAGCCCGCTGCGGCCTTTACATGGACAGAGCCGCAACATCAGGCCTCACACAGAGAGCGGATTCAGTGGTAAAACAACTAACTTATTTCCTAACAACTTTTACTTAGCGATTAAATACAGCTTATGAAGTCAAACACAATACTATCCGCATCTGACAACCCAGTATTAAGTCAAAAATATGTTTAATTGACACGGATGAAGTTAGATGAAACCCAAGGAGTAATTTTTCAGCTATCCTCACCTCGCCGGTAGCAGAGGAAAGGAGGAAGGAAGGACGTCACGACGCAGTTGTAGAGCACGTACGTGGCGTCATCAGGCATGACAAGCCAATCGATGATATTCATGATTATTTTGGTTGTATAAATATGTCAGTTGTAAAAGATAAGCAGCAATGATCAAAAAACATTTTAGCCGTAAAACTTGTATCAAATGCTAACCATGCGACGGAAGTTATTTTTCTGTCTAGCTGTTAGCAACATTATAAGTATAGCTCTCTAACGTTCAGTGACATTCAGCCGAGTGGGAAAATACAGATTTATTATAAATCATAGGTTAACACGGGGTCAACAGCACAGTAATAAATTGTGTGGAACGAGAAAATCATCTCAGCTCAGTCATAGTATTGCTAGTCAAATCAACACACTAGTCAGTCAGAGATAAACGAAGATAAAAAAAACAAAACAAAAAAACATTTGGATAGAAATGGAATTAGATACATAAAATACAACAGTACATTAAAATGAGGAGAATCGTTGCATGTTGTGTATGTATCAGTCCTTTTTTCAGATAATATAATACTATATAAATATGTAAAACGAGGATTTGTGTGTAAAAGTAAGGAGTGACGTGTGTAGGTAAGAGTTTCGCACATTGGCAGTCATGGTTGATCTTGCATTTTGGCAGAGAGCAGGTGAGAAGATGAAATGTGCAGTATTTAGATTGTGAGTTGAAAAGTTTGATGACCTCTTGGTAAAACTGCTTACATACATACAATGACATTTTTAAGGTAAAGACTAATTTGCCATTTTCTTTTGTTAACATAGTTTTGATACTGTTCTTAATAAGACATTTCTAATCTTGAATTGTTTAGCCTGCAATGTATTGAGCATTTTTGTGGGTTTAAACCTGATAAGGGCTTACTTTGTTAAGTAAAATTTGATTATAAGATACTGTAACACTTCAATTATTT
Source organism: Lutjanus erythropterus (assembly GCF_056507025.1). Classification (NCBI taxonomy): domain Eukaryota; kingdom Metazoa; phylum Chordata; class Actinopteri; order Lutjaniformes; family Lutjanidae; genus Lutjanus; species Lutjanus erythropterus. The sequence goes on along the minus strand of NC_139319.1, from coordinate 21,704,833 downwards.
AATCTCATTGCAATTATTGTAAAGTTTCGCACGTACAGACAGAATGTTTTGTGTTGTGCCAGTAAACGGGAATAGTAGCGGGAGATGAGTGAGGAAAAACTACACGCGGCTCTGTCGTTCACTCGGCTAAAATAAATAATAATAATAATAATAAATAAATAATGTTAATTTTAAGTTTTGTCAGTTCTCTATTTTTCTATTTATATTTCTTCCCTCTGGACTATTTATAACTTTCTTGTACATGTTTACTGTTATGCACCAACATACCACAGCTAATTCACTGATATGAAAACCTACTGGGCAATATACCTTGATTCAATTAACTAATGTTGGAATAATTCCTGAACGCCCCAACATATAAAAAAAACACGAGGTTTTTCTCTCATCCCAAACCCCCGACATCCCGTGAACGCCGCACCAGACCAAAGCAGCGGCTCGCCGAGCTTCTTGCCAATGACAGTCGCCTGCTTGCTAAAGTCATGGCGCTGCTTAAACAAAGTTGTTGTGTAGCTGGTCGTTTCTCCACGAGTCATCTATGGCTGAGTCCCAGATGCATCCCACAGGTGAGTACTTTCACTGACTGCTCAGATATTCTCCAACTGACGGGTATGGGTTGTCAGTGAACGTCTGTTAACCGTCGGTGGTAAGCTTGGTCACGGGCCTGGAAGTGCGCATGTTTTGTAACTCAGCTCAGTTAGATTGTTTATAAGCTCACAGATAAACGGTGTGGTACATGGACACGATGACGGGGTGTGATTGTAGGATACTTGAGACCTGTAAGACACCTGAAATAACCGTCAGTCCTTCGTGTGCAGGCTTACATCATCAGCAGCAGTCTGAGCACCGTGGTGAAGTCCTCTCCAGAGCGGACTGACAGAAAGAAAGAACTGCTGAGTGATGACGGGCCTGACCTACAGGACTTCATCTCAGGGGATCTGTCTGAGAAAAGCAAGTGGGCAGAGTACAAAGGCAGCCTGAAGAGGGAGAAGGGAGAGAGGTAAGCGGTAAGAGGTGTGCTCAACACCGGTCAGAAAAATGGGGATTTTCCGCTCATAAAGGCTGAACAATGCTCCCTGTTTGGTCTGTGAGTGCAGAGAGTTATCACAAGGGTTCAAAGAGCTGATCAGACAAAAACTTATCTACCTGACTGTGTCGAGCTGAATCAACCAAGCTCTCACACTGTTAAAGAAACAGTTCACCCAAATCAAAAAGATTTTTTTTTTCCTCTGGGGGCTGCACGATTTGGTAAAAAAGTCATGTTGCCATTATTTTGACTGAAATTGTCATTGCAATATACAATACCATGGATACGTGGAGTGAGGTGCATACAAGATTGTAACAGAAACAAGTAAATGAAGAATAACACTTTTGAATATAAAAACGTCAATTGACTGTTGAATGAAGTACATTTAAATGAATGTACATAGGATGTATCTGGGTGATGCAATCTAATGCAATCAAGTATCTGATCAACACTACACTTGGCAGTGGATCAGTGACATCTGTGGGAAATAATCTGTTAAACGGATGTGTAGTTTTGAGGGGACTGTAATTGTTCTCATGAGTGCACAGAATGAGAAGCACTTTTTCATCCTTTTGTTCTCACCTTGAAATTTTACCGCTCATTGAAAAGAACAAAGCAAATCACAGCATCAAAATCACTTTTGTTTTAACTCAGGAGATCTCATCTTGTGTCTGTAGCGTGATGTCGACTACGTCAGGTCCATGTGTCTTCCTAACCAGACTATAATTAATGTCTCTGGTAGCATTAGTGCACTTCATGCAATATTACTCGGCAGGACTGCTTTATGGCTATATGCATATGCAAGATTTTAAAATCCTTTTTAAAAATGCCTAATTAATTTGCCCGATGACACTCACATCTGGTTATTTTAGCCATAAATGGTTCATTTTCAGCAAAACTTAACTTCTGTCACTAATGACATAGTGATAGAAGCTTTTATCCACATCACCCACACCTACATGCACAAGAGACCACTCTTGCACATTTAGTGAAAGGCTCTGCTTCTGTTTTTACGACAGGCTGCGTTTTCCTCCGTGGCTAAAGACGGAGATCCCCATGGGAAAGAACTACAACAGGCTGAAAAACACACTGAGAGACCTCAACCTGCACACGGTAAGTTGTGTGACAGATCAATGCAATGTCAGGTTCTTTTTTTTTTTCCATTGCAACATGCTGGGGGAGTCATATGCACTAGACAGAATACATAACTAAATTAAATAAATAATAGATTAAAACAAATGAATAAATAAAATTAAAATTGTAATGACTAGATGCTGCTTTGTAGCGTGGCGTCTGTGAATCAGCTTGTAGATCACTTCTTCCTCTCCTCTTCCTGGAGGATACCCTATTTACAGGGCATGATATTGAATATTTTTCATACAGCAGCATATTTATTAAATTGCAGATTTAAATGGCTTTTATATCAGGATCTGTGTGTGTGTGTGTTTGTTTTTTTCTCTTAGGTGTGTGAGGAAGCCAGGTGTCCTAACATTGGGGAATGCTGGGGAGGAGGAGAATATGCTACAGCCACAGCCACCATTATGGTAAGTCTCCAGACATACTGTAACTCTACACAAGATGATGTTTTACAAAAAAAGTAGACATCAGTTAAAATTATTTATTGTTTTAAACCATACATTTGATAAAACTAAACCTGGTGTATGTATATCAGTAACATACCACAGGAGAACATCTTATGATACATATCTATGTATAGGGATTATTTGTTCCGGTCCTACAACATGCATATAGCTAAGGTTTTTCTCGTTCTCTCTCTGTATGTAGCTGATGGGGGACACATGTACCCGTGGGTGCAGGTTCTGCTCTGTAAAGACGTCTCGTCGTCCTCCACCTCTGGATCCAGACGAGCCCTACAATACAGCCAAGGCCATCGCTGCTTGGGGGCTGGACTACGTGGTTCTCACCTCAGTCGACAGAGATGGTAATGGCTTCATAACACAATGCCGGCTTTGTTTTTTTTACACTGAACCAAATGACACCGGCATTATGTTACAGGATACAAGATTGATTTATTCATCATTACACAACAGCAGCTCCGGGTGTCAGCTGAATCCTTACTTGATTACTCCCCACTGCACTCATTCATGTTAAAATGACTTGTCTGAAATAGCTGATCGAGGTCCCTTCCTGTATTATTGGTCTTACCAGGGAGTAAATATTATCAAATTTTAAGAAAACACCCACAGCTTGGAAGAGACCATGCAAACTTGATTTTATGTCCATCAAAATTTAACATCGTATGTTGTTCCATTGCTTTGTTTTGGCTACTATAATCTGAGGTTGTTTCTGGTTCCTTTCTATAGCATCTGTCAGTTGTTGTCACATGACTTATAAATCAGGAATAACATCAGGTATTCAAAGAAAATACTACAGTCAGTATTTTCCAAAACAGTTTTACAGAATACACAATTTCCTTGGAATTTAACAATTAAAAGGTTTAGAAACATAAAATAACAGTCATGTCAGCAGTCCTATAATGCCACTCTATCTTTATTTTGCAGATATTGCTGATGGAGGAGCAGAGCACATTGCTAAGACAGTCACCCAGCTGAAGGAAAGGTAAAATCTCCCATCCCTTTTGGATTTATCAGATGTTTGCATCTTAATGAATAAATCAGCACTCTTGTGATCCTCATTTAGGGGTCCTCAGATCCTGGTTGAATGTCTGACTCCTGATTTTCGCGGTGACCTGACAGCTGTAGAGAAAATTGCCCTGTCAGGGTTAGACGTGTACGCCCACAATGTGGAGACGGTGCGAGAGCTGCAAAGGTACTGACTGACTCTTAACATGTGGTTTTTCCTCTGTATTTTACCTGCTTATTTATATATTGGCGTTAATTCCCATGTTTTTATTAGATAATAAATGCTCAAAGTTGGAAGCTAAGAATCTATTTTCTGTTTCAACATTAAAGTCCAGATGAAAACTCAGTTGAGAGAATCTGGCTTTGTGTTGTGATGTTTTTCTAAGTGAAACAGGACAGACATGTGGGAAACGACATTGGGAAGAATCTGATTTGAACGTTGACGGTGAGCGTGTCATGACAAACACTGAGAATGTGCCACGCTGTTTCTAGCCAGCTTACTAATGAATCTTAGCTTTATGCTGCTAAAAGTTAAAGATTGATTGACAGATGGATATCATGATATTACTTGTTGAAACTGGTGGGTTACAAGCACCTGTCATATTTAGTTTTACAGGTCAGATTTTGATACAATAATACAAAGAACTTGATTTTTTGGCATTTATTTTTAAAAAGCTGCATAATATGACCAGGGATGTGATCTTCAAGGGTTAAAAGGGCATTTTTCATTTAATCTCAACTTTAAGAAAAGCCTGCATGCCTTGAATCTGGCAGCTCATCAGTCAATTTTAGAGGACTCTAATCAGCCAACAAGCCAAAGAATTAAAGAGAATAGCTCTTTCAGAGGAGATCAGTAAAGACAGCAGACAACAAACTGTTTTTGCTGTTTGCACAACAGGAAAATATGTTTCTAAGAGCACTGTAAAATGTGTCATGTGAAAGTGTTGTCTAGCGTTGTGTTGCATATTTTAATCATCCATCATCCATCTGGTTGGTAAAAAATCCAGTTTATATATATTTTTAAAAAAATACTGTACTTGTATAATATTGAATTGCTGCTTACCGTTCTGCCACAAGAGGGAGGTCATTCACAGGCAGCAGGACAGTAATACACACTCTGACCACCAGGTGGTCCAAGAGAGACGTTTCCCTTCTGGTATAAATACTAGATGAAGTACAGGGGTCCAAACAGTGAAGGCACTGCAGAAGTTTTTCTTGTCCCTGTTAAATGTTCACAGTAATCTGGGTGTATATTTTCAGTTTTAGGTACATATTCACCTTTTTGATAATTTCTTGTCCATCTGTCTCATCTGTTTCCAGGCACGTTCGTGACCCCAGAGCGAACTTTGACCAGTCTCTGAGTGTCCTGAAGCATGCCAAAAATGTCAGACCCTCTTTGCTCACCAAGACGTCCATCATGCTGGGGCTGGGAGAGACTGACCAACAGATACTCAACACATTGACTGGTGTGTACACTCACTACTCACACATGCATGCATTGAAATATTTTGATTTTAAGTACAACAGTTTCCTGACTACACTGCTGTGGTGATGTCGCAGAGCTGCGAGAGGCAGGAGTGGACTGTCTAACGCTGGGTCAGTACATGCAGCCCACCAAACGCCACCTAAAGGTAAGAACATTACACCGTTTACTCTGGCAACAAGAGAAACTGCACATCTGTTGAATGAATGAGCACTGTACTGATGTGTGTTCTGGTTTCAGGTGGAGGAATACGTCACTCCAGAGAAGTTTGCCCACTGGGAGAAAGTTGGGAATGAAATGGGCTTTGTTTACACAGCCAGCGGACCACTGGTGCGATCCTCTTACAAAGCAGGTGAGAAACACACTTCATCCTGTGCAGTTTGAACATGCACAAGTCAGGGATATCTCTATCTCATAGAAGAGGAGTACTCAACCTGCTTTGCTCGGCGGCCACTTTTGCAAAATTACAGAGGGCCAGGGGCCAGTAAATAAGCAAACACAAATACTATTTATAAGACAAAATGAAAATGATCTTTTTTTTATCTTCTTCTTTGTTTTCAAATTAACTGACTTATTAGTTTAACTTAGTTAACTAAACTACCTTGGTACTGTGATTGACACAAGGCCTTTATGAATGACCGATGCATCAGGTATTTTATAACCAATCCAATCTGTCTGGCTCTAATGACATTAAACGTAGCTTTGAACCTCTTTCATCACACAATCACTCAAATGTTAGATTAATAAACTGCTCCTGCCAGGGACAAGACAAATAGCTTATTGAAGCTCTAGTGTGTGTAGGCTAACATGCAGCTTCCCAAGTAGCAGCCAAGGAAAAGTATCGAACATTTACTAATCTGTATAAATAAACAAACAAACAAAAAATCCCCAGTGTGAAACTATTTATTTTAATTGTGAATTTGAAAAAGATGGGTGGCCTACCTAGCACCCTATTCGGGCCAGATTTGGCTCACGGGCCACAAATTGATTATTACTGAAGTACAACATAATGATGGCTAAAAACATTCTTAGAACCTTCTTAGCCATATGCTAAAAAATCTTTCACACTGGCACAATCCTGGCACCTTCTTAAGTAGGATAAGTGGGCCTAGGTTTTACTGGCCCTGTTCCAGGATTGTCCCCTGAAAATCAACCAAACACAGGTCTAAAAGCTGTAAAAGAGTAGCGACATGTCACTCTAGCATATCAACATCAGTCGCTGTTTTTATGGACGAGTAGAAGTGCAGTGTGAGTCATGGGGCCCTGGGCTTAGGGTAACCGTGGGTTAATAGTTGTATGTGTTAAAAGGGCTAAGTTATTCTAGGGTCAGCTCATAACAGACAGCCAGATTCTTCATTTAGTTCATGTTGGTCAGAGAGAATATGTTTCTAATGTATGCCTTTTGTCTTTACAGGTGAATTCTTCCTGAAAAATCTACTGAAAAAGAGAAAAGCGGAAATCACTATAGCAGAATGAAAAGAGCCTAATCTCAGCTTCTGCCCTATAAACACACACAGCTTTACACCTGCTGTACCATAATAATAATAATAATACAGCACTCTAAACCATAGCACAGGAAACACATTTAACATGTACAAGTAGTAGTATACAAGTTGTACAAGTCAAAAATGAAGGCAGGTTGAGTAAGGGTAGAGAAGTGATGTTAATGTCTTATGACCATTCCTTTGCACTTGTCCTCTACTGTTCACCTCTGAGAGCCCAGAGGTCTACATGTTAGTGAGAGAGGATCAAAGAGAACAAGCAGCAGGTAGAGGCCTGCAGACATGCAGATAACCTGTCCATGTCCTCCTGCCAGCACAAAATACAAACTGATGTTGGCAGTAGCTGTAATTTGCAATCTCTGCACCTCAGGGTGGGCCCTAAATCACATCCACCATGACCTCCCTTCCCCCAGGGGCCCCGTACTTCAGGTAAAGAGCTGCTGACCTTTAACTACAAGCAAATGTTTATGAGCGCTTTGATGTCTGTTGCTTCAGGACTGATGATTTAATGAGGCAAGAGGGTTTTTTTTTTTTTTGTCTGAAGGTTCTGGCAGCGGCTTCAAGGTGAAATTATGTGATACAAAAACACATCTGTGGTCGCTGAACACTTCAATTTCTATCGCATTAGAAAAAGTTGTTGTTTCAAGCCCAAATTGGCCTTCAAGTATCAAAAGAAGCACTTTTGATATCTCTGTCAATTTGGGCTCTATTTCTTCTGATATTAAAATTTTACACACGGACAAGAAAGATGCACATTTGTTTAACTCAGTTTGTCAAAAAAAATCTTTAAAAATGTACATTTATATTTAAAGAATTAAAACTCAAAAGTCCATCTTTGCTGGTTTTCATTTTTGTGTCACTTTTATTTGTTTTCTACATTGATTTGGAGTAATCAACAGGCACAAATAAAGGACACACATCACATTTTATTGCATTGGCATCTTTAGTAAACAGTCAGGACAAACACTGATTAACGTACCGTAAGATGATATATAAAAATATCTTAAAAAATAGTATAAAATTTTGCAATTTAGCAACAGTACTTGATTATATAGTAAATATTCTAAGAAAGTAGAGTGACACTAATAGTGCTCATTTGATAGCGACTATAACCGACTGTGCAGCTGAAATGTATGGTTGATAAATGCTACTTGACATTGAAATGTATGAAATTAATGATTTCTGTCTGGAATGGTTTGTCACTAAACTTCTTCCAAAGAGTCGAACACATTCACACAATTTTGGACTGAAGGCTCAACTTCTTCCTCTCATCCAACCTACTGCAGGGGAGGGATTTGTTACATTGTTCTGCACCTTTTGATCATCAGGTGTGTACAGGGGGGTCTGGACCCGAATGAAATGTTTGAAAAACAATAAAAAAAAAAGAAGGCTGAGAGAGGAATGTGTCGCATGTCATGTGTGGAGGTGAAGTGAGTTTTAGACTTTGGCTTTCTTGGTTGGAGGCTCACTGGCAGTGATGCGAGGACAATGCGCTGCCGGGGTGTAGGGGATTCGCGTTGCCGTCACTTTCTTACCGATGGTCTCAATCTGCAGACAGAAAAAGCAGCATTATAGAAGCTGAACAGCAGCTATTCTCAAAATATCTACCTTCAGGATCCAAACATATTTATCATTTCAAAATTCCAGACTTCTTTGCTGATTCATATTCGACATTTGAGTATAAATACCAACAAGTTTATTATATAAATAAATCAATTTAAAATCAAACTGTTAGCCGTGTATTTTACATTCTAACTATGTCTGTGATTATGTTAGCAAATAAATGACAGAAGAAAACAATCTCAAACAAATTGATTGCTTCTATGTAGGAAGCTGGACAACAACATTCTCAAACCTCTTTGCACTAAGAGGAGGTAAACTAAGCAGTGCTACTTGTACTTGTACTATTGTCTCTTAACATGAGATGAGTACAGCGTGTTCTGTCTCCTCACCTGGAAGCCGATATTCTGGAGGTGAGGGTGGAGGTGGTCCAGGACTCTGCGACCATCAAATATAAAGGCCGGCTTCAGCATCTTCTTGTAAATTTTCTCATAGTCCAGTTCCTATAGTGGAAACAGAGGGGTATGATGATTTTAATTTTTTTTTTGTTTTGTCCCCCCCAAGACGAATCAATCTAAAAGTTCGAAGAAGAAAAAATGTGTGATGTTGACCTTAAACATGTCCCACTCTGTGCAGATGACCAATGCATGTGCACTCTGGCAGGCCTCATAAGGGTCTGAGGTCACAGTCACCAGCTCCGACACTAAGAAAAAAAAAAACAAGTCTGTCAGTGAAGAGTCAGAAGTTCTCGTCCCAGCTTAACATTCGAAAGAAACATTCAGCTGAGTGTCTGATTTTACATTTTACAAAGGCAGGTAAAATTTATTGGGAAAAACTACTTGGGTTATGCTGATTTAAATTTTAATTCTTATAACATGGCACCAATACAGGGTCGCTACAAGTCCTTAAAATGTCCTAAAAGCCTTGAAAAAATTATTATAGTCCTACATTCTGAATATAAATAACTTCTATCCGAGGCTGTGACTAGTTTATTTTGTCACTGATTAATCTGCCAGTTATCTTCCCCGTTCATTTTGTTTATGAATTGTCAGAAAAAAAAAGTGAAGAAGCCAAAACCCAAAGATCATAAAAGGCTCAAATAAACAGCAAATATTCACCTTCGTAGGGGCTGGAACCAGTTATGTTTTGGCATTTTCCCTAAAAATTACTTAAGGATTAACAATCAAAATGGTAGATTTTTGTGGGTTGAGAATAAGACACTGACAATGTAATAAACACTTTCGAGTCCAGACTTTGTTGCATGTCACCCCCCTTCTTTCTTCCTGCTGTATCTTATGTAATAAAGGCAAGAAAATCCCCTAAAATACTTTGCAGGCTTACCAGATCTGCACTTGAACCTTGGTAGACACACACACACACACACACACACACATATACACACCTCTCTCTGGGTTGTCCTCTGAGATGCTGGGCTGGGAGAGGTCATGAATGATTTGTTCCTTGAGGACTTTGGGGTCATAGATGAACAGCTTGGCTCCCTCATCCATCAGATATTTTGAGATGTAGATACTGGACGACTCCCTGCAGTTGCGACAAACACACACTCTGGTCAGGGCCATAGTTCACCTCAGTACGCTGGCAGGTGTTCATATGGAGTAAAGTGTGTGTGATCAACAGTGACACTGCATGTTTTGTATCTACAAAGATTACATAAGGTGATTGAGAGGGCTCTTGAAGTTTCTCATACAAACAATGCAAGTTAATGGGTAACAAAGCTGTTGGAAAGACATGTGAAAGAAAACCAGACAACTGGGAGGTGACAAACGAACAACATGAAATGAGACTAACCTTGTGTCACCTGTGTCTTTTTTGAAGGAGAAACCCAGCAGAGCAATCTTTTTACCAGTAACTGTGTTGAAGAGGCAATCAATAATCCTGCAGGCAAACCGCCGCCTTTGGTACTCATTCATGTCGATCACCTGAGAGAATCAAACACAGTTCAAGAATGAGGTAAAGACGGCGAGCAGAGAGAAGAGAAAAATGAGGTGCTGTGCAGTGTCTCACCTGCTGCCAGTAGGAGGCGACCTCAGGCAGGTTAAGGGCCTCGCACAGGTACACCAGATTCAGCACATCCTTCTGGAAACAGCTTCCACCAAAACCTGAGCAGCGTGTCAGAGAATAACAGAGACAGAAAGCAAAATTTTAATCTGTCTATAACTGATTCAGAATGTACTTAGAGGCTGACTTTAAACATCTTTTGGACGAATTTCTTACCTACGCTGGCTTTGAGAAACTTGCTGCCTATTCTCTGGTCCATACCAATCGCCTTGGCAACCTCCTCCACATCGGCCCCAGTAGCCTCGCACAGAGCGCTGATACTGTTGATGCTGCTGATTCGCTGTGCCAGGAAGGCATTGGCTGCCTACACAAACACAAAACACGTGTTTTACATTGTACTTAACATCTACATAAATAGCGAAAATCCATTAAAAGGAACAAAAAGGAGACATTAAAGTGAGTATTAAGTTTATCAAGAGAAAATGAATTGACAGCTATTATGCAGCACAACTTTATTGTCAGTAAACAATGCAATTCATTTTAAATCCTTAGGCAGCTCTGCTTAAGAGATTACACATAAATTAAACACATGGTGGACATATAACCCTTTCCACAAATGTACAAAACACATTAGACAGTCATAACAAATACACATCATACACATTATATCCACTGGATACAAATCTCAGTCAGCTGCACCCTGATTTTGCTTTAGCACCAGGATAGACTGATGTATAAAAGAATTCTTCAGCCTGGTGCATTTAAATGGAGGGACTATTGGAGGGCAAAAGTTGGTATTCACTGTTTAAAAACAATTATGATAACTGATTGTTTCAGTTGTACTTCATCTAAACATAAACATTTGCTGGCTCAAACTCCTGAAATCTAAGTTTAACAGTTTTCTTCATCATATAAGACAGTTAATCAAATGTCTTTTGGTTATGGACTAAAGCTCAACAGTGAAGATGTGTTACTAATACTATTGAGGAATCTAAAAAAAACCCATTTTTTTTAAATAAAGGCATAAAATTAATAACAGTCGTGATACAGATTCCTTGGTTTTGTTCTTCAATTAACTATAATCAAGATATATACTGAGTAGGACATTTTACGTAGTAATAACCAACTTTTCAGTGCAGTCACAATGAATCAAAAATGAAACAATGAAAACAATTTTCATTTGCACTGACCAGTTTGGACAGCTCGGATGACCATGTGTTGGTGGTGATGATTCGTGCTTTGGGGACCCAGTGTTCATAGACAGCACACAACGCTCTGATCGCCCTCTGACCTTCGGCTGTTTCGTCTCCACCAATCAGGACGCGGTCTGGCTCCTTCAGGTCCCGCACTGCTGTTCCCTCTGCAAGGAACTCAGGGTTGGACAGCACCTACAGCAGTGGCACAACTTTAGAAACTTGCAGAATAACAGATATCAGAGTGTGAGACTTCTCATAGAATAATACACACTTGTAGGTTGAGGCTGGGCTTGGTATTGGCATCAAATATCCGTCTAATGCTTTCAGCAGCTCGAACTGGGACTGTGCTCTTCTCTGTGACAATCTTGTAGCCGTCAGACACCTCCACAATCCGCCGAGCACATGCCTCGATGAACTTCAGGTCAGCAGCACGACCTTTACCCATCCCATAGGTCTTGGTTGGGGTGTTCACCTAAGGAGGAAGTACAACCAGTCTAATGAACTCATTTATGTGTCATGAATGTATGTGTCAGTATGAGTGTGCAGGGGACACTGATGGACTCACAGAGATGAAGACGAGATCTGCCTCCCTGATGGCTGAGTCTATGTCTGTAGAGAAGAACAAATTTTTCCCTCTGCATGATTCAACCACTTCTTTCAGACCTGGCTGCAGTGAGAGGAAGTGGGAAAACGAGACCGAGAGGGTGTGTCAGTGAATGTGTGGGACAAACATGGCACAAACAGTAATACGAGTTCTCAATGACTTGTCATGAGCTGCCCTTTACACTAGTCATGATGATGTAATACTCTGACGTAGAGAAGTTGCAACACTGAACAGTCTGGAACTAATTTAAGTTTAATTCAGCCCAGGATGGAGTAATAATGTACAAAAAAAACAATGACCAAAAGGCCGGTTGCCTGGCTACTTCTACTGTTGTTATACTGTTATTTACTTTAATGAAACTAATCACTCCTTCAAGATATCTGACTTTCAAAGGGGAGATAAGAAAGTAGGGGAAAAAACACATTGCATATCATCACTCTTAATGAAATATGATCCTATGATTCTTTTTAAAGTTTTCCCAGAGAATTAATCCTATAATAATACATTCTTAAGCTCATTTTTAAATAATTACACAGATGTGATACCTCGTATATGGGCAGAGTGTCTGAGTTCCAGGCTTTGATGCGGGACTCATTGACGTCCACAACAGTCACTGTGATTTCTGGACACATGTGGGCGATCACACTACATGTTGGGCCTCCTACATACCCTGCACCAATGCAACAGATCCTCTTTATCTGAAACATCTGCAGACATAGAGAGAGGACAGAGTTCAGAAAAAGAACATGAAGCATGAAAGACGAGATAAACTGAATGAATGAAGAACCGTGACCACAATACACACAGAGTGGGACATCATACGGTTTAATAAAAGACTTAAAACTGCTTTCTGGTGGACATATTATCTAATAGTGACACTTTGTTTCTAGATGACCTCTAACTGGACATATATAATGATATATGCAATATGTATGAACAATATACACTTCATCAATAGAAGTAAGAAACTGTTCAATTGAATATTCAAGAATTTCACTTAAATGCATTAAATGCAAGCCACCATGAAAGCACATAATGAATACGCCCTGTCCCATAAATAGCCTATCTGACATGTGACACAACAGTGTAGATTGAGAAAATGAGTACAGACAGTATAAAAAAATCAGACAGGTCAGCTTGCAATCCATGTGTAATTTTTTTTTGTGTGTGTGTGTGTTTTCTCTCTGTGCAATCTAATTTTTTCCCCAATCTTTATTAAAGGCGTAATTAAAAATTAGCAATAATTATCTATTAACTGAAATTAAACCTTTTATCATGTTAATTTTTCAGTTGTATTTTCCAGTATTAGCTGATATACTGGCCCAACCAATTTATTGGCCTAGTTCCACTCTAAAAATAATGCCCTGTGCAGATGAACTCATTAAAACCTTTTCCCTCCAACCAGTCCTCATATTAACTTCAATGGGCTGATTTGCTCTAAAAGGCTTGGCATCATCATTAAAGTTTCTTTTGTTTGGTTTCTTTTGATTAATGAAATCGGTTTTCATTTTGAATATCCACTGCAAAAATCAATCGATATAGTTCACCATTATAGGTATTAAGGTAGGTTAAGGTAAACTTTATTGTCCCACAGGTTAATTTGTTTTGGATTCAGCACTTCATCGAAAAACATATGCCATCAACATCACATATGCACATAAAACATAGGTCATACATACAGTCTTGCATTAACTTGGATTGTGTATTGGCAGAAATCTGGCGATATGATACATCTAACAATACAGGGGTTACATTTCAATATATTGTGATATACTGCGATAATGTATGCAAGGTGATATATTGATTTTTCTTAAATCTAACTTTCGAAAAGTGTCTTAGTATAAAGAACAGACAATCATATGTATCAGATGCAGATTTATGCTATCAGATCACTGAGTATAAAGTGCATCAGTCCATAAATAAAAGACTCTAGAGCTTAACTGATGAATAAATAGAAAAATAATTGGAAACTACAAAAATGCCAAACGCTTACTTGTTCCGCCTCCTCAATCATGAGAATTTTCTGCTTCTCTGACAGAAATGTCAATTAACTTAATATCTTTAGGTTTTGATTTTGGACATTAGGAGCTTTAAATTGTGAGAACAAGTGGCAGACTTATTAATAATGAAAATAATTAGTAGTTACACCCTTTCATTCCCATTCATTTAATCTTTTAGCCTGTTTTACTACAAGCAAAACATGACCAGAAAAGTTAAGATTGGTTTCTTTCTAACTCTTTTTTTTTTTTTTTTTTGTCTCTGAATCTTTTAAATCATCCTGCTCATGTCTTCACATGTAATTCTTCATCAGTTCATCACTGCTACAGTAAGTTACCAGTCGGTCCGTTATAGCCTGGTGGGAAATAAAGAGCCTTTCATCGCAGGTCAGCCACGTCCAAGCACAGATCAAAGAGGACCTTTTTATCCCCTCAGATACCGTTAAGCTACGTTAGTTCAGGTTAGCTGTGCTACGGAGCAAATGTCACTGCTTGTAAGGCCAGATTACACATGAACAGGACCGGTAATTACGCTAGTTTACCGCTTCTTTCTTAACGCAGAGCGAAGGACATAAATACAAGAAACTAATGAATGGACGTCTGTGTGGAAGCAGCTAGCTAGCTAGCCTCCGTTAGCTAACGTTACATTACCTCTGCTGCCAACTCGACAGTCACTGAAGTTCAGGAATGCGCAGATTGTTAACGTTAGCTCCTCTCTTTAACGTGTCTTGTCCAAACAGCCGTCGGTGCCGGGTTCTCCGTTCTGTTGTAACAAATTATAAATATCTTAAACTAACACTTAAACCACTCCTCGACGAACAAACTCACACCATCAGGGTTTCTTCGACAACTCTTCCTGCACTACCTTTACCTCAACTGAGGCACTTCTGCCAAGGTACCATCACCACCTCCCTCATATACCGAGCAGTGGAGAGGAGAAGCTTCCGGTGTGAGATTTTCAGAATAAAAGCACCACACCCTCAGGAGTAATGACTGGTATGGGCAAAATAATACAAGTTGTCATCAAGTTGTCCTTTTAACACTGGTGGAGGAAGTATCCAGGTAATCCAATAGTAAAAGGAGACCAAGGACATGTTCTTTTACATTTTTGTTCATAGCACAAAGATTATTTGAAATACTAGTCACCTTTATATATGAAACTTATATGTGTGCACTAAATAATGGCACAGTTGATATAATTTCTCTAATAATGGTGATACTATAATATTAAGTGCAACAAATCAGTGGCGGGGCATCTGTAACACTGAAAAAAGCATAAAACAAGTAAGTCTTACTAACCCACTGTATCAAAATAAAAGCACACCTCAAAGTAATCACATTACTCCTGTGACATCGAATTATGTTACTTAGGTTTGTTTTTGTGTATGGTTCAAATTCTTTTAGATGTTAGGCATTATATGCGCTCAAAGCAAAAATCCCTTTTGCTTCTTTCTTTTCTGTTTCTGCAGAGGACTAGGAAAGTGACAACTACAATTTAATTATTTTGATTAGTTACAATTACCCCTGAGCTTGAAGCCATGATAAAAATCTCTTAGGCCAGCTGGCAACACCTATGTTAATTTTTAACCAATAACCTAGAGATAAAATTGATATAAGTTTAAATTCACAGTAATCTAATCTAAACTTTAGACAGCAGAAGAAAAACACTGTACATCCACAAAGTAACTCTCATACCTCAAAATAATTTTTTTTGTTGAAAACTTTGTTGAAAAGTGGCATCATTCCAGCTTGTCTCCAATTGGAGGAATTGAAGGTTACAATTGCACCCTGTTACGATGGCCCCTGGTCTCCCCTGCTAATGTGACACTGTAATATTACTTTGGTACAAGTTTTAAGTCCTGCATTGAAAGTATTACTTATGTAAATGTATGTAAGTATGATCAAGCAAAATGTGCTAAGGACATTAAAAGTAAAAGTAATTAATTAAGAAAAAGGCCCCTGTGACTGTTAACTAAAAGGATCTATCTTGGATAAGCTTGAAAATGCAGTTTTGAATGCTTCACTTTTACTTGTAGTGGAGTATTTTCACAGTGTGTTATTAGTACTTTTACTGAAGTAAGAGATCTGAACACTTCCTCCACCAATGCCTGAAGGCAACATAATGATAGGAACACAACACAGCACACATCACTTTCCCACACATTCAGCTGAGCCACTCCATTATTCCACCACTGACAAACTCAGTCTAGGCCACAAAAATCTCAAACCAGTGGAAACACCCTAAGGATTATTTAATGACAAGCAAAAATTTCTGGGAATTTTGAGAATGTGCTAATTTTTTTGCTGACAGTAGTGTACAAGTCCCTCATTATATTAATTGAAAAATAATAATAATAGCCAGTTAGTCCAAGGACAAAAGATTAGGGGCTCAGGCCCCCTTTAGAGTCTATCTGTGCATGTTGCAGTGTCTAACATTTCAACATACATGGTCTTCAGTAGAGTAAAACAGCGTTGGCATGTAAAGAAGGATCAGAATATTTTCCCAGCTTTGTGGGAGAGTCTTTTATTGGTAACAGAGTAGGAGCAGACCTAACAGCCGGCCATAAACAAATGCCTTAACAGCACTCATTCATTAAGACAATTACGTTTCACTGTGTTTAAGCTGTAAATTCAAAATGCTTCTCTCTGTAAAAACCTGTTTAAAGTGTCATGCTCACCCTGCTTGGAATAAATTAGTTTAAGTTGTTGCAACACATTCTTAGACCACTTTTTAAATTCAGCAGTTAATGTTTTGGGTGATGGAAAAAATACAGCAAAAATATATAAAAACTTAAAAGGTGACACTTCAAATAACAAATAAATCAACCAATTAAAACAAATGAAATGTTGAAAATAAAATAAGTACTGAGTGTCAAAAGATCAGTTTCTATGATTGTGTGATGTTTTTGTAATCTGAAGAGAAAAAAACTTTTCTTGGAAATCAACATTAAACATTAGGTGTTTAATTATATTAGCCTTTTACATCAACATTTTTTCATATTGCTGCTTTACATTCTGATGTATAACATGGAAATAAGAGAACAGACATTAAAAAAAGGGTTTTGATTATTAAGTATTTGACATATCACCATGTAGCACAAAAATCTCCTAAACAAATTGTAGCATTTAATCCAAAAACATATAAAAATATAAACTTGCACTAGAGCTGTGCTGCTGGCTAATACAAAACCTGACAAAAATATAAAATTTAAAACACACTTTGGATACAACAGGTAGTACAAAAATAAGTTACAACTTCAAATGTAACATACAACCCTCAGATATTCTCAGGCTGTTACATTTCAAATGTTATTTACTAAATGGTATAGTTTTATTTGGAGGGCTCCATGGTGGAGGTGGACTGTCTCGGAGTATCGCTTGTATTCGTCTTTCTTCTCTTTGTCTCTTCTGCTCTAAATCTTTCCGCGCCTGTTGAAAAACGGTAAAAAAAAAAAGGGAATGTTTATGACTCACATATAAAATGACCACAATTGTAAATTTATGAATTTTGTCTTTACTATAGTATATTCTTGTCATTAGTTTGACAGCAGCTCATCAGATAAGATGTTTAAAATGTGACATACATGCCTTATAGTATTGGAAGAAAGTTAGAAAGACTTGAGAGAATATTGACAGATTTCAAGAACTGGCAATTGTAAAATTGTATTTTCACAATTTTGGCAAAGTTAATGTGCAGCATTACATTCAGTATCATGTGCAATGTTATTCTTTATCACTTTTTCAATATTACTGCCAATATTACTTTTAATAATCATCTCTAACACTACTTTTCTACCTTAGTTTATTTGAAATTATTTTCTTTATTTCATTTATCTTACTTTTGTTGTTCTATTAGGCACTGTTTTTTGCATTTACTTCTTATACACCTTTTTTAAAAAACATTTAATACTATGTTGTACTGTATATACTGTATTTTTTGATCAATTTGGCACAAGAATTTCCCTCTAGATTAATATCCAATTATCCTGTTGCAAAACTGGAAAAATAAAGAAGCACCAAAACAATTTCACAACATTTGGAGCCCAATTTACAAAGCTCTTTAGATTGAATGAAGACTCAAAGTTGCCCAGCATCCATAAATGTTGTGGAGTTCTGCTTTTTGTCTTTAATTTGTCCTGTTTTGTCGTGTTTGTTACTGTATAATACCTGTAAATGAGCAACTCAAATAGGGTGAAATCATGGAAGAAATCAGCATTATGATACATGATGAAATATCAAATTGAATTGCATTGTACTGCATTCAGACCATTACTCACTCAATAAAAATCATAAAAAAAGAGAAAGTGAAATATATAATATTATCTCTCCCAGATGCCTTCACCTCGCTGAGTACTGGAACATCTCAGAAAACTGTCAACATTATGGCAGAAATCACCACCAAGTGTTCACACTACAGGCTGGTGGTGATTACTACGTGAGAACATTTGTCTCCAAAACAAATAAACAAAACCTTTGGTGCTGTCAATCACAGGCAGCAAAAGTAATACCACTTACCAGCCAGTTTTCATACATCTCTAAAGCCATTTTATCTCTCTCCTCTTTCATGTATTGTTCCTCCTCCTCTTTATCTTTGACTTTTTTACGCTCCGTTGTGACTTTTTCTTGGAGAACATCTTTCTTCTTCTCATGCCTTCATCAGTTTAGGAAAGAGAACATAACAATAGTTTTAGATGAGATTCGTCATAGAGATGCAGGTGATGAAACACAAAGCTTTGGCTGCCATCTAGTGGTTGATCAGCACAAGTGTTGAATAAACTGCTGAATAAAATCTTAATAATGAAGTACAGAAAGAAAATTTTAAGAAATGTATTGAAAAATGTATACAATCCTGCAATTCTAGTCACTAAAGACATGCTCTTCTCACTAGAGGTCTGTGCACAGAGAGATGTTTCATCACCCTTAAAATAAACAAATAATTGATTAAAAAGTCTATGATTTACACTCACCAGTTAGAAAAGGCAGATTTACTGTCTCTCTTTCTTTCCTCCTCCTTTTCTTGCTTTTTTAACCTCTGTTTATTTTCAGCTTCTCTTTTCTCTCTGTACTTTTTTTTGAGGAGGTGGTCATGCTCATGTCTCCATTTTTCAAACACCTAAAATATTGATAACACTACTGATTAACATCACATCTTCCCACAGGCATGGTTATTATATCTCTCAGAATAATGCACTATAAATCACCAGTATACCTGTTGAGCAGATTGTCTTTTTTCTTCTTTTTCTTCATTTGCTCTTTGCTCTTTTCTGAGCGTTTCTTGTTTTTCTTTGGCTTTCGCTCTGAGACTCTCTGCTTTCTTCTCTTTCCAAGCCTCAAATGATGCAACAGCATCTTCCTTTCTAGCTTCTTCTTCCTGTTTTTTTTTTTTTTTTTTTGAAAGATGACAAGCAGCATGAACGTGTTAAAACAATGTATAACACTGTGGTCTTACTGTATTTCAGATTAACACAGAAAAGATTATTCACCCTTTTCTTTTTTTCTTTCAGAAGTTCCTCTTTCTTCTTCAGTTGCATGTTCTCTCGTGACTTTTCCTTTTTCTTTTGAAGCCATTCCTGTTAGGATGGACATGTTCACAGGCAGGGGTTTTTAGACTGAGAATGCACTGGAGATATCCTCAAGCCCTGTACCAACATTAATAATGAGTAGCTGTCATTCCTGCCTCCCAAGGACTGGAAAGACTGCTAAAACATTCTTTTTAATATTTTATGTCATATGTCACTTCAGTAAAGTTGGCTCTTTTAAACCCATTCCTCTGTACCTGATATCTAATAATAATTTTGAAAAAAACCCCAGAGAATAATGTTGCAATATAGAAATTATGAATTGAGTGTTTAAAAGCGTGGCAGAAATCAAGCAAAATGAGACGTGTGTTTGAGGGCATAAGACAAAGCTCCTCTATAAAGTTCTTAGGAGATAACCACACACTAATACTCTGATACACTGCATATATCCTTCATAAAACACAGAAAAAGAAAGAAAAACACTGTTAGGATTTTAAACTGTAGCTAGAGTTGCACTGTTTGTTTACAGTTCTTTGACATTGTATGTTCATAATAAAATAGTGATTATTAAATAACTCTGCCTCTTAACCTTTTCCTCTTTTCACCTGCTCTCCTCCTGTTTTCTCTCACATTATCTTGGCCCCTTCTAACTCCTGCAGTCCTCTGTCTCTTCTTTCCCTCACTTTTCTCTTTACCTTGTTCTTTGAGTCTATCCCTCCTTATCTTAACACAGATGAAATGCTAGCATGTGCATATGTATGGCTGTGACTTCACTGTATGTGATGTTATGTGCATAACATGACTCACTGTGAGGCACATGCATGTACATTTGATTCAGCACATAATCTGATATATTTGACAAGGATCAGCCAGTCACTGGTCAACGCTGATCAGGCTACAAAAAAACAAAACAAAACAAAAACAAAAAAACAGCTGATTCGGGTCACTGGTCAAGCGATTGGTGCATCTTTAATTGCAGGAATGTGGACTGTTACTGGTCCTTTTGTCTTCTGAGTGGTTTACATCCTACTTTATTGCACTGACCTGGTAAATGGCAGCTCTGAGTGAATCTACTGCTTGTGGCTGAGACTCTTGTAGTGAGATTTTACGATCCAGAACTTTTAGAGATCCCAAATACTTTGACTCTACTTTCCTGGAGCACACACTCTGAGATCTCGGAGTGGTCTTCGAGTGAGAACTTGATGTCCTGATTTAAATAAAAATGATGATCAGTTAAGTTTTCATTCTATTTTATCCACAAAGCTTTTAGTATCTATTGTTGCAGCTTGTTTACCAACCTGGTATCAAATGATTTTTCATGAACATGAGAGAGTTGATCTGAATGATCTCCTGAGTCTTGCTGAAAGAAATTAAACACGTCACACACATTAAACACAATTAAACACATTTACTGAGACTAAAAGTAATCAATTAAGAACCAGAGACTATCTATCATTAGACTGAATATCACAGTCAAACCTGATAATGAATTACTTACATTAAACTCTTCAAATGATGTGGAGTACTTTCTGTCCTGCTCTTTGCTGTCATCAGAAATAAAATCATCTAAAACAATAAATTAAATACCAAGGGGATTAATGAGCTAAAAAAAAAAAAAATCAATAAAATAAAACAACGTTATGGTACTGGATTTTTTTTTTTTTTTACCTCTGGATCCAGAATCAACAGTGGATTTGGTCAAGAGCTGTGACTGGTCACTGAGGCTACATGAAACTGCATGATCTTCCTCCGTCCACTGCAGGATGAAACATAAAGACATGCTCCAATTACAGAATGTTTCTCTTTGCTTTGCAGCTCCAAGGGATTATTTTCACTATTTAACTTTGCAATCAGACAGCCTTTTTGTATGGGAAACGGCTGTTCTATAAGCAAATAAAGCTCTCTCTTTACAAGGCAAGTTTGGATGCCTAACAGACCTAACCTAACCTAACAGATCAAGGCAGCGGTAGAGCAGCATCTCCGGTGTTCTGTGAGGTAAAATTACTGATTTTGTCAATGGTGACTGGTTGGTTCGGAGACAGCGATATCTGACTTATATGACAGCAGTTTCCCGTTGCAAAAGACTGTTTGACAGCCAGAAAAAGCTGTGAAAATATTCTAAATATAGTGTACACTTAAACCGATACCGATTTTCTTTTAGACATACCTTTTTTAAAATGTCTAAAATACACTGAATATCAATATGTACCTCATACAACCCCACTTCAAATACTCTTCCAAACTATCAAAATATTGAGTATACAAGAAATGACACATGTGGACAACTGGTCCTTACAGTTATGTTGCTGGACATGTCAGTAGAAAGGGGAATGGATGCAGAGGACGTCTGTGGCCTGCTGAGATCCTGAGATTCAGCGTCTTCTGCTATCTTCTCCACATTCTGAAGGCTCAATCCAAGAGTCCTCTGCCTCGGTTTAGGCCTAGGCGGCTCCCTCTCTGCAGTACTATCTGAATAATAATATATAGTAACAGTAAGTAAGTAACATGGAATGTGAAATGTGTGACTTGTACATGAAACAATATGAACAGACCTGTTGAAGACACATGTTTGAGGTCAGCTGCTGATAACTGTGGAGGCTGGGAGCTTTCCTCCAGAACAGAGCTGGTGCTCTCCTCAGGACCAGGAGTTTCCACCAGGCTGGTGTCAGATGGTAAAGGTAAAGGCATGTCCAGGAGAGTGTCCCCTGATGTTTGGTCTGACAGAGATTTACTTGTGCTTTCTCTTGTGATTTGAGGATCCGTGGACTCCTCATCGCTGTTTTTAAATTGCTTGTTATCTTCACTGACGTTTGTTGAATGTTGTGAGGAAAATGAGTTATTATAATCATTGTGTCGACTGATCGAAGAGTCGGGTGGCTCGTTTTCATGTGACTCCGATACCGTGGTCTCTTCTGAAGGAGAATCGATTCTTTGGGTTTTCAGAAATGAAACTTTTTTCGTCCTGCCATGTTTGCCTTCATCGTCTGAAATATCAAAGTCGTTGATTTTGGCTTTACTCTTCCCAGCCTTAAATGCACCAGCCTTCTTTCTTCTTGATTTGAGGTATTCATTCAAAAAATCTGTGAAATATAGAGCATGACAAGTAAATAACAAGATAAAACCAACATTAAAACTGTTATGAATTTAAGTTGAAAAAACAATCAGAACTCAAGGTCCATGAACTATTACTGTCTGGAGCTTTCAACTGCATCTAAGCATCCCTTCCTGAGTGAATGGTTGCTGGCCAAACGAGCAAACTCCATCCACTGAGGAAGACTGAGAGATGTAATCGAAAACTACAGAAAAAAAATCATCTTTCCCACTCGAAATGCACCCATCTGAGCTGAAATGTTATCCAAACCCTGACATCAGCTAGAGGGAGTACAGTAACTTTGCCTGTTTTAGCCATATGGTTTGTTCTTCTGATGCTCTGCTGTTATTCTTGTTGCCATCTGTTATTTTCTTCTGCAAAGCAGTTATATAAATCCCTCATCCTATCCTTTAACATTGGCAGGGAAGCAGTGGCTCCAAACCTTTTTTGCCTGCTGTACTCCTACAGCCCTATCAGATGAGCTCAAGTAACCCTTAATTGACACTATCTGTCATATTCACCATATTTTAAACTTGTTGTTGTTATGTTATTTAACACACCTAAATTAATAAAAAAAAATGGGGGAATTAAGGTTTGGTATCTTTTTTCTTCAATCATAGTTACATTTCTACTACTACCCCTTGAAGTGGCAGAAGATAAACTCTTACTAATTAGTTTTTACGCACTTTTACCAAACCATTATTTTCTTCTTTTTTTTTCAACCCCCCTGAAAACTGCAGTACCCCTGACTGGAAACACAACTGTAAAGAACTATCATTTTATACATAAAAAAAGACATCTTCACAATTTCTCTAATTTGTGTGATAATTTCTTATTCTGGGTCACAGTTACATGCACAAAAGTACAAAGTAACTTATAGTAGCATGAAAAGAATGATACAGGAAATACACATGCTTAATCATCAACTATCATTAGACACAGATAATGGTGATACACACCACTATTATGTAAACAAAGGCACCATATGCGTGGGCATTAGGATCTCATGGACAAGCCTGTCTTATCTAGATACAGCTATTTTGATGCTGTGCCATCTTACCATCTTCATCTTCGTTGAAGTCATCAGAGTACGAGTACTGGTCTGTTTTTGTTTTGTTTGCCCTGGCAGAGACAGCAGCCTGAAGTTCATCCTACAACGACATTACAATAGTGGCCATGATCGTCTTCACAACTAAATCACTCATCTCTTAATTTCTTATTTGGTAGGATATCCAGAGCATATATAATTTTTTTTTTACCTGAAATGTTGTCCTCCTCGATGTTTTAGGACTTTTAGCGTAAGCCAGTGTCCTGAAGTCCTGATTTGTCATTTTGAAAACTATAAACACTGTCCTCTGATTGCGTTCACTGGCATTAGCAAGCTAGCTAGCGTTAGCTAAATTCACTGTAAAAAACAAGTAGCTAATTTAGCTACTAAGATTACTAAGATACCATTACAGCTACATTACCAGTATACAAAGTTTGATTACCATATAACTGCTGTCTGGTTCGATACACACCACACAGCTAAATGATACTAATAATGCTTTAACTGAAGTCACACTGACACAGCTAATATGGGCTAACGGACTTGTTGACGGTAACCAAGGGAAACGTAAAGGACAGTTCCGTTCCACCACTGCGCATGCTCAGAGCATTATCCAAGCGAGGCGAAAATATTTTATCTTTTTAATCCGTCCGTTTATAATTTTTGGCAAATTCCACATACATGAAATGACATGTACCACTGAAAACCATACTTTGTCTTAACTCTAATTTATATTAATCTATAATACTATTCCAACAATATTTGAAAAATATGGAATCATCAGCGAATATGACTAATTTATTAGTATGTCCCCCTTTATTTATTTCTCCCCCTCCCACCTATAGTAACAAAACGCTAATACTGATACTAATAATAATCTTACTTCATAATAAGCAGATCATAAAACTATTTCTAAACAAATAAAATTTGCAAAAAGACAGTAAAACCAAAAAACAAACAAAAACATTAAAGCCATTAGAACAAATAAAATCAGCAAAGGACAGTCAGTTTGTATTTGTAAAAAGTGTTGGGGTTTTTTTAGATAAAAAACAAAATAAATTATTTCAAACTCATCTGGTCAAGTAACCAAAAGTTGAATCACAATATGATTACAAAGCAGCTGGAGCTGAAAGCAGGGTGTTGGTTACATTCCAAGGCATGCCAACACTGAGCCAACCTCAGACTAGTAATGGCCTGCCCACTGCCTACTCAGGCCCAGAGTCACACAGCAGCAGGAACAAGGAAACATGGTTTCGGAGCAGTTACTTGATACGGCTAATATGAATAAATTATCTACCTCTTACTCTATCTCAACAGGACTCTACAAAGTAAAGCAGTAAAAACATCATTACAGTCGAATATTAATACACCAGTGTGTTATACAAAAACTTTCACATCCTCTTAAAGTAGAAAAAAACACAATTTAAATTGTGGTATTTTACTTGCAATGCTTTCTCAAGAGTTTACTTAAAGGCAGAAAAGCATATTTTAATTGACAACAGTGTATCTACCGTAATGAAAGCAGGACTGTAAAGGTTTGCAGTAAAAACAAAACAGACCCAGGCAGTAAGACTGAATTCTTTTTATTTTTGTTTTGTTATAGGAAAAGTGCATAGTTGAAGCCCTTTTTCTCTTAGACAGTAACAGTGTAAAACAATGTGTCCCGTGGGACCAGATCATCACAACAATCTAGTACAGCTTCTCCCATTAATTACACACAACTACTTATGGTTTGCCTAACCTTTTTCTTCATTAGATCTCTTCCTCGCCCCCTCCCAGGCAAGTGTAGAAAGATGTAGTAAACAACAATCTGAGAGGCCATTCGCTGATATGGAAATGAGCCAGCTACTGAAGACTGTTGGGATGAACTCAGCCCACGGTTGTTACAGATCATATCCAGGTTCTTCCACATCTCTAACACCACACATCCAAGAAAGACACTTAAATTTTAAGACTAATCCATGGAAGTTCTGATATCGCAAGTACACTGAAACATAAACTAAGGCCCAGATACATTTTAATATACATGTTTCAATGACAGGGGCATGATAAAGATGCAGTCAGTGACTAGAAAAACAGGAAATTCATGATCATGTACTGAAATCTAATAGCCATCAATGTAACCTAAAAAAATATCCCATATTACAGTGTTCCATTTTTCTTGAGACTGTATTAAATTCAACTCTGTAACTTAACAGGCTGGAGTTTGTGTTGCTGTGCTCTGTGTTATAAATATCCACCCACATTCACATCTGTGGTTCAGGAACAAAACCACATCACTGGCTTGCATTAGGAGTTTCAATTATTCTGTTTTAAAGGCAGAACATGCAGGATTGTTTGTAACTATAGCGAGAACAAAGCCAATGACTTGGAGAAATAAAAAGTTATTTTTTGATTGTTTCATTCATTCATTCATTTCATTGTTTCACAGCGGTTACGTTCTTAAGTACAAGTAAAACATGCACCAGATTTTGTGTGAATACAGACAAAGCGAACCTCAGTCTGCTCTGTCTGTGTGTGTATGTGTGTGTGTGTGTGAGTGTGTATCTCTGCAGCTCTCACAGATGGAGAGCAGAAGAAGGAGATAGAAAATGCAATGTAACCATTGGTCACCACATTTTTTAGCCCCGACTTCAAAACCCGCATGCTGTATTGGCTGGGGGTGCACACATTTGCCAAAGAGGCAGGTACATCAATCTGTCCATTTCTTGCTTCTTAGGGAAATCCTGCATAGTATGCCTTTAACAACTTGTGTAGCAGCAGTCTGGACCAAAAATCAACAAATCTTGTAACAAAAGAACTCTTTAGTGTCCATCCAGGTAATGTGAAAACATCGAGATCATTCCCACATCCTTTTACCAACACAAATTTAAACTAAAAATGACTTCAAATATTGCTGTTTCTTTGTAAGAACTGGTTCTCTAAATGAGCTATATATAAATTCACATTGGCACCGAAATTGCACCTCTTCTTGCCCCTTTCATTTTCATTGATTTGACAGATTATCATTCAGATGGTGTGATACAGAAACTTTGGATTGCTCTGTTGATCACAGACTGATCCTCAATAAGAAAAAAGGCCTTCATCTCCACAGCTCAATCAATACAACACACAAAAAAGGAACTAACATACCACAACAAAAGTTCTAATAAAATATTAATCTCATCTACTAATAGGTCAATATACAATTATCACTTTCGTCTTCCACAAAACAATTACAGTACATGGAATCATCTGAACGTGATTGAAACCTCTTTTGTTTATGCTGTGTATATTGTTTTTTTAATGACTACACTTGTTATATCCGGTCTGTATGGCAGCAGAACAGTTCATTTCACATGTTACATAAAGGGACAGACATATAGTTTATATAAGAAGACTGGACTATTTGCTGGCTGGGGTGAGTGTGTAATCTAATCTTAGGCCTGGATGTAAACACAGAAGATGAATTCACAGCATTAAAACCAATATGCCATGTTACTGAACACCAAATCCTCATTCAATTTACCCATATAACTTCAATAAATGTAATCAATCTGCTGGTTTAAATGTGCTATTAAAACAAATGATATGAAATCGTTACTGGCACTGCTAAAGAGTTGTATAGTGGAAAGTGTGGAATGTTTTAGAGAGCCTGAAGAACCCCCCCACCCTTCATCATTACTCAGCAAGCACTCCAACAAGAAATGAACCTGCCCAAAACACACTCCTCCCTTCTTCCCAAACTCATGTGACACATTCCTTCATTTTGAGTTCCTGTCTGAGTTTCTGCAGATCAGTCAGCACCAGGGCTGGGATCAAGTACTGACTCACAACAGTAACAGACCTTCTGATTAGAGACATAGAGCTGATGTATCAACATGCTGATATTGTCAAATGATATTATCAGTCAGAATAGGCTTATTATAAACAGACTGTATCAGTATAGCTTTCATGTTTGAGAAAGAATTGTGATTTATTTATTGTTATTAAATCTCCTATTTCCTGATCAAATGCTTTGTAACTGTAAGACATCTTGCCACAATCTATGTCTTTGTCAAAACCAACTAAAGCTGAAAAATACATGCAGAAACTGTTAATTTTGTATGTTTATGTAAAAAAAAAGGCAATTTGTACCAATGTATCATCAGATTTTTGCAACTTTAAAATGTCATGTCAGTATTGGCCTCATCAATCCAGTATCAGTTGGGCTCTAGTAATAGGAATCATAGCAAGATCCACCCCAAAACACAATGGCATTAAAATAGGGGAAAAAAAAGCAAAAGATATCTGAATAGAAGTTGACAGGGAGATGGTGCCATCCTGGTCACAGTCACTAGCTAACTGTGCAGCTCCAGTCAGAGCAGGCGGGTGAGTGCTGGGTCTCTAGCTCCACTGCTAGTCAATAGGTGGCGCTGGAGGCTCTCTGCCATCGCTCTGCAAACCAATATAAAAAATATCACAGTTGAGTTCTGATATCCCTGCAACATACATACTATATTAGTATGCCAGAAAAAAAATTAGTATGTCAAATGCAGAAGCCCGGTATAGTAGCTGGCCACACTGACAAATATGCCAAGAGCTCAGACAGATGACAGCTAATTAGCGGGGCTCCAAATTGCATATTTTTTTCTTTTTACTTCATATTTTGTGCAACCCACTACATTGGATGCATGTTGCATGAGCAAGTGAGTACCAGTTCAAGGTGCAATGTTATGACGAAGGAGTACGTCCCAATTTTTTACATGCTGCATACAACAGTATGTACGTTGTTAAGGCAGCTGCAGTACATACTAAACGTAAAAAGAAAAAGTAATGCAATTTAGAACACAGCTTAAAGTAAAAATTCTGCACTTTTTATGCTGATGTCCATTCAGGGCTGATGGTAAAGAAACTCCTCAGTGTGTGCTATACTGACCAAGAAAACCGAGTTCTCCTGTTCACCAAACTGTGCCAGCAGTGCTTACTTGCACCAGAAAGCAGCTCATGCAAGCTTCTGACATCCCAAGCCCTAGACTATATCTATTACTTTGTTGGCTAAAACGTAGCATTAGGTGACAAAAACTTTCACCTAGCTACTCAGAGGTGAAAAGTAGAAATCCATGCTGAAATAGCCAGTGATGTCACTGTATGCAGGAAGAACAACAGATTTTGCAGGAGAATTCAGTTTTCTTGGTCAATATAGCATGCACAGGAACACAACAATAAAATGTGAACTTATCAAAGCAGCAAATGTTTATCTGGACGTATACCATTCAAGGTCTGAGTCACTGTTAAAGTACAGCTCCAGTTCACATCACAGAATAAACATTTAGTTTCTGGTTCTTAATTTTGTGAGAGAATTCTCTTCACAAATATTGATTTCACAACCTTCAAATATAGCAACTGTATAAATTATGCCTACATTTGATAGCTGTTTGACTTGACTAGCATAGAAAACAGTTCTTGAAACAGACTAGTTTAAAACGAATTCAAAAATACCCACTGCCCTACAAAGCCCAGAGTTCACAAGCTAAAACAAAATCAAACAAACCAAAAGATATTGACACAACATGGCAATGTCGCAGCCTGTGTCTGGTCAGGATGGTTGACATTCAAAATGAACAAAGATCAATTGGGCCTTTCTTAAAGGGAGACATTTTAATACGTTACAGCAAAACCACAGGTGTTAATAATAACATTAATGAGGGCTGAATTCCATTTAGCTGCTTCAGTTGTGCATGCTGGTTCACCGTCACACTGTCATGACTTACTGAGGCACTTCAATAGAATAGATACTGTTACTGTTATTAGTAACACCTCTGCTGTTCCCATTTATGACAAGTGAAAATGTTTGCTGTGAAAAAGGGGGATATAAAAGAAAAAAAAAATGACAATACAACTTCAATAACACTGACTAACAACAGAAAAAGTAAGCCACAGGTATTTGCAGTCATGACTGCACATTTAGCCCAAAAAAACTATATGATACACGATAGGAGCAATGCATTTCCCTCAGCTTCTGAGTGGTAATAAAAGATCCATGACCCTATACTTTTATGGGCTGAGTGTATCACAAACAGCACAAGTAAAACGCACCCTGGGCGCACAGCTTTTTTTCCTTCTTTTTAACAGTTACTATAAATTTAGGCATATGAATGCTTGTTTGTGCACATTTCTCAGTATTTAAAGGGGTAACATGTAAGATGTGGCCACATGTCAAAGGTAAGTCCTGTAGTTAGTCAACTAGCTGCTGTTAGCTCAGCTAACCCTGCTGAGTCTGGCTGGACCGGCAGCTCGGAGCACTGGGAGGGTGTTTGTGTTTACACTGTGGGCAACGGAACCGAGCTCAGCAGCCTCTCATCAAGCATGGCTGGACTGGGGCTAAACACAACCTCTGAGATCGACACAGCTTGATGACAGGGAATTAAGTACTGAGGTGATTTACTACAGCCCCAACCAGTACTCTGATTCTAAGAGTGATGAGGATGACAGGTGGGCACAGGAGAGACAGGAGGCGGAGAGGTGCGAGAACGAGACTGGTCATCAGAGAGAATTCAGGAGCCTGAATGTTTTCACGTCCAGTGTGGTGAACTAAGGATTTATTTGTGATCAAACCACATTTGGTGATTGTTGAACAGTGGAAACGCAAACAAAGGCGTTTTTGGTCAATTTTACTTTGTTTGTGTTGAGTTTGTTTTAAGAACAAACTTGTTTGATAAAAGAGAGAAACTTGAATTCAGAATCTGTATGGTTTAGTAAAGACAACAGGTGGAAGAACACTTCCTTTCTTATCATGGTAAGTTCAGTCGATATCTCTGCAACACAATACAGAGGTCAATGTCATAATATCATAAATGTTTTTATCTTTACAATCGGTTGATGTTAGTTCATTTTTTTAACGTTTTAAAATTCTGTCCATATCTTACACTTTGCAGCTTTAATCTTTAAAAAAGAGGCTCTAGGAGATGCTCCCATAGTTCAGTTGGTAGAGCGTTCGCCCCATGTACTGAGACTGTTGGTCCTCTGCAGCGATCGCTGGTTTGATTCACGCCTGTGGCCCATTTGCTGCATGTCATTGGCCCTCTCTCTACCCCTTCCTGTCATATCTTCAGCTGTCCCTATCCAATTAAAGGCAAAAGCCCAAAAAATAATCTTAAAAATAAATAAATAAATAAATAAAAATAAAAAGAGGCTCTATAATGGTTCTAACTTTACAAGAAATAGGCCTAATAACTAGCATGCAGCAAATTCAGCACTACCTTAGCTAATAACATTGGTTTCTTCTTTTGGTTGCTCATTTTTATTTCTTAATTCAGGGTTACAACTTTTCATCCAATAAATATCTTTCATCCTTTTTCAATTTTTTCTTAGTAAATGATCACACAGGCAATTTGTCTCTCATTCAAGAACATGCAAAACCGATTTTAATTGAAATAATTACTACTATTTTGTGGTAAAATGTCATGGTAAACAAAAACAGGGCAGTACTGGACCGACATTTAAAATGTTATCACTATGTAGGTGGGAGTGTGATCAGTACTGACATTGTGGGGTCCTGTAGCTTTGCCTGCAGGTCGAGGGCCCCTGAGACTGGATGGACGCAACAAGAACAGAAGCAGGGCCAGCACAATCCATCCCATGAGAACCATGGGGAATGTAAGGTCACCTCCTCCACCGACTGGACCGCTGGGACCTGGCACTGAAAACAAATCACATATCATTGCACTTCACACATGTAAGCAACACTAATGTTTATCATTTGAGAACATGCTTGGAATGCAGCCATGCTTCAACATGATATGACATTATGAAAAAAACATAACATCTATAATGTGGCCATACATACATTCCTGAGGGCAGTCTGTGTCTGTGCAGTAGGACTGAGATTGCCTGAGCTGAAAGAGAAATTACAGAAGGAACAAAGTAGATGTCACACAAGAGAAAAGAAGGGAAAATAACATTATTCCTTCTTCACCTCCATGACAAATGACTTCTTTACTCGGGTTACCACTGTTCTCATCGAAGGAGCAAGACAATACAAGTGACCTATAAAAACACTGCTGACAAAACCTTGTGACATACACCTTAAGAGTTCCTTGTCACAATCAGGACCACCTGTGGGAAAACAAGCAAAGCCACTCTTTCTCTTGAGTCCATCTCAATCCGACACAATTCAAAGTGCTCCACAGAATGCCAAACTAGCAAAATACTTCCCTGGCACTAATGATGCCTGTAATAGATGTGCTGCTACCCCTTCTAATATTGCACATGCCCTCTGGTCATGTTCAAAATAAACAGAACTTTGGAAAAACATTTTCAAAATTAAGTCATTCTTTAAACTGGAAAGAAATCAAATTCTCTATTCGGGGTTAACAAAGAAATTTAATATTACATTACAGCTTGTCCTCCCCTATTTTGATTAAGCAATCCCAGCCCTTATCGCTTAGAAATGCACTTTCCCATCATTTTGTATCCAACTGTACTTTTGTTCCAGCGTCACGTACTTGAATTCTTGAAGATGCTGCAAATGCATTATCATGTGTGCGTGCCGTATGCTATATTAAGGCTGTGTAGGTATCACAATACAAGGGTTATATTTCAATATATTGTGATATCATAAACAAGATGATATATGGATATGTGGATAAAATCTAAGTTGAAAATTTTCTGTTTTTTATGCAGCTAGAACAGTGAGGATCTATTTAGCTGCTATACCATTTAGTAGTCATTGGGTTTAAACACAACACAAAATTAACCACTGATATAAATATTTGCATGTACCATGATCACAATACAGTGTCTTTTAGAATCAGTGCCACCACACATAATATCACCATACTCAAGTGTATCAATATTATCTTGCAGCCTAATAATATATCCTACAAAACACTAAGCCATCTTGGAAAATTGTACTGATTGGAGAGTGGGTGTTTTTTTTATTTATTTATTTTATGTTACTTTAGTCTTTGTTTCCTTATCTGTATGTACATCTGTGTTTCTGTTTGAAGATATACAAAACTGGACACATTTGTACTTTCAGATGCTGTGCAAATATGATGTGATGTCCCAATTAACAAACAAAGAGTTCCTTATTAAATTAGGCATACAGACATAAGTCCCTCTCACAGCTCACTCTTACCAACAGCATATATTCAGACAGATGATGCAAAGCACCACCTGAATTCTGTCTGCCTCCTGAAAAGTACCGTAAGGTTCTGAATGGCAAAGGCTGTGCAAACTCTTTAGTTATTTGGGCAACACCCTTTCCTTCCTGCAGGCAAATCAGATTTCCCCTAGAGTGGCTTCGAGGTCTGAGCCAACTGCAGCTTGCCATGCAAGTTACACCTGTGCGCAAAGAGCCAATGAGGTCACCTGGAAACTGACGCAACAATAATTACAAGGTATTATCTTTCATTAATGTGGATTCTCTGCATAATTTTGATCTAATCTTTAACAACACAATTTCCATCAACAAGAGACAGAGAATGCTGTGAAGTACAGTGCAAACCTGACAGTGCACACTGCTACAGAATGAGACATCTTTGTGTGGCAGAGCTGATAGGCACTTAAGACAAACACTGAGCAGGAACCAGGATATGTTGGCTCAGTGTCAGTTGTCGGCTTTTCACTTCCTTCTTTACAGACTTTCGTTTACTTGCTATGTTTCTAATGTTAATCTGCGTCTTTCTCTCGACTTCAGCAGGAGATATTTTTACTTCACACAGCATTCTTGGAATACTTTGACACATCCCTGCACCTAAGCTCTGTTACAATCAAGTCTACCACTTAAGACTTCAAGTCAGTTCCACAACTTACCAGGTTGATGAGGCGCCTCATAGCATACTCATGGGTGCAGACGCACTCACAAGGGTCAAAGCCTCCCTCTGCCATGTCTCACCAAACGATGTCCACCTTGAAACAAGACAAAACACCTGTGTGCAACTAGGATGTACACGAACAAGTGAGAGAAACCTAATGCTGCCTGTTGTCAGTGCTGTGCTCTATTGTTGTCTTTTCACAGCCACACACAGATTAAAGGGAGGAGACTGCTCAGTTAAGGACAGTCAGCAGACTTTGTGGCTCTATTACCTTTCTGCATGAGGACTTTTACAGTCACCTCCCTTCATGTTTGCATTTTGACACATCATGACAAAATAAAATAAACAGATACTGGATTTTAAGGCAGTATTGATATTTGTTTACCTGAATTTCTATCTTACTTAATCTTTTTTTTCAGTAACATACAAACCTGATAC
Source organism: Lutjanus erythropterus (assembly GCF_056507025.1). Lineage (NCBI taxonomy): Eukaryota > Metazoa > Chordata > Actinopteri > Lutjaniformes > Lutjanidae > Lutjanus > Lutjanus erythropterus. The sequence continues at coordinate 21,670,970 of NC_139319.1, read as the reverse complement.
CAAAAAATGTTGAAACCATAAACAAAAACAGAATGCAATCATTTGCAAACAAATTGTGTCTAGCAGCAATTGTTTTGCAAAGTGTTTCTAAGCCCATATTCTTTATACTATTGTGTATTTCACAAAGTGAAGAACCTCGTCCAATCCTTGCTTGTAAAATAATTGAGCCTTTGGGGGATGTCCCCTTAAAAGTCAATGATGATACTATCACCTGTTACCAGTTAACCTCTTTACCTGTGGAACGGTCCAAACAGGTGTTTTTTGGACATTCCACAACTTTCCCAGTCTTCTGTTGCCCTGTCCCAACTTGTTTGAAATGTCTTGCTGTTATCAAATTCAGAATAAGCATATATTAAGAAAAAACAATAAAGGTGGTGATGTAAAACATTTAAATGTTTCTGCTTGTACTATTTTCAATTGTATACAGCATATATCAAAAAGGATTCGTTTTTTTAATTGTATAAAAAATCAAAAAAATCAAATACAATATATGTAAAATTGTTTTAATTTAAAGAACTGTGATTAAGATGTGCACAGAGCTGTACGCTTTCCAGTTGAGAAATACATTTTTACTGTTACACACTATATAATGAATGGAGGTGTTTCTTCTGTTTTTTGCCTTGTGTTTGCACTTTTTTTGTCCTGTCCTTCCCACTGTTTTGTCTTGGCACCTTATGTTGTCTGTAACTAATTCTACATAACCTTAAGACACAACTTTGGCCTTTCTGTTCTGCAATTTTTTTGTTCTTTATCTGCCAACTTACTGTATGTGCCTTAAACAATATATTTGCATATTTGCAATAAGCTTATTATTGCCGGACATATCGGCCTAGCCCATTTATTTATATTTTTCTATACCTGTCTGTCGATGATACAATAAAGTAAAAAGTCAGATATTTTTTATTTCCTCCGTGAATTTAACTTTTTTCCCCCACAATTAAGTATCAATCACTGCGTGTCCCGCACAAAGCTGTACAACTCTTTATGTAAATAACAGATTGTACATATTTTTTGAGAATTTTTTTAGTAAGATGTTTCACATTGTCAGGTCCTTGTTAGGTATTTTTTGACTTGAAGCATTTTTTTTTTAAAAAATAAATCTTTTTCTACTTACTATGTATGATAGGCACCAATTCAACGAGGCAAAGTCACGTATGTATAAACCTACTTGGCAATAAACCTGATTATGAAAAATGCTAAAACATAAACGGTTAAAAAACATGAGTGCCAGTGCACATTAACTCGTCACTGGCATATTGTACAAAGTAGTTATACACTAATATTTTGACTCCGTTGAAAATCTACTTGTAACATGCACACGTTATATTTTCCATGGGTGGCTGCCTGCATATTTGTGGAGTGACGAAGAAATCAAGTGGCCAGTTCATCTGGACTCTGCTGAAAGAGCCAATAAAAGGCAGCTATCATCTGTTCCAACAAAACCCTTGAATTCTGCACCAACATAACACTGCACTTAAACTATTTTAGCTAATGTTAGACTAGCTTCTTGCTAGCGCAGCCAGTCGACCGAGTAAAAACTCACAGCGCTGTCTTTTTTCGAGCGTTAATAATGAACATATGATTAGAAGCAGATGTGACAACAGACGGCATCGAAACACGACTTACTTTGAGCTGTGCAGACGTTGAGAAGCCGTTGAATGTGTGTTAAAGGGCCTGTGCTGCTCCACTGTTGTACTGTTGTTCCCCTCAGAACCCGTTAGTCTGCAGACATGTCAACCTACCGTCTGTGTTTTGTTTAATGCACGTGAGCCACTATTCCTCACCACTGACATCCGGGAACTCAGTGGGGGAGTGGGCGGGGACAGCAGGCACGCACTGGCCGCTTTAAATGTCTGTTATTGGTCTAAAAGATTGATGGACGGGTCTTTGGGCCAATCATAGCAAGAAACGATTATAACGTCTGGATAGTAAACAAACAGTCCAGCTGCCTATCATCATACAGAGGCAGATGGACCGAACTCCCACATCTGTACAGTTGTGTAACCAAATACTTTGTTACTGAGCTTATGTTAAATTTTTACGTATCTGTACTTTGTTCGAGTATTTATTTTCTGGCAACTTTTACTTTTACTCACTACATTTTAAAACAGATATCTGTACTTTTTGCTCCTTATACATTTTCAAAACCAGCTCATGACTTCAGTTTTGAATGGAGATGCTAACTAACTAACTAATTAACTAACTAATATCTGATTTGACAGATTGTCAAAACACTTTATTTTAATTATTCAGCAAAATGCTCTATAAAAGATGAAGTATGTTAGTGAATAAAAATAAAAATAAATAAAAATATAAATGAAACATTTGAGGGGCATTCTTTAATTTTATTTTGTATCAGTCCACATCATAACAATACGTAAAAATGCATAAGACAGCAAAAGACATAAAAAGATGTCACATGACTGATAAGACATAACAAAACAAAAAAGACATAAAAGAAAACAAGGGAAAAAATGACATAATAAGCCAAAAAAAAAAAAAAAAAAGAGAGGCCAAAAGATAAAGATAAAATAACATAAAGACAAAGCAGGACGAAATCAGTAAGAGAGGGAGTCATGACCACAGAGAAAAAGTGAAGTTCAGTTAGTTTACCGCAGAAGCAGCTGGTAGAAATGTCTTTCAGATAGCTACTTTTTACATTTATACTTTTCACCTTACATACAAAACATTAAATCGGCATTAGCCATTGGTATATAGGCATAAGAAAATTCAATATACTTTAAAAATTAAGGAAAAATTAGACAATAAAAGCAAGGTGAAATGCAAACAAATAGTTATAGAATACTGTAAAAAGAGGTTGTATATCAACTTCATTAGAAAGGTGCTGTAAACAGTGATGTTTTAAGCCCTGATTTAAATGAGCTGATAGTTTCAGCTTGTATTCAGGAAGTTTGTTCCACAGGTGGGGAGCATAGAAACTAAAAGCCTCTTCACCTTGCTTGGTTTTGATCCTAGGAATACTGAGTAAACCTGTTCCAGATGGCCTGAGGGGTGGTAGTGCTTCATGATGTAACAAGTAAATCAGCAGTCCAAGACCATTTAGTGCTTTATAGATGAGTAATAGCTATGAAGTAGTCAATAGCAGCCTTGCTTTCACCAGATACAACTTGAAAATGTGGATTTCATAAGAATCCATCATTAATACTAAATGATATCATAAAAAATACAACAATAAGATGGGGCATTGTTGTATAATTAATATTTTGACCTTGACTTCAGTAAGATTTTGAAAGCAGGATTTTTTACTTGTAAAAGGAAATATTAAGATTGTTTTGCTGAAAATTTATTTCATTCAACTGTAGCCATGCTGCAATTTCTTCCATTTTACAGAGTTGCAGTCTGCCAGGCGCTCAAGATGCCAATAAACAAAAAATAACATGCAAGCTTCCAGCTGTAAACATTTACCAACATTTCCTTAGACACCATCATGTTATCGATTCTTAGTTTGGGTTTAATATATACATATATTTTGCTTTTATTTTGTGTTTTTTATAGTTAGGTGAAAGTTTACTGTTTCAGTGGATTTATATAATTTTGAACAATTAAGTGAAACTGTAAAATACCCTGCTTTCATTACATATCCTTTATCACATTTTTGTGGGGCCACTGCAAAAAAAAAATCATGTTTATGTATCGGTTGATATATTGATATTGGAATATTTTTTTACCCTCCTTACTATTGGTATCGGCATCCGGCCCAAAAATCCAGTATCTGACAGGCTCTAATTTGTATATTCATGGTCATTAATTCCTAAAAAATCCATATAAAACAACATGTTACTGGCTAATATGGAACAATGGAATTATACATTACTTTTCTTTGTTTGGATAGCGCATTATTTATCTGCCGTCCAGCTCTCTAAATATTGTCATTGGGCGTTGAATATCAGTCAACCACTATTTACAATGGCAACTGAACTGTAAAGTTTAGTTGGATCTGAAGTGCCAGAGATTGTGGGGTGATTCTGTTAACAGTTGAAGTGTCAGTTGTTATGACAGCGGTACTGAACCTGACATTTTTATTCCCTTACTTTTGTTTTTTTTCCCTTGATAAAAACAAACAAACAAAAACACAGTCCCCAATCCCAAAAGGACATCATTGTCAGATGTAAAATCATGTAGGTGAATGAAGCTGCTGGTTAGCAGTGCTAGAAATCAGATGTGTTGAGCACATGATGAGAAATGTCCTGAAGGCGAGTTTCAATGTAGCAGAGCTCATTAATGAAAGTTCCAGTTTCTCCTCCATGTAGCCGCTCTCACTGTGTGTGTCTGTGCATGTTCTGGATTGACTGACTGAGGCTGTGCGCTGGCTGGCAGCAGGCGGGCAGTCGACAGTAACGGTGAGCTGCTGCCTCTGAAGTGAAAAGAAGCGGTGGACGCCGGTGAAAGTGAAAGGAGGGCTTCACAACTGTAAAAAGCACCGAGCAGGCAGTCCCCACACAGACAGACAACATTGGGAGAGAGGCCCCGGGTCTTGCTTCGAGGCAGCAGCAGCAGCAGCAGACACAGCCATGGCTAACATCGCGGTCCAAAGGATCAAGCGGGAGTTCAAAGAAGTTCTCAAAAGCGAAGAGGTATGTTTACGTTACAGCCTATTTTTACTTCGATTCAGCTCCTCTTTTGTTAGTGTTTCAACTCACTTAAAATGTAAAGTGTGTGTAGCCGTTATGACAGAGACCAAAATTACCTTTGCTAACGTCAGGTCCCACTCCTCCTGTGTTGCAGTAGGTCAGGCCTAAACAGGAGAACTTTAGCTAGCTTTAGCTCGTCGTGTCTAGAAGGGAACTCTAGATTTCCTCAACTCTCGCGAAATTTGCACGCGTTGTTTCTTCACTGTGCACGAAGTCCAAACTAATGATGTTTGATCGTATGGCAATCCTGCGGTTAAGATTTCGGTAGGATGTTGGTACAGAAAACACTGGGCCGGGTTAAGGGAAAGATCATGATTTGGGTTTAAATGATCACTCTCGCGAGACCTTTCGCGAGTCTGGGTTTCCCTTCTAGGCACCACCGATTTAGCTTAATATTAGCGTCTGGTCGAATCTCTCCTGTTATGTCAGGTGGGTGTGTTCAGGAAACACCGGGGATTCAGCTTTGTCAACTGACAGGCCCTCTGTTTCAAACAAATAATACCGCATACCTTTGTCTTATTACCTTACTAAAATAAACCTACTTTGTATGGGCTATAGCACACGCCTCATACAAGCTACCGCGGCAGTTACATCAGTTACTGACAGCCTGGGTTGCTTGCTAACGTTATTTGACATATCATCCACAGTTAGCATTAGCTTGTGTTATGCTATTAATATTCACCAAGATAACATACTTATTAACCCTTAATCAACTGTTGGTTTACATTGGGAATGGTTGCTGTCATTTAAAATGTTTATTTTGTCATTTTACTACCTGTCAAGTGTAGTTATTGTTGGTTTGTTGTTAACTTTCACTGGCTTGGCTCTACTAGCAAGCTATCTATAGAATGTGGCTAACGTAGTTAAATGACCTAACGCTCCCTGTACAACTCTGTAACAACTTTGTTTTTAACAGTTGTACTTTTAACAACCATAATGTCTGTGGCTTCACATTTTGTCAGTAAAAGTGTGTGGTTTCATACTTGACAGAGTCATGCCAAGTAGGGATGCACGATATATATCTTTTTTGGCCGATACGGTAACTGATATTTAACTTCTTATGGACGATACTTACAGGGCAGTTTTGTATTTTAAAGACAAGTTAATACAATCTGTTTTTATTTGCACACCTGAGGGTAAGAATGACCATTGGTACGTGTCCACAGGAGTGTTTATATAGGTGAGGAGATGTTTTCCTTCTCAGCATTGGATGCCTTACATACAACATATATACATAGATACTGCATTTGCCACTTCAGCCTGTTGCTGCAATATGTCAGTGTTGCTGCCATATTGGTATGGGCAAGTCCTACCTGTGAGCAAATTCATGTAAATGAGTGAGCTGCGTTTATAACAATTACAATTCTATATGTATGTATATATGCATTTGTTTTCTGGCCAGTCCTGCCCTGTCCAATATGGTGGTGGCATAGATGGACAATCCAAAGGAAAATACGTCATCTGTGTACATATGCCTATGCCAACAACCACACAAACACTTTTGGCTGCACCTGATTGGACAAACACTTACTTGTAAACTTTTTGCTTATGGACCTCAAAACGGACCAACATGGGTGTACATTAGGTAACTGTCTCTTATAATACGAGTTTACTGCAATGTATTTCTGAAAACATTTGAGGCAGGTATTTAACCACTTAGATGTTAAATCTTAATTTTGGATAAAGTAGCCTAGATCTCAAATTTATGTAAATGGGGACTGGCGATGTGACATCCCATCCCTCAAAACACCCCGCTTTGCTACCAGAATACATTGCACTACTGCTTACGTATACATTGAATGGGAGGTGTGGAAATGACGGATCCTGTGAACATTTGTCAAAAAACTTCAAATGTAGTTTTGTTTTTATAGAACATTTTGTTTAAGAATTCAAATGAAATGCTTCAACATAATATGTCAAATTAGATATTATTGTAGCCATTACTTAACAGCTATTGTTTAATTATTGGAACAATATAAATGTCCCAATATCAGCAGATAATTTATTGGTCCCAATATTTTTCGTGCATCCAAAATGTGAAGACACAGACTGAGAGCTGCAAGTCCATTAAAACAACAAGGTAATTCGTTGTATCCCTCTCATTTGTCTCAACCCATAGACAAGTAAAAACCAGATAAAAGTAGATTTGGTGGATGAGAACTTCACAGAGCTGAGGGGGGAGATAGCAGGTCCTCCAGACACACCATATGAAGGTATTCTCACTCATCTGTGTTATAATGACCTGACAACATATTTGCTACAAGACTTTATGATTTGTTGTGCTAAAACATTTTTTCACTTCTTTCCAAGGTGGCAGATATCAGCTTGAAATAAAAATCCCAGAAACCTATCCTTTTAACCCACCCAAGGTATGTGCTTCTCCCTCTTGAATGCATTTACATGCACATTGTTATCCTGTTTAGCATCATGGTTTTGGAGTAAATCTGGGATCTCATTTAGAAAACAAACTTCAATCTCAAATATGACTTACGCAGAAAACCACATTTGATGTTGGAATGATGTTATCTCTGAGTAAAGTCTAGACTTGACAAAAGTGATTTTTCTGCTGGTTATGTCAGGGTATTGAAGTTTGAGACACATATGTGCCCAAGCCTGTGGTGGTGCACTTTACATCAGCTTTATGAACGATGTGATGGGAATTATTAGTAAAAGCTTTGAGGAATTAACTGTGATACACTCCCAAATAAATTTTTATTTTTCTGCATTAAAAAGGGGAAGGTGCCGTCAATTTCAAGTTAATTTGAGTTTTATAGATCATAGGTGCATAAGTAACAAATTGGCTTTTTAGAACCTGTGTTAACAAAGCTTTTTATGCTCACTATATTTTATGAATCAAACGTAAGCACACTGTCTCAAATAATTATTATCTTTTGAAAATTTTCATGCAAAAATAGCAGAAAATGATATTTTTAGCCTCTGAAATATAGGAGAGATGGACAGTAATTATACATTGCAATATACTTATGATGGCATAGTTTCTTAAAAATCTGTTGATAAACTGTTTGTGGATAAAATGACCAGAGAGGAATGTCTGTGTGTGGCTTATTCACTGAATTAAATATCTAACAAATGTGTTTGTCTGTCATACTGATGCAAAAATCACATAAAAATCACATATTTGTCATAAGGGAGTTCTGCTCATTGACTCATAATATTGGCCACATTGTCCTAATACACCTAGAGATGTAAAAGCAACAGCTGCCACGCCATAAACAGTGCAATGATCATTTGACCGTATATATGTTGCTGTCATACTGCCCAGCCCTTTCAAAAACAAGAATACAACTCAAAACCAGGATACAGGTGTATGCAAATGTACAATTTGTAAGTCACACTTTGCCACATTTCCTGTGCAGTTCCATTTTGCTTCACATAACCTCTCATACCTGTCTTTCTTAGGTGCGTTTCATTACTAAGATCTGGCACCCTAATATCAGTTCTGTGACAGGAGCAATATGTCTGGACATTTTAAAAGACCAGTGGTGAGTGAGATGTATCTGAACCCTGTGACCTACTGTACTCAATGTTCTAGTTTCTTAAAAATGTCTCAAACATGAGTAAAAACACCATCCACTTATCTGCTCCAACTTTGAATCTGTCTCACCCAGGGCAGCTGCTATGACCCTGCGGACGGTGCTGTTGTCTCTACAGGCTCTCCTCGCTGCAGCAGAACCAGATGATCCACAGGATGCAGTAGTAGCAAACCAGGTGAGAAAGATGTTTGTGTGTGTTTTGGTAGGGTGATACTTGCCTTCAAATGTTCAGAACAATTTTAGTGAAAAAGGTGAACACAAGAGTACAAGGGAATTATTTTTTGGTAACAATGTTTATTTTGTGTTGTATCTGTCATATTCACCCAGTGTTGGTCTATAGACCATGAATGGCAGCAACCCATGCTCCTGCATCCTGCCCCACCCCTTTTTTGGTGAAAACAACCACTCTGCTTTGTTGGGCAGTCAATTCAAATTCTTAAGTCTTTGAAAATAAGAAAACCATATTGTTGTTAACTATTACGAGGCCAAATCCTATGACAGGTCAGGTGAGCAACTATGCTATGTCTTTGCCAGTCAGTGATTGAAATATGGATATATTAAAGAAATATGGATCCTTTCAGTCTGCTTCTATCAAAGTGGACAAACCTGACATATACATATGTGTATAATGACTGTACTGAATCATCAGGTAATACATTTCATCTGTCACTTTCTATTTCATGAAGACACTTTATTTTGCTGTTTTGGTACTGTTGAACCAAACTCAAGTATAAAAGCATGTACTTCATGGTGGAGCTATATTTTTTCACTGTAAAAACTTAAGCTACACCATCACTAGACTCTTTTCTGATTCAGTTTGATCTACAGATGCAATCGGCATCTGACACACACACTGACTGGCCACTTTTATAGAGATTGTTTTCACCCAAAGGGGGCTGTAGTTGTGGGATTTGCCATATGGCTGCCTTCATCCATCGTAGACACAGACTCTGTTTCTCTCCCTGTCTGCCTTCATTGTTTGCAGATATTTAAACATTTAATCATACTCACTGAGCTTTGTCTCTCCATCCTCAGTATAAGCAGAACCCAGAAATGTTCAAACAGACCGCAAGGCTGTGGTCTCACGTCTATGCAGGCGCTCCTGTTTCCAGTCCGGACTACACACAAAAAATAGACAAACTCTGTGCCATGGGCTTTGATAAGGTCAGAACCACTTTCTGTTGTTGTTGTTCTGTAATGTTTATGTACTGCATGCATGTTATGGGACAGGAGAGTTGGGAAGCCTGTAGTCTTGCATAGCCAGACCTATCTCCATAATGCTGGAGAATGGCTGCCCACATTATCATTTTTCTGTTGGGTAAAAAAAAATGCTCTGGCTTGTTTGTATCTCTTTTACCAATCACATTTGTCTTTGAGGGTGCAAAACCAAGAATGCAGCAAGGGTGCTCCTCCAAATTAGTGTCAGAGGGAACTTGTTTTGGTGGAAAATTTGCCTGTGGGGAGGTATGCCTGGATATCTGCAGAAGAAAAGATAACATCTGCTAGTTTGTTTATGTTCCTAGCTTTAGCAACCAGGTTAGGTTAACTTGTCATTTCCACATGTTGGTTGCTAGCTTGGAGTTTGTTATTGTCACAGAAACATTACTGATTGACTGTTAGGGGAGCATGTTGTCTTGTCTGAAAAGTAATGCAGAAGTGCAGTGATTCCTGCTGCTGAACTTTGAATATAATCAGTGTGCCGTTGTAGTTGTACTTCACTAACATGGAGGGAGACCAAATGCTCACATTGTTTTTTTGTCATTTTGATGACAATGACAGTAGCCTACAAGCTACATTTACATTACACTAGCCTTTAAAGTTTAGCCCTTGCAGATGCCGCGGAACATAACTGGCAACTCGGCAGTACTGCTGTCTTGGACAAAACTATTGTTAACATGCAGTTCAGGATAACAAGGAGAGCACTTTGGATTGATGTCATATTAACATGAACTGAAAGTCACTCACTCACTTACCCTCTGGATGTCTGTCAGCTGATTTGCTTAGTTATTAAGTTGGAAGTGTTTCTTCCTTTCATCTGAAACATTTGATGTCACTGTTTTCATACTGATTATTGCATATTTATTATTAATCCCTAATAATCCACCTCCAACACAATCGCCTACTTCCTTAGACGTCTGTGTTTACTTTTATTCCTTTCGACGAGTTGAGTCGGAGCTGTGGCTGCAGCTGCACATGTTGCTACCTGACACGTAGTTATTATTGTTCCACCGTGTTTTCTTCTTTCAGTGGTATTTAACTGCTGACTAAGGTACTTGTAGGTGTAAATGGAAGGAGAGATTACATCTCTGAAACCTTTGGTACTTAAAAAAAGCAAAAAAAACAACCACTGTCACATTTCAAAATTTTGGTTTGACACTCAAGGATTGGTTCTCATGACATTCCTTGCCAGAACATATTAGACATTATGTATCAGACGTATCAGCAAATGAAACATGAGGTCTCAGATTGGTCTTGTTCTCATGCTAAGCATGCTTATCTCCTTTTTAAAATCATTCTTCAAGTTTTTATTCACTTGATATAACAAATGGTGCACAGATGACACTAACTTTTTATTCCGTTTCCTCCCTCACACATAGAATGCAGCAATAGCGGCCTTGTCTTCAAAATCCTGGGATGTGGAAACGGCGACAGAGCTGCTCCTCAGCAACTGAAACGCAGCCAGGTGTGAGGATCCCAAACTCCCTTCATCATAGCATCAGCTCCTCCCCGGCACCATTCCACCATTGCCTTTTGTTACACAGACAACACCCCAAACACCACAGCAGTCTGAGCCTTCTTTTCTAACAAGTTTGTTTGCTACAAACTCAACACCGGTAGCACCACAATCGCCAATATGCACACACCACCCTGTTGCCTGTGTCTGTCATCTGTCCTTTATGCCTCTGAGTCTTCGCTGCCACTAACTCAAAATGTGTATCCTTGTAATAAGCCACCAAAAATGTTTAATCATGCATCTTGTCTTCCATGCCCTTTATTCATATTGGCTCTGAAACCTTTTCCACAAATTTCTGTTTCTTAACAATGCAAAGGATCAATTATCTGCCGTCACCTGGTGGATTTTCCAGGGTAAGATGTAAAGAAAATCCTGCACTCTGCTCTCACGGTTCATCACCATTTACTCCCCTCAGCAGCCAGCTGGACCTTCTGTCAGATTCTCCCCTCCTGTGGACATTTAGTAATATAAAGGTCTAGCTGGTCTAAATTAACTTGATTGGATGGTGATCTGCTGGGGCACTGTGATGGATTTTTCCTTTTATCATAGACGCTTCAATCATCTGCAGACATTTGGATGTTGTTGTTTTTTCTGTCTGTAGATTTAGAAAAGATCACACACAGACATCCTCAAACATCTGCACAGAAGGAAAAACAGTTATCTGTAAATAGATGCGTGTAAATTTGAAAATACAATGGGGATATACTTTTTTTCTTACATGGCATTGTAAAACAAATTATTTTAAATATAAACTATGCCTAGTTTACAATTATATGGAGAGATATCTTTTTAAGCTTTTGTGATCCATGAGAAATCCCACTGAATGTCTCTGTTGTGTTCCTTTTTTTTTTTTTTTTTTCTTCTTGAGAGTGTTGTTCAGAGGGTGGCACAGCCAAAAAATCCTGGCCCTGATGGCGTTAGGAGGTGACAGCCCGCTGAGCTCAGGCCCCTGAAGGTCATGACATGCCACCTTTCCCGCTCCACCACAATCCAACCTTGTGTCTTTTTATCGTCCTTGCATGTTCTACGCTGCCTTTATTTTATTTGGCCAAATGATGTGGTGATGGGGTGTCTGTACGATTTAACATCCCCTCAGACTTGTGGAACTCTTCCTCACCCGTGGAAAGAGACACACGAAGCCTCTGCTCGCACACCCAGTTTGGCGTGATTATCTGTAGGGAACCAAAGCCTTTTTTTTTCTGTTGATTTGATGAGTATGTTGCTGGAAAATATTTCTCCTCTGCTCTGAACAGATTCGTCAGGAGACTTGCCTCTGAGAAGAAACGCGTGATTCTGAATGTGATTAAGGATTTGAGTTTGCAATGCTGTGTTTTTGTTTTTGTTTTATGTTGTTTTTACTAATTTCAGAGCAATCAGTATGGAGGCCCATCCTGCAGGTTATTATGAGAAACTTTATCTAAATAATTGATTAGTATCTCAAAATAATGTGTTAGTAGCAAATATTTTGAGAAAGTTTACATTGTTTTGAGGTTTCTCATTAATTTGAAAAGTGTCTCAGTAGTTTAATTTTAAGAAACTAAGTCATTTTGAGGAAGTTTCTCAATATTTTGAAAAGGTTTATCATTAATTGGATATAAAAAGTTATTATATTTGAGATGCCAACTCATTTTTAGAAAACTTTTTGAAAACTTTTCCATTATTTTGAGAAAGTCTCTTATCATTTTGAGAAGGTTTCTCATTATTTTGAGATATTAAGTCATTATATTAGGGTTAGGTTTCTTGTCATAATGACTTAAAGGATCTGTTTTCACAATGGCAGAAATGGGCTTCCATAGATTTCAACCATAGGCACTATTTTCAGCCACGGATTAAGGATCTGCTCACCTTCTCAGTCCTGATGTTGATGAAAGAGGGGGATCTTCATCACAAATCACTGATCCAATCCAGCAGTACTCAATCAAACCTTTATATAAACCTTCATATATAGAGGTATGTAGGTGAGGTCCTATATTCCTAAACATGCTTTACAACACAGCCAAATAAAATGCTCATTGAGGTTGTCTTTCAATGATGTCTTATGAGTAGTAAAAGAGGCTGGAACTCCTCTGTTATCCTCTGAAGCAGATAGCAGGCCTGCACAGTTTTCACACATTTTGATTTGAGGTACGTGGACTGTAAGGAGATTCTTCGCGTTTAGAGAAGTGGGGTGTTGATGAATCCTCACACACGGCCTTTTTCTTTTCTTTTTTTTTTTTAAAGAAACAGATCTTCCTTTTGCTTGCCCTCCTCCAGCTCAGTCCCTACCAACACAGTGGCATCATATTACAGTTTTACATGGCGTTGTTGTGCACCCTGTCCACTGACAGTGAACAGTTTCCAGCCAGAGCCAAAAAAAACAAGTTCATAGTCAGGGGTAGAATGCACAGACATCTATCTCCTTTACTTGTAAATATTCAGGTTCTTGATAAAGAGCCGTCTCGTTATCACTAGAGTGCACCATTGATAGCTGGATCTATATTTTGTAAGAAAAAGAAAGGACAAAAAAAGGAAAAGAGGCCCCCTCCTACTCCCCAGTGTTCTCACTATGTACAATATTGCACGATGACGAAGCATAAAAAAAGGGGCTGTTGCATCTCAGTTTCTCCATTTGGATTGAGACTTATTTTTCCTCTTTTGTTTCCTTGGAAGCAAGCATCAGCAGTATAAAAAGCATGGTTATTTATTGTGACAGTGTCATGTTTCTTTGATTAAAAAAAAAAGTGGAAAAATTAGTTTGTTTCTGTCGTGTCTCATGATTTTTAAAAACTGCACAAGACAAATACACTGCATGGTACCATCTAAGGCATTTATTTTATAGAAAAAAACTTAAATGTGATCATGAGAATAAGCATACTTTAACTACATCAAAAAATAAGTCATCAACACAACCTGCACAATTTCCAGTCACTCAGTGCTTAAAGGTGCAGCTCACCCCAAAGCCAAATGTAGATATTTTTCTTCTTACCTGTTGTGTTATTGATCCATCTAGCTTGTTTTGGCGAGAGCTGCAGTTCTGAAGATAAATGTCTGCCTCAGTGCACCAAAATAATTCATGTGAGAAACTCACATCAGTGTCTCTTTCCAGAAATTATGATCCGGTTACACAAGATGATCCACAGACCTTGTGAGCAGTTTCATGTAGGAAATATTTTCTGTCTGGTTTTAGGAAAGTAGTTCCTCTTCTACTGCAGAGAGAAAGTAGTTCCAGTAGACTCTACCTTCGAAAGAAAACAGTTCCTACATGAAAGTGCTTACGAGGTAGGTGGATTATCTTGAGTAACCGATGTCAGGATTTCAGAAAAGAAGGACTCGAATTGATTTCGGAATTTTTCAAATTTATTTTTAATTGAATTGATCCAATTAGATTAGGTGACTGTGACTTCATGTCCATTTCACTCTTGTGAAGGCGTTATATCTCAGGAATGCTTTGAGAGAGTTACTTTAACTTTGGTACAAACACCTGTTTGGACTCAAGGATGAGCTGTTGTAGATTTTGGTGGTCCAAGGTCAAAGTCATTGTGACCTCACAAAACACTATATTGGCCTATATTCAAGAATTCATTCAATAATTATTACAAAATTTAACACAACTAACAGGATACTTGCAGTGCTGGACAGTAACTAAGTAATTACATGTAATTAAAAGCTACCACAAGGAACTTTCATTTTGTGTTGAGGCCCCTGGGGATAAAATCAGTAGTGTTTCCACCATTATAACCACAAAATATACTGTGAAACATTTAATTATTCTTCTAACGTTCTATTTACTGTAACTTTGCCTGGAAAAATGTGAACACAGGCCTGTTTCATTTGATTTAATCGAGAGTCCAACACAGTGGTGGGAATTAAGAAGAACTATATAAAAGTAGCTGATTTTCTCATCGTTAACTACATGACAAGGTCATATAGAGGCAAAAAGTAATAAATCAAGACTGTTTAATAACTGGTTAAAAAACTCTTTGTAGAAGCTTTGAATTACAAAATAAATGTAATTGTAATTAGCTACAGTTACTGACAAGATAACAAAATAACAAAATTAGTTACTAATCAAAATGTTGGTAATTACAATCAAAATATGATTTATGGCATTTTAAGGCCTAAAATTCGGATTATTTACTTAAACAATTTCCTGATCATTTCCTTACTTTTGAAGGGCCTACGGTAAAAACCCTGTATTTCCTTTCTACTCAACCAAACCCTGCAACCAGATCACTGCACAGAGGGAAGCGTGCATCTTCTCATGGACGACAGGTTATAGGTCAGCAGTGGTTCTGAAGGATACCATTAATATTTAAGCCTTGCTCTTTCATGAGCCCGCGAGCTGCTGCCTTCTGTGCGAGGATATGATTGGCAGGTGTAGTTCAGTAGAAAGAAAACAGTTCCTACATGAAACTGCTCACAAAGTCTGGATTATCTTCAGTGACAGGAACATGAGGACTGGAAAAAGACATTGATATGGAGTTTTTCTATTTTTTGGCACCACAAGTTGAGTGACATTTTTGTTCCATTATATTGGAGAGATGGCAGACATCTCTACAGATGATAGCCTCTGCAACTCAATCTAGATGGAATAACAGGGACTACAGGTAAAGGAAAAAAATGTATTTTTAATTTTGGAGTAAACTGACCCTTTAAAAGCAGGTGCTACCCAACAAAATAACTGGCAACGTTTAAAAAAACATATATAATTGTAAAAGATGAAGAAAAAGCTGAACACATACTTGTATAATAATATATCATTTATGCATTCCAGTAAAAAACAAAAAAACAAAAGTTTATTTCAACCCAGCTCCAGAGCCCCTCACCAGTCTGGAGGATGAGGCTGCAACAGAGCTCGAAGCACAGTATTCAGAACTGACAGCTTAAATTTGAACATAAATCAAAAGGCCTTCAAAAGAATTACAGTTAAGAAGCCACTAAGGGTTTTTAACCGGCCTTGTGATGCTGTAACAACATTAAGCATCAAAACATACCAAAGTTAGAAACATAAACATACCAAAGTTTATAAAATTTAGGCGCCCGTTCCCATATTTTAGCCATGTGCTGCTATTTTTGAACCATCTTGGGTATTCAGAAAGTTTTACTGCAGAGTTACCCGTGAGTATTTATAAAATACAATTGTGTGAGCTCAAATTAAAAATATTGTGACGAACAAAAGGAGGAAGAGGTCAGGACACATACAGTAGGATTTTTCCCAGGGAATTTAATAAGCAACAATCATAACCAGATTAAAACGTTTGTAAAATGTCCATCCTGTTTTTTTTTTTCTTAAAAATGGCTCCACAAAAGAAGCAAAGAGCAACAAACACAAAGGAAAAAAATAACATGTTTTTTGAGTAAGACCTACATACAATGAGCTTCAAATCAGGACTATAAGGTACTTAAAACCTTCTAGGATGTCAGTGGTGTGTGTTTGCATGTGTGTGTGTGTGTGTGTGTGTACATGTGTGTTTTAAGAAAGGTCCATAATGTGTCCAGGAAAGCTTTAGAGTCAGAGGAGCGGTGTGCGCAGGGTTGGGGAGGTATAAGGAAGATTCTGGCCCATTTCTCTACAGTCTTGTTTTCACCTTCACCGGTTTCCTCTTTACCTGAAAGACAACAAAGACTGGACTGAGTAAAAAAAAGCAAAGAAATGATTGGACTGACAATGACTTAAAAAAAAAAAAAATCATAACACAGAATGACAACCTTACGTTTATGTAATTATCTGTGGCTTGTTAAAGAATAGGATGTAATGAAAAGTACCCATGACAGAAACTGTAACTCTCATCTTTACGTTGTGTCTTTACAATGAGAGATTTCCTTAAAAGTAGACAAGTAATGCAGTGCAAAGAGAAACTTTAAGGACCTTAAACAGGTCCATAACTACACAAACACTGAAAAAACTGTATGTACAATATACTGAGAGTGAATTATGGTGAATAATCACTGTAGTAATATCTTCTACATTTTACACAAATCGCTTAACATTAATTTCTCACCAAAGGAATCAGTGTGAGATGCTTCCTGGAACTATTAAGTTTGGGAAAAATACAAGAGTAAAATTTTGCTTTGTGCTACACTGACTACATAATTTGTTTCTGCCATTCACCTGGTGCAGTCCAGGGATGTGGTACTGCACTTCCCTAATGTTGAGGTACACAGATATACCTACATTTACTTTTAAGAACATGTTTTCTCCTAAAACTTTCTACATTTCCCATAATACAACTCCTTGCCCAAAGTTTGTAATGCAGACGGTCTGGTCTGGTCCTGAAGCTGGTTACGTTTAGAGACATCCTGGACTAAATCAACTCACTGCCAGTCTGCCTGCCTCACTGATAACTTCCTCTGGGCTGGAGTCCAGCTCTATCGCAATGTCGCCCTCACTGCCCAGGAGGAGGGCAACTCTCCCTACTGCTTTCCCTGTCTCCTCTCCAGACTTCCACTTTCTCACTTTTTCATTCCCTTGGCTCACAAACGTCCACCTGAAGAGAAAAAAGTTGACACTCAAAAGATTTTTGCGAAATTTCAGGATTAGGTTACATTCATTAGCCATCGCATCAAGAGACACAATGCAAACTTAAAAAACCTGTCGCGCTTTTCCTTGTCAATTTCTTTTTTCATCACGTATCTGCCAAAACTACAATAAGCCAAGTAAGTGACGTCTGCTGGACCTTTCCTCTGTCCTCTCTCACCTCTGTAAGTCAATCTGTCTCTTTGTCCCTTCATCATTCTGCTGCTGCTGTTTTGACATCTTCATGTTGATGGACTCTGTCGATGAGTTGGGGTCAGCTGCTCTCTTCCTGCCTCTGCCGGCTCCGCCTCCCATCGGTGCCGATCCCTCTTTTTCAGCCACTGCAGGAGCAGCGGCTGCTGTTTTGGGTTGACGGCCACGCCGTTTGACAGGTGACGCTTCTGTCTCGGCATCAGGGGTCGTGTTCTGACTCGGAATCTCCTGAGAGATGGTTAAGGACAGCTCAGTCAAGAAAAATCTGTATAATTTGCAGTAAGAGTAATTCCAGTTGACGTCTGGTGTCTGTCCTTACCTTCTTGACCTCGTCGTTCTTGATGACCGGGTTCTCGTTGTTTTCCTGCGCTCGACTCTCCGCAGACTCAGTGGCAGCATTGCTGTTGTTACAAGAAATGTTACAGAAAATTCACTCAGTTGTAGACGGTGTTATTTTGTGTGTGTGCAAAGGTGTGTTATGTGTGTGTGTACCTGTTCTTGTTGATGGTTGCAGAGCTCAGAGGTGTGGAGTTGGTGCTGGTGTTACTGGTTGTGTCTGGTGCTGTGGTCGTCTTGGTGAAGATCCTCCTCCCTGGTACTGTCAGAGGCTTGTTCACAGCTCCTAACACTGGTGCTGGTTTAGGCTGCAGGCAGACAGACAGGTGATGGAGTTGCAGGGTGGAGTTATTAGACTGGTAAGTGCTCAGTAAGCAGCAGCAACACTGAGTGGTGTTCATATTTATAGTGTTCATTCAAATTATCAAGTGTTTTGTATTTACCTTTCCAGTGAGCAGCATTTGTCTCATCTCTGTCGACAGATACTCTTTATCATTTTTGAATTCCTGTGGACAGAAATCACAACAGAAAACTTTATTACTCACTAAACCTCAAATATTGAGCACAAAGATCATTTTGGCTTTAATCTCACAAATATGCCCCCATATTTATCTGCTACTGAGGGGATACATTTCATTCTTAAGTTGTTTGATAGGTGTTTGTTTTGAAATCATTTTTCCAATCCCACGAGGATAAATCCATTAACTACAAGTGTGTGTGTGTGTTTGTGTGTTTGTATTGCCTTGTCCTGTATGAGGAAGAACTTGGAGGGTAGGACAGGGTCTTTCGGAGAGTCGAGGTGACATGCGGTGCTCTTGTTGGCGATGACAAAGAGAGCGACATCACAGACGATATACAGCTTCTGTAAACACAACATGGGACACACACTGTTACATATTGTTGGTAATGTTTGATAAGTAGGTGACCAGGCCAAAAGACTTTGTTTCTTTGGTTTCTTTACAAAAACTTGTTTTCCCATGAACATAAAATTCACACATTTGTGAGTGATGTTTATGATCAAAATAGGGATGATTCTCAGGCTTGTAATTCACTGTAACCCATGTGTGCTACACATTTTCCAAATATCCTGTAGGTCCAACCAAACTGTTTTACAGCAATATTTTATCATAATCATCATCTATATAGGGATTTCATCAACAATGTGTTTGTTTTAGATGCAGGGGGCAGGACAGGATCCAAAAAGTCTGTTTTGTTTTTGCTTGCTGCGTATTTTGCTGAGTAAGAATGTGTTTGCATGCGTGTGTGCGTGCATACCTCATTGGCCTTTGCATCATCAGGACACTGTGCATCCTTGGTCTGTTTGATGCTCTCTACCATCTTTCTAAGAAAGGCATGACTGTTGTTCTCATTCTTGGTCATCAGCACTTCCAGCATGAACCACAGGCACCTACCCAAATCAGCACAAGATCAATAAACATGCTGGATGTCACAGCTTTAGTCATCAACACATTTTAGCAGAGCATAAAATTCTCATTAAAATTAGAAGAATAGGGATTTTATAAAAAAGACATTATCAGTAGAGTCATCAGATTCACAAAAATAAAATACAGTGCGACAATACTCACTCTTTGATGTCTTTGAGCTGTTCATATTCATGTGGTTTTGTGAAGTCTGGGTCGTGGGCCAGCAGGTGGATCATATACGGAACAACATACTCAGGAAGGAGGGAGACAAGTTTTTCTGAGGGAAGAGAGAAAAGAACTCATTTTAACATCTAGAAGTGTGTTTCCACCCAGCTGTTTTTATGCACATTTCCAAACTGCAAATTATAAAGTGGAAACTTCAAAATGGAAATGTTGGTGTATAGATGGAAAAAAAAGCAAATATATAACAAACTCTAATAGAGACAGTCTCAACCAATAAATCAGGTGGGCTATGAAACGTGACCTGAATGTCCACTGAAGATTTTGTCCCATATGTGACAATGATGAGATTCTGACCCTCTGCAAATTAAAACACGTTATTTTTCCATCATGCCACCAGCGAGGACAACTAGTGCCACCAACTCTTAATAATTGTGTAACAGTAGTAAATGGAAATAGGCCTTTCTTTCACAGATTTTCAGGAAATTCTGTTAAAATTTGACCTAAATTTGGACGGAAACTTAGCTTTTGTGATCTTTCGTGGTCTAAACTCCTGTTCGATAAACCAACACATTCATAACTTCAGACCTCTGTTGAACACTGACCCTGAGCAAGTGGGTTTTGCTTGATGTACTCTCTGCGGACGGAGATGTTTTTGAGGAGGCACTGTCGGGCGTGGGCGCGGCGCTCCTTCACCGGGTCCTTGGCACACAGGGCAAAGACAGCCAGGTACTCCAGGGGCAGCAGCAGTTTGACGAGAGCCAAGTGCAACTTCTGAGCGAAGATCTGACGAACCTGGTAGCACTCATCCTGCATATATATATATATATATATAGGAAGGAACAGACTTAGTGGAGTCAAATTAAAATCACACTACTCAAAACATACATGAGAGTTACTCAGATTATTAGCACTGATCAATGAAAATGTTTCCTTCTCTTCATATAACACATTAAATCATCCAATCTGCCAGTGAGGCAAGCTTGTACAATAACAGGATCCAAAACAACTAACTGGAATTCAGCCATTATTAATTTCATTATGTACGCCTGAGATTCTTCTACAGTAACGTGACAAAATGTCCTCCCTTAAAAAGGTACATAAAAAGTGACATAAAGTGGAGACTGACATTGATAACGAGGCCACAGAGCTGAAACTGTTCAGGTGTGATGATGTCATGGTAACAGGGCTCCTGGGCCAGCTTCATGATGGCTCCACCTGCGGCCAGCCTCAGACGAGACATGTCTGACTTACTGTGAGGAGGAAGAAACAACAAAAGCAGCAGGAGGATAGAAAAGAAGATGAAAAATATCAAATTAATTTACAGTACAACTGGTAGGTTTGTTCCCTCAGTCCAAATCTTCCCGTTCCCTGAAGCTGTGGTAACTTATTTATTAATTTTAACCACCGTTAACAACAGCTTGTTTTTAATTTTTGTTTTTAATTGAACCTAAAACACCATGTTTCAGAATGGACAAAAAATGTTTTGTTCCAAGTAATGCTACCAAGTTAAAATCTTCTCCACCCAATATTAGCCATTTCTCTCAAGCATACCACCACATCTCTACTGTGATCCATCACAGTGACATTACCTGATCTTCTTTTGCTCTGTGAGGTCTCCTTCGCTGACCAGCATGGCTGACAGCAGCCGCAGGGTGGAGTTTGCTGACTTTGACTGGTTGTTCTTCATTCCTAGTAACCAGCGCACTAGCAGCTTGATGGCCTGCACCTGTGGGAACAGAAACATAAAACAATACTGAACAAGAGCTACATCTCTGATAGCAGACATGCATGCCAAGGTTGTCAAAATTACTTATGCTTACTTTTAATTACTATACTTTTTTGATAACCCATGTGTAAGATGATACACTCTCCATTAATCACACATTTGACATTGTTGAAAGCTATCAGCTCTGAAAAAGATGATTTAATTGCTCATTTAAGCCTTCAGTTCTGTTATTATCCTGTGTGAAATGTGACTTGCAGCAGCAAAGCTGGAGTGTTCAGTAATATTTTCTGTACCAACACTTTGTGCAGGTTGTTAATTCAAATAAAAACAAAACAAAAAAAAGTTATATTTGTTGTGCCTAGGACTTTTTTCCTTTTGCCATGGTATCAAAAGACATATTGAGTATTGTTTTGAATTAGTATTGTAAGTTTAAAATTCTGGTATTGTGACAACATCAGTGCATACAAGTCCAATTACAGTAGAAGTGGAAAAAAAAAATGCCACTCATGTTTTTGTCTTACCTTTGCGAGGACTTCTGGTGAAACCTCCTCATCAGTGGTCCACAGCTTCCCATTCTTGTTGCCAACCGACTGGAGACACAAAGACACATCAGAGTCACATTCTCACTCTTTGCATACAAAAATACAAAACAGCACACCATTTTGGGCACGATTTGAACTCCACGCACCCTGTCATTCATGAGCAGGTCCTTGACAATGAAGTTTGCCACAATGGACTTCATTGGTGAAGCAAACTGATCTGGGGCCAGCATGGAGATGTGCCCCAGGGACACGAGGGGAGTGATGAGCTGCTCTGGGACGTCTGCATTCAGACTACGTGACAGAGGCTGTGGGTGAAGGAAAGAAAACTGCATGAGTGCATCTGAGCAATTAAATTACAAGAAAAGATAACATACAGGAAGAAAAAAGTAGACAAGAAAATGAAGTACAATGCAAATTAAAATAAATGGAAAAATAAGTTAGGAACCAGTCCTCTACCTCAAAAATCTGTGCCAGCTGCACTTCCTTGTTGTTAAAGATGGCATGGATACAGTGAACAGCCTGCTTGGCCTGGTGAGGTGTTCCCCGTTTGGCTTTCTGATGCAGGATGGGAATCAGAGTCCTGATGGACACAGAAGAACAGTCATTAGGAACACTTACAATAAACAGATCGTTCCTTTCATTTAACCCAGATGTGGACACATGTGGCTAATGCCCAGAGTGTGGACTCAGAGCAGTACTGCACAATAGAGACTCTTGCCTGAAGGACTCATATTTGAATTTAAAATGTTCTTCACATGTAGATTCATAAAGTGACACTTAAGAATCAGACTCGGTTCCAATGAAATATCTATTGTTTGAATGTATCACTTGCACTTATAAGTGGAGATTGCACTATTTAATTTCCTCTTAATTTCTGTTGTACAATAAACAATGTAGCCAACTAGGTGTCTACGCTGACTGGACGACTTACTTCATGTCGCTCTTACTTGGGTGACATATTGTAAACCATGCAAATCAGCTGAAACTTGAAAAGTTTATTGTAATATTAATAATAAACTCAAGTTTTAATCACCACTTTGAAACCTGTATGGTATTTTAATGCATTATTGTGTTTTAATGGGGTAAGTGGTGAAATTCATAGACCAGCCCTGATATATTTTTAGTCTGGCAAGAGTCTACAGGACATTTCAAAACTGAGACAAAAAAGTTTGCAATTTAGATTGTGATTGCAATTAAGTAGATTGTGCTATTTCTTGCCATATCGTTCCTCCCTGGTTTTAAGCATAATATGATTTTGCTTACGATCGAATCTGTTGTAGCTCTGTCTCAATCTTCTGCCCCGTGTTTCTGAAGATCTGAATGGCTGCTTCTGCCACTTTCTCATCCTCCATCTTCAAACACTGAAGCAGAGACTCGTAGGTTTCTGCTGAGTGGAACGCTGTGGGATGGGTGAAGGACAGGACCTACAAGGAGTGAAACAGAGGGAAATTATTTACTTTCTATCATCACTTTGTTCATTAGTCACACAACTTGAATGCGCAATGCAGTATTTTGCATGTTTAAGCCTGTTAACCACTAAACACACATCATCTGGCCACTGGTTTCCATTTATTGCAGTGTGCTTGCTCCATGCTGTGTACCTTGAGTAGCTCCAGGCCAGAGCGGATGGCTGTATCAGGGGTGACACCCTCCTCATCATCGTCAGCTGTGCCCTCAATGGACTTGTTCAGCAGCTTCACCAGAGCACTAAAAAGTAAATATTCTCAATTAAAACCATCCTGGTGTTAAAATAATCTAAATCTATATGTGTTACATGACAAACCGGAGCAGTTTTAATTGTCTCAGAACATAATGTCAACTATGAAACAAAATAAAAATTGTTATACTGTGTAACTTAAGCACTAAAAGTGATTCAGTGCGTGCATTTCCTCTGTCATGGTGTTTTTCCATAAAGCAGAAAGGGTTAAACCTGCTCCTGGTCTGAGGCCTGCAGTTACACCTCGCCACCACTAGGTGTCTCAATGAATGAGAAAAGCCTGTTTATGGTGTTACACAATGACACAGGGAGCTTCATGTATTCCCCGTCTCTGTATCAGTGAGACTGCTGGTCTGTCTTATGACTGCCTCTTTGTGCACTGTACAAAATAACGCTTTAATCTAATAGAGCAAAATTTACAATCCAATTTCATCCTTTTCAATTTAAATCCAAATGCTTTCTAACCCATTTTATTGGTCCTAAAGTTTAGACTTGGAAATGTGCTAGTATCTGTGGTTTGTAGTAAAAATTTAAGCCAATAGCAGCAGTTTGTGTGTTATTGAACCCATCAGCATGTTTTTCTGACCTGATGGCCTCAGAGTCGATGTGGACGGGGGCAATACGCTCCAGCAGGAATTTAACCATCTCCAGGAACGGATTGGTGGGTTGTTTGGGGAACGTCAACTTCCGAGTGATCTCTCTCTGCACACAGTACAAAAAGTACATCATTAATACAAACATTCATGGATTTGTGCTTATATATCTGTATACACATTTATGCCAAGGTTTGTATCATTAAATCTAGTTGACGTCTTAGCTGAAAATCAAACATGGTAGAGCCTTGATCGCACCAGGTGTTTAAACATGTGACTGACCACTGACTAATATTATGAGGATAAAAATAAAAACCACATGGATTTATCTGTTATGTTTAACTGAATATCATATATTGATTAAGTGTACATTAATGCTACACTTGTAGAAGCTTTCCCTTTTTAGCATGAAGGCATGTATCATTAGTAGGGACGTAACATATGAAATGTTGCAATATTGCAATTAGGAAACGTCTCGATAATGTACAAGTCTGTGTCGATATCTAACATAATATTACATGGTTAATTTTCTCATTTTATTTCATAAAAGGGTTGCTACTGGCTGCTGCATTGCTTTTAATCTGCAACTGTAGACACAATTCAGACATTCATTGCTTAAGACAATTCACGACAACTTTTTGCACATGCTTAGGTCTGGCTGGCTACTTTTATTTTATTTAGGACAGCAGAAGCACTGCTGTTAAAAGGAAACAAATTAGACAAACAAAAGTTGTACACAGCTTTAATATTTAATAAAAAACATATTTTCAAGTTGTCACTTCTCTTTGTTATTTAATTGCCATAAATGTTGTTTCATGGACTTTTTATTATGGTATTGGTGTATTGGTCGTTTTTCACTTCTTGTCTCAAAAACTAATGACAGGCATCATACTGTTATGTACTGAGGAATAAAAATATGAAATGGCTTGCTATCAGAAATTGCACATTTAACAAGTTAAACTGTGGAACTAGTATTTTAGACCTGTATCAAATGTTTTACTGACTAAATATGTGGGTATGTTATTGTCAATAGTAGTTTTATTATTGTTGACTTGTTGTTTTTGCAGTGTTTTTTTTTTTTAATTTTGCCATGAATTTTCTATTGTTATGCATTATGATATAATGTTTATGTGTGTGGACCCCAGAAAATTTAGCTGTACCTTGGCAATGGCCAATGGGGAGCCAAATAAATAAATGGCGTAGAACATTTCCTGATACTACTACATTTGCTGTGGGGAACTGACTTATATTATTTTGAAGTAGCTGCCCCTTGAAAATTTAATCATTTTCACACTGTCAAAATTCACTGAAAAAGCACTACCTTGAGTGAGATGTGACTGCTGCAGTGTAGAACAGGGGCTCAAAAACAAGCCAACATGTCAGCAATGTTAACACTTGTGTGTATGTGTTGAAGATACGGAGAGAGGAGAAGACCGTCAGTCTGTCTGTGTCAGAGTCTATTTACTAAACGAATGAGTGTTCAGTGTCCTCTCACCACACAGATCTCAGCCTGTTTGCAGGAGCAGGTTGGGCTGATGAGCATCTCCAGCTGGACTCGAAGCTTCTCGTCCTCACCGAGCACCTGGTTGAATTTCTTCATGAAGTCCTGGGCCTTCCCAGCATCTGGAAGATTCTCTGTAAACAAAAAGCAGAGAGAAATCAGTTAAATCAATCACTTTAGGTGGAATGAACCTTTACCATTTTGAAGAAACGACAGAAGATGTGGGCTTCATTGTTTTATAACTTACTGGCAATACTCATCAGCTTCCCAAACATGGCTGTGTTATTGGCCTCAGACTATCGGGGAAAATAGAAATAAAAGCATCAAAGATATTTAGGGACATTTTCATTACAAAACATGGAAGAGGTGGTTAATTTTGTGTGTTAAGTGTGTGTTTGATGTTTCAACTCACCACTGGCAGCTTGTGGAGGTCCAGCAGCTCTTTGACAAGCCCCCTCAGCATGTTCTGACACTTCCACATCTCATTCAGGGCCCTGATGACAGGGGAGTTCGCAAAATATAGGAAAATCAATATGTGACAATTTGATATGTACTTGTTGACCCATTATCGCTTGTTTTCATGATGTATATAGATACAGTATTGTATTTCCTAAAGATGTGTGTTTGTACTTATGTGTATAAACCATAAATGTGCGTCTCTGTGTGTGTTTTCATTGACTGTGTGTGTTTCACTGAAGTGTGTTTACTGACTTGACAGCGTTGGTGTCCAGGCAGGCATACAGGTAGTACAGACACTTCATCTTCTCCTCTGTGTCAAGACTGTGAGGGACCATGTACTGAGCGAAAATCTTCTCTACTAATAATCTGTGGAGAGGAGGGGAGAGTTTATACGACTTGTGTGAAAGAGAGTGAAGCAGGTGAGGAATCCACATAATGTCACTGTGCTAATTCACTTGAAACCTACAGGAATGACATTTAGATTGCCAAAGATCTGTGCCATGACCACTAGTGCTCAATCAGACAGAAGTGAGTTTTTGCAATGAGCAGCATCTTTTTCTAGTTATTTTCTATAGATAGTGAGTGTTATGCAGACTGCTAATGCCCTCTAGACAGTTTTGCAGGAGTAATCTGAACACCTTGAGTTGAATAAACTTACAACTCGGAGCAGAAATAGGCCTAATGTCATTTACATTCTTCCTATTTTTCAACCAGATGAATTGAGAAATATATTTGGAAATAATCATGGAAGACAACCACGATTTAAATAACTGTAGTAACCATGATTTGAACATCAACCTGGAGGAAAATTAGTGCAATACTTGAGATTTTAGCAAAGTTGTTTTCATTCATTTCAAGTACTAATAGCTAACTGGTAACATACAGTTCATGGTTTGTGTTAAGCTAATGTTAGCCCACTTTTAATATCTCCAAAGGCAAACTATCCCATGATTTCTCCTCCTCCAAGTGCCCTCTGCCAGTCTTTTTTCTTTTTTGCTTTTTATTTGTTCATTTTTCACTGAACAGAACACACAACAAAACTAACAACACAACTATCACCAACAATAATCTAAAAAAAAAAAAAGGAAAAGAAATAAAACCATAAATAAAGTCAGAGGGCACTACTCTCTCTTTAAAATCTTATCTATTGAACTACTCTTTAATCAGCAAAGAACAGGACCCATCTTTTGTCTTGTATGCAGCCTGTTTAGCCCAGCCTTTTTATTGGTCCCTGCTTTAGTCCTTAGCCAGTGCCTCACTTTTTCCAAGTACATTTCCTCTAAAACGTCTAACTACTGCTCTGACGTTGGAAGGTCACATTTCAACCATCACCACATGGGAGTCTCAAGACTTTGAAGAGATAGATGTCCCTTAGAAATATGTCTCCTGCTGTCAATCCCAGGTAAACAATCTTGGGATCCTTGAATCTTGTAACATAAAACATCTTCAAGAATCTGACTAACCCTGTCCCAGAATTGCTTTTAAAAATGACCAGAAAACATCTGAGTGATTGGCATTCAACTGCCCACAGTGGCTCCAGTATGGCTGCAAATTTTTATTTTTTATGTGAGCTGTAATAAAAAAGCAGATTAAATTCCTCTACCTGTAGGCCCATTTTCAATGCAACTGTTTAGGTAGCTCTCTAACTATCTGCTAACTAGGAAATTAACTACTTGCAGTTAAACAAAATAAAAGGTTTAAAGGTACTACAAAATCATGATTACATTAAGGATATTGCCAGTTTCTGCACAAGATTATGGTGTGTGCTTTTCAACAGTTAACTATTTATATATCTGTATATGCTCACTTGTCGTCGATGCTGTTCTGATAGTAGATGTGCAGCAGTTTGTCTTTGATCCAGCTGATTTTCTGGGCAGACTCTTTCCCAGCCTCATGGTGCAGACAGTATTTCTTGTAAAGCTGAGCCAGGCCCATCATGGCCTCCTTACGCACACGCCACTACAGGAAGAGGGGGAGCAGGGAGGAAAGACAGATCAAAGAAGACGAATTTGAATAAAGATAATACAAGTGAAATTACATTTCTTGAAGAATGAGGGAAAACCTGTGCTGTTGTGAATAATATCTGCACTACTGATGGTCCATATCCGTGTGTGTATTTTTCTTACCCTCTTGTCTAAAGTCCTTTCCCGTACAAAACCCAACAGCTGGTCATTGACCAAATTGAGGTCTTTCTTGCCGGCGTTGATGATGGTGACGATGACATCATGACGGATGGCTTCCTCTGGGTCATGGGAACGCACCTTCAGATACTCTGATTGGATAATAAAGAGAGAGATGTGTGAGGATAATGTGGAACAAAGAACTGAATTAGCGGAAAAAGGAGCGTGAAAACATCACATTGAGGCAAAAAAACAAACTGAAAAACAAGCAGAAGTGCACCTGTCAGGTCTCTGGCCAGGTCCGGGTGGTTCATGAGGCAGTGGCTGGCAAACTTCACACACTCTAGCCTGACTGGAACGTGGATGTCATTGAACCTGGAGAAAAACATCAGTTATAGATCATGAAATCGACTGAATTATGTGTCATACTTTGAGAAAGCAGGTGAGTGAGCGACTGAGTGACTGAGGAAAAGTTGTCTATTTAAAACTACATGAAAGCCGATGTGTACGCTGTTCTTGAACATGCACACTTCCTGTCCTTTCAATTAAGGCAACTTATTATGGGTGTTCCAATTATTCACCCCAGCTGATTCTTCATTAACCGATTATCTTAGGACTAATCGAATTCATACCTTTTGTTCACTGGGTTGCTTTCCCTTTCAATTTCATTTCAGTGCTGCAAAGATGTGTCCCACCTCACCAACCTCATTTTTCTTTTTCAGCTAAAAATCTGTGGACTCACAAAATGCCATCTGCAACTTAACTTAATTCATAAAATGTTTAGTAAATCAGGAAATCCTCCCCAGAACTTTACAAACTGTCTCAAGACTCCACCAGAAATTTCTACTCTGGCTTCATGAGTTAATGAATTCGTGAAAATCAATGTGGCCTTTTATACATGTTAAGTAATATCTATTGTGTACTCTATAACAAATTAAATATATTATTTTCTGTTAATTAGTCTCTCCTGATTGAAATGGATGAGCTCAAAGCATCATTTGTCACTCACCGTCCTAGGAAGCACTGCCACAGTGGTCTGTTCTGTGAGGCCAGCTCTGAATCTTTGGCCCCAAACAACTTAGCTAACAACCGTACAACAGCTAGACGCTCCTCGCCATCATTGCTCTGCAAACACAAAACAAATACATGTTAAATGTTTTTTTTTTTGGCTCTTTTTATACAAACGTTAATTTTAATCCAGGTAAACAAACGGTCAACCATCCCCATCTCGTGCTCTGATCTGGTACCTGCACAACCTGTAGCATATTTGCATACAAAGGAAGCACAGTGTTACTGCCTCTGCCATTCTGAAAACACCTTTTTTGGTAGATTTGAATATTATTACTTTTATTTTCTCAGGTTGCTCTTCAACAGAATCAGAACTGATACATATTCATATTTGATTCCAGTCTTCAGTGCATTTCAAAAGCATCTACAGTATAATAGCTGCCCACTCCGCCCACTCAGCAGAGGCGTCCCATAATGTGGTACAATTCAAGAAGCCATCAGTTCTTTTTGGTTTTCTAGTGTTTTAGAGGACCAAAACATGCACAGGAGATTTTCTGGCAACTCTAAATTGCCTGTAGGTGTGGAAGTAAGCATGAATGGTTGTGTGTCTCTATGCATCAGCTCTGTGATTGACTGGCGACTCATCCAAGGCGTACCCCGCTACTCACCCACTGACAAAGGTTGTCATATCTTTTTGCATTCCGGCATTTTCTGATTAAAAGCATGAGCGTCCAATGAACAAGTGAATGATTCAATGAATTTCTGAGGACAATGCAGTTTCCAGCTTTGCAGAATTTTATATTCCTACTCAAGACTTGTTATACTTTGCATCTCTTGCAACTAATATAATTCATTTTGTAGAGATTACCTATGTTAAAACAGGAGGAACATTTTGTTTTGAGGTTTGTCGTCTTCTCTTTCTTATTTTGTGTCAATGCAGCAATTTCACGAGGAGTTTTACTGTATATTATATGAATGTATAAAGCTGCATTTCATTGTGTTAACTTAAATAAGATATTGTGGGAAAAGAATAGGTTTTCAAGGCTGTCTGAGTAAGAGTGTTTCACCATGATAACACACATAACAATTATCTTAAATTAGAATTATCTTGTACTACTGAGAGATAAAAGCAACTCAATGAGAAACAGTGCTTAAGCTTTAGTTTGCAAAGTTTGTCCACTGACCATCAATACTGTGTGTGTGTGTGTGCGCGTGTGCATTAACCTTAAGTTTGAATTCCAGCTGTGGCATAACAGAGGTAAGCAGCATAGGGTCGATGGCAAACAGTTCCTGGATGAGATCGAAGACATGCTCTGATAGGTCGCTGACTGACGACTTTCCCATCACTAAAACCTGATTGAAGAACTGAGGAAGGACAAAAAACACTGTGTGAGATAAATACTTAATTAAACAA
Organism: Lutjanus erythropterus; assembly: GCF_056507025.1. Taxonomy (NCBI): domain Eukaryota; kingdom Metazoa; phylum Chordata; class Actinopteri; order Lutjaniformes; family Lutjanidae; genus Lutjanus; species Lutjanus erythropterus. The sequence goes on along the minus strand of NC_139319.1, from coordinate 21,640,298 downwards.
GACATCCTGTAGATTCAGACAGTGATTTATGCAAACAGAGTCTGAAGACAAGAGTGAGAAAAACAAAAACACAGGGGAAAACTGAAAAAGACTGTGAGACGTGGAGGCTGCTCACGTTTGCAATGCATGTCTCGATGGTCTGGACGGTCCTCTTCAGCAGAGTCTTGGCAAGATCGTACGCTTGCTTGTTCAGATTCTGTTCCAAGGAAAGTTAAACACTGATTAGTTAGTTCAAATGACAGTGAAAATCTTACTCAAACATTCAATGATATACTGAACTTCAGGTTTTTGGTCAGTGTCCAGTATGACTGCAGCTGACAAGTAGATGAGAAATATGAAAGGCTAGTTGTTGTCAGAAAAAAGGAAGCTATTCTGGGCAAAAAGATGCCATTCATCAGAAGGGTCCTCTTGTAGTGAGGACAGCTCAGAAAAGGATTTCATTATTTGAGAGCAAAGAGGAAATTGTGAAGTAACCTCAAAGAAGCAGCTGATTTTCACATATAATTACATAATTAAGTGTTTAACCACAGAGAGTATGCGCTGCAAATGGTAATTTTGTAAAGATTTCATAGTGTCCTATGGGGTTTTTTGTTAAAATTAATTATTTTATTTTTGAAAAATATGACAACACAGTCACATAATTATATCTGGAGATCTTTAAATCTTTAAAAACACTGCAGATAATACATATGAATGTGTTTCTTACTTTATGTGCAGGGATGAGGTTAATGAGGATGGTGTCCAGCAGCTCCTGTGTGACTCCGTCTCCCTCCATGATGATGGAACTCATCAGGTCCATCATGTGCATCTGCACCTTCTGGTTATGGCTGTTACTGTGGAGACAGAGAGAGAGAGACAGAGAGAGAGAGAGATGGGGACATTTGTTATCTGATGAAAAGACAAAGATAAAAAACACTAAATCAAAAATAAAAAGAACAGTTTTTCATTGTAGCCTCCTCCACATCTGTGGTGAAAATGGATCCTAATGGTAGTTGGGATCATTATCAGTCTGCACATTTCTAGGTAAGGCAAAACAGTTTAAAAAGAGTAGTAAAAAGGGAGCTTATCTATACATGTGACAGATTAAACCAGTAAGAATGTGCTGGAATACAAAGTCTGACAAATATAGATATTTCAGCATGAAGAGAAACAAAGAATGTGAAAGTTTAAGACATGAAGAGATTTAACAGAAAGAGCAGCAGTTTAAAAAGGGCCTTACTTGATGACAGAGAAGAGAGTTTTGAAAAGCTGGATGAAGATCTCGTTGCAGTCCTCCAGTTCAAAGCAGATGTTGTAGGACTTCACCCAGGCCAGGTTCTACAGAAAAACAAAGAAACATCATTTCTTCAGCAGCAGCTTGTTGTATTGCCCCTTGAACCACAATTAACAAAACACAAATACAGCTCCTTGTGGTTTCTACTGAATAAATGTCTTACCTCCAGCAGGTAGAAGTATCTGTTGAACTGAGGACTCTTGGTGTCTTCAAGTCCCTTTAGCTGTCTGGTGATGAACAAGAATATGTCCTGGAGATGAGAAAGAAAAACATTTGAGCATTGATCGAGCTAACTGTTTTTTTATGTTAGCATTGGTGAGTGTTCAGAATATAAGTTCCTGGCATGCTCTCAAAAGCAGATCTGGCTAGAAAAGTCAGTGATAAATTATAATCATCACAATTCTAAACGTCAGTTTAGCATCAGGTTAAATTTTCTGTTCTTGTTTTACATGGCAATCCTGTTGCAAAAATATCAATTTTTAGGGCGTATTTTGGATTATTTGAAGTGGGGTTGTATGAGGTACTTATCAATAGTGTATCACCTGCAGTACATGGTGGTCAACATGTGCCCAGTTTGAAGAAACAGCAGGAGAAATGGTGTAGGAAGCTAAGCAATGTACTGCTGTGGACAGGGTCAGCAGCAAAACACATTTTAGCCACTTAAAAAAGGCTAGCCAAAGACCAATCAATATCAGTCTAAGTGTACGCTATATTTGGAATATTTTCACTGCTTTACCTTGTCATCAGGCAGCTTTTTCTGATGGGAAACTGCTGTTACATAGGCCAAATATTGCGTTCTCTCACCCAACCAGACTCCACTGATACCTTACCTTGCAAAACACGGGAGCTGCTGGTTTACTGCAGCCTTGATCAGTTAGTTTGTTTCGGATTCACCAACGTCACACAATAACACCAACTAAGAGATCGAGGCAGCTGTCTGACTGCAAGGTAAGGCAGTAAAAATATTCTAAATTTAGCACACACTTAAACTAATAGAGTTTTTTCATGTGTCTGACACATTTTTGTGCTGCTGATCCTGGCCACATCAGTTCATGGCTTAGCTTCTGTGCTGTACTGCTCTCTGCTTCTCCAAACTGGGAGCGTGTGGACCTCCATCTACTGTAGGTAACAGACTGGTAAGTACCTCATACAAACCCACTTCAAAAAAATCTGAACTATCCCTTTAATGTTGAGAGGTCACAATGATATTCTACAACAAGAGTGGTGGTTTTAGCACATATTGGGAATGCCTAAAGATGAAAAGAGTAATGATACAAGATATTAAGTAAAACTATATAACATTATATATTATAATACAATAGTCGACTAGTGAATGTTAATTGCCAACTAGTTAACAAACACACTATTAACCCAGAAATTTTATTAACAGCAGCTTACAGAGTTTTATTTTGCTTGTGTTCATGTTAATTAACAACAGTTCATCAAATCTGCAGACAGGTGTCAACACAACTGGTGCAATCAGCAGAAAGAAAGAAAGAGAGCTTGGACTGTTTAGACGATTTCATGCAGTTGTCCAGGGTCAGATTCTAACCTTGAGTTTGTCATGGGAGGTGTAGGGCGCCTCGGGAGCGTAGATCCTGAATATGTCAGCCAGACAGCAGGCTACCAGTAGCCGTACGTCTTTATTGGGGTTCCTGAGGAAGAACTCTGAGGCGAGGTGGAGTGCCAGGGAGAGATACTGCTGTTTCTCCTCTTCAGAGTCTTGATCCATGTCCATGTAGGTTTTCACCACCATCTGTTAAACAGAGCGACAAGAGAGGAGGGTGAGATGGGAAAACATCTAAAGCAGGCCAAGATTAAAATCAATGGAGCAGTTTGAATGTTTGGCAGCTCTGCATTAAGAAAATCTAGCCTACATCACATCTTTAGTTTGATGGTTTCCTATGGTGCTTTGTCCAGTGTTATCTAGACAGTGTTTGAACAGCCACTTAAAACATGGCTCCTGCAAAATTCTATGAATATAGAGGCAAATAATGGTATCATTATTGTAAGTGCTGGTTTCTCTTTAATTATTTTGTAATTTTTGTGTGCATTTCCATCTCTGTGGTTCACTGTGTGTTCACTCACAACCCTGTATGTTACAGAAACTGAAACAGTGTTCTTACCAAGCACTAAGGTTGCACAATTAATATTAATCACAATCACAATTTTGGCTCCCCACACTTAAATGAAAATGATCAACTGCAGTATTAAAATTTGAAATGCATGCCCTGTTATAGAAAACTTTGCTGAATATTACATCAAATGCTTCCTAAACTATCAGCCAGCCACACTGCAGTGGCAAACTTTCCTGAATTTTGCAGCTGCAGGACAGAGAAAAAGAATCATATACACCAGAGAGCAGACAAGAAAAATTAAAATCAAATGTCTGAAGCACAAGGTGAAGCACTAGTTCCTGGAAACAGATCATCGTTCGTTGGTAAAATTTTATTTCTATTTTACTTCTACAAGATGAACTGTGACTAAGGACCAGTCTTATTTTGATGCACAGATTTGTACATTCGCTGGAATGTAGCACAACGTGGAGGCGAAAGAAGTGCAATAAATCAGTATCTCAAAATGGATCAATCAATCATGATAATCATTTTGCTCATAATAATGCAGTCAAGCACACACAAACCGTGCTAGCTTGAGAAGTGGTTTTAGCATAGCGGCCACAGCTGGAATTGCAGGTCACATGATACTAACTGACTCCATACGGAAGCATTGAAAAATAAAGACCTTTCTATTTAATTTAATTCATTTAATTTTTCTGTGCTTCAAAAATACTTTAAAATTATTGTTTCTATTATCAACATTTAAAGCCATTAACCAATAAAATGTCTCAAACAGCAATTCAGCAAATCTTTAGGAGCATATGCACCCAGGAGCAACTTTCACTTCAATTAATGAGGCACCATCTGGGAACACTGGATCATTTTTTAAAAATACATCCATGATTTTAAATAAGATGCAAATAGTTGTTTTTGACAATGATATACCAAGAGCACATCAGGAAGGAAGCTGGGTACGAACTGTAAAGACTGGCATTCAGAGTAGCTTAAGCAATTATCCAGAGCACTTAATAATCTGCCTCAGTTACAAGTCACTTGGCCTTCCAGAGCTTGTCTACTTGAAACCGCTGCATTCAGATTTTGATGAAGGGATAATTTACAGCAGAGAGACTCAAACACAGTTTCTTACCAAAGGTAAGAGCTAAATGAGGCTAAAGCAACATATGGCTCCAGAGCCTAGCCTTAATATTCAAGTATGTGACACCAGTTTATCATTAAAAAAGTTACTGAAATCAGTGACAACACTGCGGGTTTGAGATATTCAATTTTAAAGTATTGATAGGGATAATGCAAGGTAAGAAGTATATTCCCCTTCTTACTTGTTGTATCTCAACAAATGAATAAGGCCCAGGGTTAAAATGACATACTTTGCTTAGGTTTTTATCTAGGTCAAACATGAACACTACTGTCTCAAGAGGTTGTATGTACACCGGTCTTATCAAACATCTCAGTTGTTATGGACAGGCACTAGGACAGCACACTTTAAACTACCACTTCCTCTACATGGGCTGACTGTGTGTGTGTGTGTGTGTGTGTGTGTGTGTATGAGAGAAGCAAAGCAGAGCAGTGGAGCTCACTGAACAGCCAGGCAGCCAGCGGGGGTGGGGGATGGGCCAACAGCTCCAGCAGACTGCAGAACACCGCACTCACTCCTACACACACAAAAACACACACGCACACTCTCACCCCAACCCTCCGCCGTTCTTAGCTGAAAACAGTAACAAGCCAGTCGCTGAAGGTTCTCTTACTCCACAGCTCAACAGGCCCACACACTCGACTCAGTGTATGTGCACCCTCAATTAACTTTAGTTTGCAACTATTAGCTGATCAGTCGCTTAGCTGTCAGCTATCAAATTAACCACCAACTAATGATAACCAATTCATCATTTTGAGTCACTTTTTGTAGAAAAAAAAATTACCTGTTTTCAGCTTCTCAAAGGTGAACATGTTCTGTTTTCTTGAGTCCTCTCTGACAGTAAACTCAAATGTTTTTAGGAGTTGTGGACAAAATACTGGAAATTTCCCCACTGTGGGACTAATAAAGGAATATCTTATCTTATCTTAACAAGGTATTTGAGGATGTCGCCTTGTGCTTTTGGAAATTGGATGAACATTTTTTATGATTTTATAGACTAAACAACTGATCAACCCTGTAGGTTAATTGATGCAAGCAGCCCTGATAACGTCTAATAAACAATAAACTGGCAGCCATTTCCGTCCCCAGGGAGGAGTCAAATATTTAAGATTTTACCCCTCTTACTTATTTACATGTAATTCATACAGTGCAGCCAGTGCATTGAATCATTCAGCTGTGTTCAAACTGAAAATTAACATTAAGAAATTACACTGTCAACTGTCATCTGGCAACACAACTCCTAAAGCACTGAAATACATCCAAGCAAATATTCCTGGCCGGTACATGAGTTTGTTAAATAAATGGGGCAGTTCTCTTGTTTACCTGGTGATCGGTACCCCAGGGGATAAAATTGTTGCTGTAATAGCTTTCCTTATAGTATAAACTGCAGGGCAGAGTAATTTGTCACTGAAACTGGCCATCCTGGATTGCATTTCGATGTCCAACTGTCAGCCGAAGCCTCAAACCTTGTGGGGTACAGTTAAACACCGGGCTCTTTTTGGTTTCAACTTGGTCTGCAACTAATGATTATTTTCATCACTGATTAATCTGTTGATTATTTTCTCAATTAATCAAGTAGTTGTTTGGTCCAGAAAATGGTGAAAAATATTGATCACTGTTCCCCAAAGCACAAGGTGATGTTTTCAAATGTTGTATTTCCTCCACAACCCGAAGATACTCAGTTTACTGTCAATGATAACTAAAGCAATCAGAGAATTTGGACATTGTTTCTGAAAAATGACTCAAACCAACTGATTGATTATCAAAATAATTGGCCAGTAATATACTAGTTGACAACTTTTTAATCAATTGACTATTTGTTGCAGCTTTAGTCTCAACCACTTTAATGTACAGTGACAGTAGAATGAGCCTAACATAATATAAAATGTAACTAGACTGAGCACAAAGTAAGAAGGAAACATGTTTCCAGATGTGTCTTACTATTAATGCAACCGTCTGCCATTTTGGGAAATTGACTTATTCACTTCCTTGAGTTAGATGAGGGGATGATTGATACCAGTTTCATGTCTCTGTCTAATAAATATTAGGGTTGGGCGACTGGTCGAACATATCACCTATCAATGATGGGCTGAATCCATCACAAGCTGATTGTTGGGGCGATATACAGAGCAACAGCCAGCCACTGCTCCACAACGCACTCATATCCAGCAGCACAGTATACACCAACTCAGCTGGACCATGAATGTGCTGAGCTGGGTGAGGAGTGAGAGGTAAATAGTTTACAGAGCTGGACTCTTTGCACTCTTTTCGCACAGTGAATTAAGGATTAAATTCAACCAAACCAGAGTTGGTGGTTGTTGGAAGAGGGGACATACTAAAAACAGTTTAAGTGAGTTCTACATGTTTTTCTGTCAAATAGTGTTTGCTTTGTGAGCCAGTTAAGCTGGTCTTAGTTTGGTAAAAGAGAGAAACTTGAATTCAGAAGGTGACAGGTTGCATTTCTCTTTTTAAAATGGAAAAAAAGGTGTGAGAATATTTACTTTCTTTACACTCTGTGAGTGAATTTTGTTTAAAGGGCGTAGTGAAAGTACACAGCATATGTAATGTAGTGAATTCACCTGCTGCAAACATCTCCCAGCTGAGACTCAGGAGGACAGGAGCAGGTAGGGGCAAATGTATCGCCAATTGCCAATGGATCAGCTTACAATGGCCGGTTGGAAAATTTTAAAATAACCCCCAATTCTAACAAATAGCAGTCGCTTCCTAATGGTTGCCTCGGTTGGTTGCCTAGCAACATCATAGTGACGACAAGAATTCAACCAGCTGCAGGCTGTAGTTTCATATTTACTGTATAGACATGAGGGTGGTATCAATCTTCTCATCCTGCTCTCAGCAGGAGAAACAGTATTTATCAAGTGAGCTATTGCTTTAGATAAAGGAATACTTTCTCACCATGAGAAATCAATGCGGTCTGAAACAGTGATCTCTACTATATACAGTCAGATCAAGCAGATGTGTCCCAATTCCTCATCATTTCTTCTATTTCTGTACACAGAGCTTTTGGTAAATCAAGCACTACATGACCAGTCTGTGCTGGAGAAAATACTTTGCCACTGGGTAGATAACAATAGTCTCTGGGTGATCATTTACAACATATTAAAAAAAAAAAAAAAATTTGGTTTCACCAACATAATGACTCCAAATTCCTCCCGAGAGGATAACAATCGAGATTCTTAAATGAAATCTTACATAAAATGATCTTTTCTCCAGCCCTCCTTTAGCTACCACAAAGAGTCAGTGGGCCACCCACTCAGATCAGGACCCACCAACTAATCACCATTAACAATCAGGAAATTGGCAGGTTTTGACTTGGATTTACTTTCTAGAAAAGTACACACAGTGGCCATGAGGGTGCATATTATAAAATGTTATTGAAAACCTTTTCCCTGATGCAAATGAATTCCCACTAGGGCTGCACAAATAATAGCAATATTAGTGACTTCGTGATACGATATGAGACACAATATGAGAAAACAGCATTATACTGAAGTACTGAAGTGCTGCATAGATGCCATGGCTTAAAAATCTTGTGCTTAATATTAAAGAAAACAAATATTCTTGGTTAAGACCACAACAAATATCATATCATCACGATTTGAAACTTTTTTCAGTAAAAATTAAAATCGTAACAAACACAATAATTTCCACTAATCTTACCATTTATCGCAGTCACAATTTCAGCCAAAATAATTACAAATGCCTTTTTTAACCAAATTGTGCAGCCTTAATTGCCACCACATTTAATTCAACACAAACACCTCCTACTTTCTATGTGTACTCTACAGCGATTTAAATTAAATGAATTTAATTGTAATTTCTAACTAGATGAAATACCACTTTTCAATTTTTTTGTCTTACTGTCCAGCTAACAGAGACTCAGCTTGTTAGCTCTTCCTACATATTCAGCATTCTGCAGCACATACATTATAACTAAGTCTAAAAAGGAGAGTAAATAGAGTAGTGAGACTAATGAAAAGCAAGTAAAAATCAAAGCAGATCCTTTTAAACAACAACATGGATCCCAGACAAACCAACAGTTCCATGTAACAACTCTGACAAAAACTCAATGCAGGCAATCCAAAGACGAGGCCAAGACAAGACAGACACTAAATATAAAGACTAGCAACTCTACAAAACAGACAGCAGTAACAAACAGTGTTAAACTTTAGCCTACAAATACATTGGTAACAAAGTTATGTAATTTCCTATTCAGCTCAGACATAGGCTTATATTCTGGTTAATGTTTATGTAATATTCAGACAAAAAGAAAACCTTTGGAGAATTAGCCTCACATGTTGCGTTTTGATGCAAGTATTTATTTGTAAAGAGAGATAAAATGAAAACGAAACAGCCTGGTGCTATATGGACTATATGAAACCCTGTGATGTCACATGTTGTGCAGGGAGGATTTGACCTTGCGGGCATTAATCCAAACTTCAGAATAACTTATGATAGTGGCTGAGTCTAGTAGAAAATGACTGAAAAGCTGAGACATCAAACATATAAAATAATTCCTCTGCTGGCCAATTTCCCTGCTGGCAGGACAACACAAATCTTAAATCTCTTCTAGCAAACGACTGGCTAGATTACTGCACATGCAATTAGTGTCAGCCTTTCCAACTCTCAGCAGCATCCAGCAGAGGTTAAAAAGATCTATAAACATCTGTCTTGCACAGTCAAGAACATGCCATTCAGCTCATTTGTCCAGCTTGTCCAGGCCAGTGGTTGTGTGCTTTACGGTCACGGAACAACTCTCTGAATAGTTCTAGGATGTCAGGAAACCATTTCGGTATTAGTGTAGTAAACACTCTAATGTGATTAAGAAGAGTCACAGGATCCCTGTAAACACAGATGCCAACTTTGAATCTGTTGCAGGTTTGAAGTGTGGGGGGAGGGGGTGGGTGGATATCAGGTTTATCACCCATGTTTTAAGCAGCTCTCATAAATATTTTCCATAATAAATGTATTATATGACAATGAAGAAACAATGTGACAATGTGAAAGGGGTTGGTTACTAAATACAAGCATATCACCTGAATCTGCAGGTACCCTTGGCTTCTCTGAGCTTCAGCCTATACAGAGTTTCAGCTTACTGTTTAGCTGTCAAGCGAGCCACTGTTTCACTCTCACAGCATTATTGTGACCACAACAAGCAGCTATTTTTAGTGAAAAAGCTCTAAAAGCTCACCATAAACTCCCAGCCCAGCACCAAATGGCAGAGGGAAGCCCCTTTCACCCATGCAGTATATCCCTGAAATGTTGAGGTACATTTCCTACAATTGTGAAACGGAGCAGGGATCAATATTCAGGGAATTTTGTACTGCCAATTTCCCATGTCAGGACTTAATAACATTTCAAGAATGTTATTAATCACAATGACACAATGACTCCAGACATATCAAATGTGTTTCAAGTAGATCACAAAAAACATTACTTCTCTCACAGACTTGTTGAATATCAAATACATCATAAGACCACCAGACAAAAACAGCTCCTGGCCAGCCACATTCCTGTAAATAATCTTTACCCACACACATCCTCCATTGCCCGATCATCTTCTTCTGTTGAGTTTCAAGCAGTTAGCATCCACAATCCCAGTATTACTCTTTCCGCGTCTCCAAGTGTGTGCACATGTTAACTTGTTGTCTGGTGTGACTGCGTGGAACATGTGATGGACAATGATCACATTGCTCTGTAACTAACCACTAGTCCAGATACATCTGTTTTGCATTTGATTAGAATGCAATACTATTTCTTCAATACAAACAACAACTTGCATCAAAAGCTGAATCCAGGTTCGACATTAACCATGGTCTGATGGCCCATGGCCACAAAAAGTTACTCTGTGGCCACCAAATATTCCACAAGGTTACAGTTCCACTAACATCCCAATTCCTCTGCATCTTTTGTTCAACATTTCATGTAAACAGTACTTGTCACCAGCTAGCTACTGATATTTTGCGGGAACTAAAGAACATGTTTACTGATCCTACTCAGCTGTTAACACGATCCTTGCAGAAGAACCAGAAAGACAAAGACAGAAACCAGGAAGACAAAAATTTTGGAGTGAATGGAAGCAGGAGTTTAAGTGACTAGAATATGACATTTCTATGGATGTAATGACCACTGGTTTCCTCAACTAGCCAAGATGTCTCATTGCAAACAATAACTCTAGTAAACACCACACATCATCAACTCATGGGAAGGTGTCTTTAAGGAAGGATGTGTTCAATTGTTTTTACATAAGCTTCCATTTGGGAAACCAAAAATGTACTGTGGCCATGAAATTAAGGGGCTTGGTGGCTCGTAAGGTCAGTGCTTGAAAATATTAGTCTCTATCACTGTGAATCTTTGAAATGTGCATGAATTTTAGAATCTCTAACTATTTGGTATGTTCTGCTTTCGCTTTACTGACAGCATGCACTCAAACTGACATGAACTCGCGAATTTGGGTAAAACTGGTGACCCATGTTATCCCAGCATGATTTGACAATGTTACAAGGAGCTTCTTGTGATGTCCCAGGCTTTCTCCATCTTCCAAGTGCCCCCATAAATGTCCAGTGGGGTCAAGATCAGGTGACTGTGGCAGAAAACCCATGACAGTCAAGACTCCCTCTGTATTCAAGCAGTTCTTGCAAGACAGCAGTATGAATCCTTCCCCACAAAGATGCAAACCACAGTGTAATGCATGTCTCTGAATATTAAGTGATGCTTCTCATCATCGTGTAGTCAAATAGATGCAGGTGTACAAACTGAGAGACAGCAAAACACCAGACTTGATTATTCCCACCACCATGTTTCACAGTCAGTTTGATCTCAAACTTGGATTCATCAGTAAATAGGACTGTTTTTCCAGTCATGCACTGTGAAATGCTTGTATTTCTTGGCCCAAAAACTTGATGTACTGATCTGATAGTGTGGTCGCTTTTGGTCTGCCTGATCATGCATTGAATACAACTGATTCAGTTTTTGCAAAACATTTGCGAGTTCCCTGCACTCCCCCTTTAGCAATCTTAAGTCTAACCATGACTTGATGTTGAAAAAGTTCCTATTAACTAAGAATAACAATTTGACTTCTGACACTTTCACTTAAATTCTGAATCCTCAAAGTTTGCAGTCATTTCTAGGTTTAGCTGAAAATATTTTTCAATATGGTCTCAGATTTTTAGACCCCACTCTGTATATGTATAGCAGTATGACAGTTTCTTTAAAGAAGAAGGACTAAATGCAAACATGAGTCACTGTTTTGTTCCCTTGCTGTAAAAATAGCTTCAGTGAGCAATGTTTGCTTTCCTACTGTTCACATTTTGGAATCATTCCATTTTTCTAACCTTAAGGGGATAAGATGAAAGGCTGAAAAACTTGCAATACTTTCTGAACAATAGTGACTCCTGTACAATGTCACACTCAAGTTCACGACCATCAAAATTCTCTGGTATTGATTATGTCCTTGAGTGTTGTTTACAGACTGTGTGATCTCAACAAAAGTCAGAGGATTAGGACAATAGCCTGCCATAAGGGAGGAAGTGCTCGTATAACTTAAATGAATACCTCAGACTTTTTTAAGTGGGGACTTATGAGGTACTTATCGATACTCAGTGTACAGTAGATGGTGGTCAGCACACCCCTACTTTGGAGAAACAGAGAAGAGGACCAGAATGAAAGCTAAGCAATGTACTGCTGTGGATTTTAGCCACTTTAAAATAAGGGCACACCTAAAAAAAATAAATGAATAAAATGAAAATCAATGTTGGTTTAAGTGTACACCATATTTAGAATATTTTCCCTACTTTACCTTGCATCAGACAATCTTTTCCAACAAGAAGCCGCTGATATATAAGCCAAATATCACTCTTGCCAAACCAACTAAACTCCAAGGGCTAAATCAGTAGTTTTACCTCACAGACCACAGGAGTTGCTGGTCTACCACTGCCTCAATCAGTTAATTGACTTGTGCTATTAAATTACTGTGAATCTGGATTAATCCTTTAAAACACTTAACGCACACAATAACACAAACAAACAAACCAATCGAGGTAGAAGTAGACCAGCAACTAGTGTGTCCTGCAAGGAAAAATTCCTCATTAAGCACAGTAATCCAGTTGGCTCATGGAGAGTGACACTTGGCTGCCTGAAAGCATGGTAAAGCAGTGAAAATATCCTAAATATAGCATGCACTTAAATTTGATTTTTATTTTTAAATCGATTTTTTTATGCAGGGCTGTTTTTTAGGTGGCTAAAATATATTTTGACTCTGTCCACAGCAGTACACTGCATAGTTTCCTACAGTGATACTCCTGCTGCTTCTCCAAAATGGGGGCGTGTCGACCTCCATCTACGATAGGTAATGCACTGAATAAAAGTATGTACCTCAAACATGCATCCCTACATGAAATAATCCAAACTATTCCTTTATTACTCAACAGTTTACAAAGTTAAGAGGGTTTGTGGCATCGTGCCAGGGGCTGGACTGATAAATGAGGTTACGGCTTGCAAAAAAAACACATCTTGACAGCCAAGAAACCCCATCAACACACCTTTAACCGTTTGACCACCTCATCGTTGCTGATTTTGTCCGTAATCTCCTTCACTCCAGGAGGATAGATGATCTTTCCGTCCCCCGCCGGTTTCTGCTGTTGCGGGAACTCCATGCTTGTTGGTGTCTAGTCCACACGGTCTTCTACTGGCCTCTATGGGTCAGAAAACAAAAGTTCAACACAACCATGCTACCGCACTCACCAAAACCTCATTTTAACCATCAATCTCATTTACCTAGTATCAATTTTGCCTGCTAGAAATGATAACACCGCACCTGTATATTTATCGATATTCTAATCCAGAAAACTTTTCAGGCAGAAAGCTAGCATTAAACCAGCATTGTGCATATTATTAGCTTACAGGCTAAAACACCCCAGCTAAACATCAGCACCATATTTTCACGTTAATGCCTCATCAAACATCGTATAGCTGCAGAAACAAGCTCAACTGCCAATTCGGTAACATCACAGCTATTTAAATCGCTAATCTGTGAGAAAACCACTTTAAAAACAACACGAGAGTAGTCGGTGTATGCCCACTGTCATACAGGTTATCAAATTAGCTAGCTAGCTAGCTAGTTGCAGTGCAAACATCATTGGCTAGCGGCTAGCATTTTGCGGGAAGGAAGCGAGTGCTACTGCGCGTTAGCCGCGCTAGCTAGCTAACTGGTTAGCCTACTTTTGCTAGCCTAGCTAGGCCGCAAACTATTCAGGTACCCATCACATCTCCAGCTACAGACAATCACAGAGGAAGTGAAGTATCCTATCATCTTTGCCTAAAATAGCCATGCTCGCAGTCAGTTCCTGTGGTTTACAACAAATGCAACTACTTTGTGACTTTTAAAAACGAAGCAAATTTACTTGTTACTGTCTTTTTTCAACTTCAACGCATCGCTCCGTACTGCCGCTAGTTTACAGGCGAAGGGCTGCTACCGTCGCCCTCTCTCACCACCAACTTGCCCCCACGGAGGATTTAGAGCACCCTAACAAATGCAAAATGGATCTATTTTCACAGATACAACTACGACTAAAACCGCAGGATATTTGCCAAGCGTTTCCTCGTATGTATTTACCTCTCAAGTGGGCCGTTTTAATTCATTAGTCTGACACAGGTTGGGTTTAGTTTTCGGCACAAAGCTCTCTGTCCGTTCAGTCAGTGCTGTCTGTGTGAAGCCTGGGTGCAGAGCGCCCCCCTCGGTCTGAAAGGAGTACTGCAGCACCAAATACATGGCGGGAGTCAGAAACAAACAGCTCGCAGTGCACACTCAAATCACTGTCTGTCCCTTTACCACGATGTTGGTTTAAGACATCGGCAGGACTCATCAACTTTTATTTGTTCGTTAAATGTCATGTTTGTCCATAAATTCACACATGTATCTGATTTTGCATCGCATAAACCACAAATATTGTAGATTAACACTAATAATATCAATCAAAATAATAATTGTAGCAATTCTGCAATACTTTAAAAGGGTAAAATAATGCTCTATCAGCACTAATTTCTGCAACCTGTTTCATCTTATCCACTGGTAGACTCCTTATTCCCCCGTGTTTGGAATCCATGCATGCCTCTGAGGTAGATATGATAAAGTGCCCTCTGGGGTGCCCCTCAAGTGGAGAAAACGTGGTGAAGTATGCTCTTCTACATGCTCCTAAATGGTTAAAGAGCTAATTGTTCCATATTTCAGGGGTTCCCAAAGGCCTCCTCAAATACCATTAGCTTATGGCTAGGGCCCAGTGACAATACTATGCCAAAAAAAAAAAAAAAGACTTCAGAATGTGTTTTTTTACTTTTATTAATATGCAAGGAGTGCCTTTTGAATAATATATGTACATTATAAATGATATTTTATAATTATACACATACAATTTTATTTTCTTTTTCCTTCATCTTCCTTTGAGGCTCCTCTTGACATCCCCACTTTGAAAATCATGGCCCTATGTGTTAAGGTGTAGTTGTGGTTGTACTTTAAGTGATATTATAAAATTATTTTAATCTAAACCAGGGGTTAAAACTTTACCACCATAAATACATCACAACATTTGGTGCACTAGTACCCCACTGCATACAGCGGGTGCCCTTTTGATTTTTCAAAACAGCCCCTGCCCCTTAGACAGCCCAAGCCTACCACTGATCTCATCCATGTTATTACCACTATACTACCATAACTACTTGTAGCAGTAACAAATTCAACACCTTCACTTGCTTTATAAAATAATCAGTTGACAGAGTAGCGACTCCTGGTGGTCAGCATGTAATTAGGGGACCAAGCAACATCGCTAGGTAGCAGAAAAATCAAGTTTTAGCAATTACCTCAGAAAATCTTCTGAATTTTAATCTTTCAAGTCATCAGCGTCTGGTCTTGTGCTTTAAAAATGTCTTCTTCACAGCCTGCTTAGAACCCATTGAAAGCTGCTTGCAGGTCTTGTTAACATTTGAAAAAGTTATCCAATTTCTTCTACTTCAAGAATGCTGCAGATCATCTGCTTTTGTAATATTCATTTTGGATAATAGACTTGCATGGGAATACGTTCCCAGATTCAGGCACTGGATCAGAAAAACAAAAAACAAAAAATATGGTTGGGGTGAGGGTGTCACAGAATTTGTCAAATCTCACAGCCCCCCAATTGTAATTTCAAAGAAGTACAGTTATATATGTAGGCTACATTGTTCCTATGATCTGTGTCAAAGTGGGTTGAATAAAAATCCAGGTTGGATTTTGTGACAGAAAACTTACTGCAAATTGTTTTATGTATGTGATGTACAATAAAGTAGATACTCCAGTACTGTGCTTGAGTGCAGTTCAGGTCTAAAACATGCAGATTATTTACAGATTATCATGTAATATTGATTATATACAGACTGCTATTATGTTACATTCATAATATGTTGTCTGAGATAATTATGACTAATATTAGTTACAACAAGAATAGCTACAGATATATGTAAAGTAGATACAAATAGGAAAATATGAAATAAATTATTTCATAAAACAAAAAAAAAATCAGATTTTATTCAGTAAAATTAATCATCTTAAATTAAATATAAAACATAAAAATGTGAATTGAAGAAAGCAGGTAAGGTAAGGCAAGGCGCCTCCTGGGGCTGGCTGGCGGCTGTTGAGCGCCTGACCTCACTGTGACCGTCGCAGGTTGGCTGGCACCTCCTAGGGCCTCTTTTTCAAGTGGTGTCCAAAAGGGTCAAAGGTCAAACATCAACTTCACTGTGACATAATAATGTTCAGTTCTATGTCATCTCCAGTCAATGGGACATTTCAGGATTGTTGCCATGCAGCTTTATAATACAGAGTTCAATCATGGGCTGCTGGAAGGAAACATGACCCATCAGTGTTGTTTCCACATGTGGTTCAGTATGATTAGCTGACTGTGCTGCTTTGAGTTTCATGGCCGAACTGGCTGACAGTCATCCTATTCTTATCATCAGAGAGAGAGAAGAAAATATAAGCATATAAACAGGTCTAGGTCACTCTGTGCAGTTTTAGAGGTTCAGTAAAAACATATCATCAGCTTTATGTGTCTGCTAATCATGATACATTAGACAGAAAAGATATTTGTCTTACTTAATATATTGCAAAATACATTATAAGTAAATGGTGGTGTGATATGCATAAAGGAAAATAATTTTTATTCTCATTTGGCAAAACACACTGAAGACAGTTTGTATTATTTCAAAGACAAATAAATCGTAACTTTAAGGGTGATCTGAGACTGACTATGTCTGAAAGTAAGCTGCATTTTACAACAGTATCCATGTTTTGAAAGTCCCTGTTTAACCTCAGATGTCCCATTTGTATACATTCATAAAATATTTTCAAATATAATTTCAGACAAAATTACATTTTTGGGGAAAAAAATCAAACAAAAAAATTGGAGGCTCTTTGCAGTAACTGAAGATGCCCTAGAACCCATGCTGAAGACCACTTCAAAACTTAAAAATTATTTTGGAATTTATTTTTCTTGACCTCTCACAGCCTACCTGCAGTGCCTTCAAGCCTGCCCACACTTTACGAATCCCTGGTCTAATAGAAATTTCTTGGACCTGGTAATGTGTCCTATGAACTTTTATTACTTTTATTGAAATGCCATCTCTAGGTTCAATGGATGAAATTCAGCATGGTTTCCAAGAGTTGCATGTTGGGTAATCTAAATCAATAGTGTAATGAGCTAATTAAATGCTTTGCCTTGGCTATGATTTTGCTTCTTGTTGACCAGAAAGTTGATCACATTGTCTAACTCGTTGATTGTAATGTCCATTATTTTTTTTTTATGTGCAAGATGTACAGTCCCCCCTGCCTGCCCTTCCCTTGTCCCTATTTTATAATTAGTCAAACAGTTTGAGTAAGTGACATTAATTGCTCATTACTGATAAAAAAAAAAAAAAAAAAAAAAAAGACAACCAAAAACCATCACAGATTTCTCAGAGTATATTTATTTTCATTTTAATGAAAATCCATATAAAATATTAGAAAAAAAAATCTATCCAAATGTTTATGCTCTTATTAGCATATTAATCATTAACAACTCCGTGATCTAAAAAGTTTGGGAACCCCCGTCCATATCAGTTCAAGGTTGCCGGGACAACGTTTTATTTTGGAGTTACTGTCGGAATTTCCGGTGTTAACGTCTCTGGCGGACCTGGTAACAGTTACAGTTTTCCTGGTGTGTGTTTTCCACCACTTGGAGTGCTGTTAGATATCATAACCTTCAGCCGTTGCACTTTAGTTACTCTACTAGACACTACAGAAGCGTTAGCATGTCTTCAGCTCCGGGCCAGCCGTTTGTAGCCTCTCAGCTACTTAGTTAGCTCCGTGTGGCCGCTAATGAGAGCAACCAGCGGCTATAGCTCTGCCACGGAATGCCACGGAGAAAGAAGAACGGTCACAGCCCGGCCAGAGCCCCCGGCGGGCCGCCAGAAGGGGGAAGCCTCGGCCAAAACAACACGGGTTACCGACTATCTCAGGGATTTGACGGCGCAATGGCGAACAACTTTTCATCCAGTAGTACGCCGCTGTCCAGCTCCTTCAAAGAGAAAGTCGTGAAAAGCATGCAGGAGATGTTCTCACACCTGGACCCTGAAGTTCTTTACATCGTCCTGTCCGAGTGTGATTTTAAAGGTAGCACTGGACACGGAAGCCCAGCTGTTCAACCTGCTGTGCGACTCTCGGGAATGCTAACTTATTTACTGTAATGCTAATCAGTTAGCTGGGTAGCTTGTTAGTTAGCAGTGCATTAGTTTCCTTTATAGTGGGGGTACCATGTGTATTATTGACAGTATCAGAAGTTATCTAAAACGGAACCTATGCTTACTTGGTTCACTAACCCATGCACTTTTCCACCTGTTGTAATGTCACTGGTTATATATCAGTCCCCAATACACATGACTGATACCGCATGTGCGTTGTGTGTCAGTGACTTTGAGTGGGCTTCCAGCACCAAGTGATTTTCAAGTCAGTAAAGCAGAATAAAAACAGAAATAGCAATAGTTGTTTTAAAAAATCCTGCATTTCCACTGATAGAATAGTGAGAGGCTGTTCCAAAGCAGGGGCACTATAGTTAACAAGAGTTAACAAAATTGCATAAAGACACGTGCTTCTTGGTATAAGATACCTGCTTTGCACTCATCTCTAATGTCAGGTTTACTGTATAAAGAGCAGGTGTGACAGTGGAGGTATTTTGAAACTGAGTTGCAAGGATGGTGGTGATGGGTATTGTCAGGATTTATTGATATTAATATAGATACTGATACTGATTACAAGGGCTGTGTATCAAAAAGAATCAGGTGATTTGATACATTTGATACAGGGGATTTATGATTCACTATTTTGGCATATATTATGTTACTGCTCCTAAGGCAGTTTTCTAAAGAAGTTTTAGGAAAACTCATAGTATAAAGAATACACCCTCATTTGCATAAAATCTTAGTAAAAGAAAGTTCACTTTTTTATGCAATCAGAAAAATGGGATTTGCATTTGCATTTATCACAATCCCTGTAACATCCAACAGCATGCACTACTTAATGTGCAATCTGAGCAAAGGAAAGATATGTGCTTACTTCCTCCTGTCTCCCTTTGTTGTTGTTACATAAGAATAGAAAAGTCAAATGGCTGAAGATAGGTTAAACACTGCCACAAATCTTTGCATGTGAACTGTTAACAAAAAGATTATATAGTATTTTCAAGAATTAACTTTAACACATTACCTTGAAAAATATCTATTCAATACTACTAATGATACCACAGGTAAAAATAATGAAGACTGAGAATATAAAACTAGCTTTTTATTTAGACATACAATCTGACAAGGGTATAACATGGCAACAAGAAATGTATGTCTATAAAAAAATGTTTTTTCCTCTTTAGACCAGGCTTGTAAAAATAACAACATAATTCCTAAGAGTAGTAATTTAAATAATTTTATGTTAATACTACTGTGTATTAAACATAGCATCTAATTTAATTAACTTCTGACCATAGTCAGAGAAGGTGGTTCTATGAGGACACTGCTGCAATGTGTTTGTGAACTCTGCTGGTGAGAAGAGAAAGTATGGCTGGCACCAGCGTATCGATACTGCATGGAATTACTATTGAAAGCATTTGAAATACTCATTCTTGATACCCATCCTTAGTGGCAAGTTAATAATTCCCATTACAGAAAATTTTAAAAAGTTATAATTTTATTATATTTTATAAATATTTATTATTTATTTATAACACTGAAAAGTATTAGGAGTAGGACAGTCAGGTTCTGTAATGGCACTTATCCCTAGGCCTCTCACATCCTTAATTCCCATGTTACCAGTGGTGCTGTGGTATTCATGTCCCTGTAATAGTATGTATGAAATAGTATTCATCATTGTTGGCTGATGTGTTGACAGCATTTCTAGGGTATGGCTTGTATTGTTTATTCATATTTGATTATTTTTTTGTTTTAGCCACTTCATTTTTACTTTGCTCTATTTGAGTCATGTATCAAAACATGGAACCATGAGTTGGAGGGGTTAAACTTGACTGACTTTTCTTTTTCTTGGTGTCTGTGTTTTCTCTCTTTGCGTCGTAGTTGAAAATGCAATGGACTCTCTGTTAGAGCTGTCTGTGGCTGCTGAAGGTGCAGCCCCTGTACCTTCTCCTGTCTCCGGCTTTGAGCGAACGGCCGCAGCCCTGCTCAGCCCTGACCACTTTTCTGAACCTAGACCAGAGCCAGACTCCTCCAGACCAGCGCAGCTGCCCTCCTCTCCACCCTCCACCAATATACTGACAGAAGAGTTGGACCTATTAGTTGATCAGGAGCTGGAGACACTAACCAGACAGCAAGACATTAAGGATGAGCACCACGGCAGCCAATATTCATCCTCTTTCCCCCCACCACCACAGCAGGCCCTGCCTGAGCTGCTTCAGTCCAGTCTGCAGCCTGAATCTAGAGAAATCTCTGGTGGCCAGGTGGCCCACTCTTCTGGAGCTTCCTCTCCACTAGATCAGCTCAGCACGTGGGATGATGAGCCAGCTGTGAAGCAGCAATCGATGGTGGATTTCACACATCTGATGGGAGAGACACCTGCAGACAAGCCGAAACCTCCTTTGGACCTGGCAGCTTCAGGACGTCCCTCAGCTTTCCAGGTGTATAAAAAGCAAGACCCATCACACACTCTGTCAGACAAGGCTGGGGTCATGGCCTCTAAAGTGACTGATGGAGGGGCCAGATCTAAGTTGAATCAGGAGCCGCTCGGCTACATTCCACCAACCTGGAACGTGCAGGCACCAATGTTTTTCCCCAGTATCCATGGAAACCAGGGGCCAGCTTTCATTACCCCTGTGGCCCAGACGCCTCCCAGCTGGCCCAGCCAACCCAGACATGCATCCACCTGGCTGAGTCAGGGACGTGTCAGTCAAGCACCTCTCAGACCTTCTGCTACCATCCCAAAGTCCTGGGCCCAGCCTGCTCCTTATCCTCCAGGCCAGCACAGCAGGCTTCGTTTGGAAGGGAAGGTCCTGGTGCTGCTACGTGGTGCTCCAGGATCTGGCAAGTCAACCATGGCAAGGTAAGAATGTTGTGATACTCTGAATAGCAATATGCTATGCTCTCAAGCAGCATATGCTGTTTAGGAGTGCACTTTTGTGGTTACATCACAGCTAGAGCCAGCAGAGTGGAGACTTGGTTGCATGCCAGTAAGACACAGCCATTTACTGGAAAAAACTCATTTGGCTTGTTTTTATCTCTATCAAGCCAAGACATTGCAGGCACATTTTGTAACATGATTGTTCACTCCTGTTTTGTTGGCTTGTTATTGAGCTTTTGATTTTAAAATTTGAGTTTTGACATACACAGCAATACGGTCAAACACCGCTTACTGCTGTGAGGGACCACAAGTCCTTACACCAGACTTCTGGCAGTGCCGAGGTCAAGGCTGAAAACTTAAGCTGATAATGCTGTGAACAGGAAGGCAATCTAGCATATGATACAATACAAGTATAAAAAAGCAATTCCTCTTTAATAACTGTGGCAAAAGAAAAAAAAGTCCTAAGCACACAAAAAAGAAGATAAAGATCTTTTTTGTCTTTTCACTGAGCACTCTTCGGTTTTGCTATGCTACAAGCCACATTTCAGGCAATAAAGACTGTGGTCTTATAATATTTCATTTTCCTTTGTCCTTGTCCTGTAAAATATTTTGTAACATATGTTTTAAAAAGTGCTGTGTAAATTATTTTTTTTAAAACTTGCTTGTGCAAAAAGCATCTAGATAATGAAAAGACATATTTTAGGAAAAAGGTTGCTGAGATTGAGTAATGTATAAATACTGGCAAACAGTCTGGTTAAAGTTGATATGTTTGCAGTTTTTAGTGACTGTGATTGCATTTTTTCCCTCAACTTCAGCATGTTCCTTTTGGCTGTTGTAGTTGTTTATTTTGTTTTAGGCATGTTAATTTAGCGCAGATGGCCAGTGTTAATGTTGAAACTAGTAACTTTTTTTAAAAAGTAGTATTCTATGAAGATAGCAGAGATAAATGTAGACACACTAACAGCCACTGTTGCACAAGACTCATGGAGCTGTCTTTATCTCTCTCTCTCTCTCTCTCTCTCTCTGTTTGTGTGTGTGTGTGTGTGTGTGTGTGTGTGTGTGTGTGTGTGTGTGTGTGTGTGTGTGTGTGTGTGTGTGTGTGTGTGTGTGTGCATGCGCGTGCATGCGTATGTTTTTCTGCAGAGCTTTGGTTGAGCATAACCCAGGGGGAGTAAGACTGTCCACTGATGACTATTTCATTCGTAATGGAGAATATCAGTTTGACCCCTCTATTCTGGGGGAGGCCCATGAGTGGAACCATAAACGAGGTAAAGGACACATGTATAGTTTTGATAAGAAGAAATCAAAATTCCTTTGCAAACTACAGTGGTTGTTTATCTTTGTAATTGATTGGCATTGTTTTCTTTAAGTGCTGTTTTTTTTAACCCCAGTTGCACTAAAACAACATTGTTTGCTTCTCTTGGTCTGTCTTCTTGTGATAACTTTGTTCTATAGCCAAGGAGGCTTTTGAAAGAGGTGCTAATCCTA
Organism: Lutjanus erythropterus; assembly: GCF_056507025.1. Classification (NCBI taxonomy): domain Eukaryota; kingdom Metazoa; phylum Chordata; class Actinopteri; order Lutjaniformes; family Lutjanidae; genus Lutjanus; species Lutjanus erythropterus. The sequence continues at coordinate 21,617,694 of NC_139319.1, read as the reverse complement.
TCATCATTGACAACACCAACATGCAGGGATGGGAGATGAGACCATATGTTGTTCAGGTCAGTCAGCTTGTCTGCAATACATAAAGCACGGGTCTCAAGTGGCCAACTGATTCTGCTGTAGCACTAATTGGTCTGGAGAAGAGATTCATGAACCTCCTCTTTAATATCATCTCATTAATGACACTGTAAATGGGTTAGGTTTGAGTCCTGTTGGTCCCCTATCTGTTCTAGGCACTGAAACATGGATACAAGGTGCTGTTCCGAGAGCCGGACACTTGGTGGAAGAACAAGCCAAAAGAACTGCAGAGGTGAGAGAGAAAGAGGAATTACGGTAGAGGTAGAATCATGTCACCTAAATGACCTTTATACACATACATATACAAAATACTGTTTGGACTCTTGGACTCACTTTTATGTCTGTATGTATCTGTTTTTATTTGTCCATGTGCAGACGTACAACACATGATGTGCCAGTGGAAACAATCAGACGCATGCTTAATGGTTATGAGCGCTTTGTCTCAGTCCAGTCCATCATGGGTTCAGAGATGCCTGAGTTCAAACAGCGCCTCTTTCTGGAGAACAGAAACCCACTGTGAGTACTGCTAATTTACCTTGGGTTTTACCTATTATCGACCACATTGTGTTTGGATAAATATGATCCAGTTGCAACTCAGATTGCATTTAATTAGCTATATATATTAGAATAATCCATTTTACATTTCTTTCTGTTGCCTTAAAGTCCATATCATATGATTTTTTTTAACCCTTTAGATCACATCATTGGTCATATTGTGCACTTTTTCCACTTTTTTTCCCCCAAAAAACAGCAACAAAAAAGTCACTTTTAATGTATCCTTATAAAATATGACATGTTCTTACACAGGCCTGAACCAACCATACTCAACCAATAATATGACAGCCACCTGTCAATCAATCATCAACTCTGAGCGCCACAGAGCTAAGCCTCAGTAGTTAGCTAGTTAGTAATAGCACGGTACACCCATGCACACTTTCACTGATCCAGTCAAATGTCTCCCATCGTTCTGTCCCTCCTGCCTGTCCTGTTTGACTCAGAAATATATAAATTATGATATATTGTGATTTATTCCCTTTTTTCCAACTGCAAGTTATTTCCCTAAAGGAAAGCTTTATCATCATGCTTTATACAGATAAAGTTTTCTCACTTAAATAATTTTTATTGCAACAAAATGGGGTTGTTAAGCAGACAGACTGACCAACACTGTCATAAAAACCTGCCAGTTCTGCTGACAGTGACCTTTGCTGACCTCACCAGAAAAAACCTCAGCACCATCTAGTGGAATGAAAAAGCACTTGATCTAATGATTCTTATACCCCAAAGTTTAATTCACATTTGCAGTATTAGTAACTTATATTTTTTTTTGATACAGTATTGCCAAGCTAATATCACAATAATAAGCTTAATTGATTTTTTCCCCAACCATAATAAGACTAAATATTAACTGGTATGAAAAGAAATGCCCTATTGTGGTTCAAATAAATATGTATATTTATGCATATCTAATGAACACGAATAATTCAAATTATTGGATAAATCTGGATTAATTTAGCTACTTTGCCCTCATCATTACTGATGTTCATTGTATCATTCATATCTCTCTTGTTTTCTCTAGGCCAGTGTCCTCTGAAGCACCCTGTCCTGACCTTGTAGGTCCGCCTGGATTGACTGAGGGGTGTAAGAATTCCCGCCCACAGCTCTTCTCCTCCCTCCCTGACGTCTCATCTATCGGTCGTTCTAGTGAGATGGGAATGACTGAGGATGGCGCCCACAAATCTACTGAGTCCCTCAATTTCCAGCCTACTGTAAGACTTGCGGAAAACCCTGAAATGTCCGATGGGAGCGATGACATTGATTTGGGAGAATTAGACTCTGAGTTGGATACCCACTTAGATTTGAATCATCCAATAGGAGATCAGAGAATCCCTGACTGTATTGTGGAATCGGTGATGAATGAAGATCATTGTGGGGATGAAACGCCTGTGGCTTTTTCTGAGTCTATTGGACAAAGAGTGAGGAGAGAAAGGCCAAGCAGGAGGTCTGGTTTTGAGAGGTTGGAGATCGCAGATCTGGTAAAAGACACTAACCAATCACAGAGCGAGGCAACGGAGAACAAAAAGACAAAGGAAGAGGAAGCAGAAGGGGTTCAGATGGTGAGGGATAGAGGAGAGAAAGGAATGCCTGAGATGTTGGATTTCGTAGGGGACTGGCCCTCTGAAGGGTCCCTCGAGCAGCGACAGGTGAGGAGGAGAGAAAGGTATAAAGTAGGAAATGGTAAGGCAGATGAAGGTGTGTCTCAAGAAGCCAACGAAAACAAAATGAAAACTCAGTCTGAACCGAATGTAGCAGAGTTTCAGAAGCTCCTTGATCTTATTCAGACAGGTGTAGCTGACATTCAGACTGGCTCATCCCGCTCGTCCTCTATTTCCCCGAGCTCTGGAGTGGAATTTGAGAATGAAAAAAAGACAGGTGGCAGTAGATGTAACAGTGAGCAGGGAGAAGAAAACATGAACAGGGTTAATAGCAGCAGAGGTGAATTACCCGACTGTGTGTTAGACTGGAAGAAAGCTGAGTCTTGTAAGGTCAGGGAATCGAGAATTGATCATTGGGAGATATTTAAAGCTCAAAATGAAGCAAGTAGTACCACAGGAGGGGACGATAATGTAGCAAATCCCTTTTTAGGTCTCATCTCTGATTCGCTAAATATCTCCAAAACTGTGGAGGCAAATGTATGCCATGATGGTGTGGGACGCTGTAATTTTGAGGTTGGTACAGAGACTTGTACTGACATAAATGACTACACAGAATATGGCACAGAGACAAGAGTTGAGGCTGATGGCACTCATATTAGTGAAGTGTGTCAGAGTCCTGTGTGTGACAGCTCTGTGGAAGGAGAGAGTGGTGCTTTCAGTGGAGGCAGTCAGGAGAGAAGGCAGCGTCAGAGTCGTAGATTGGGGAAACAGTGCAAACTAGCTCTCACCTTCACCCAAAACTGCCCTGCTTCTTCTCTGAATACTCTTGAATGTCCTAATACCGCTGCCCAAAATATAAACGGTAGTCAGAATAGCACAAATGGAGATATGGAACCTAACTTTAAACCCACCAGCCTTAACCTTGAACCAGATTTTGATCTGTTCACTAAGTCCAAATCTGAGGCACACCTTCAGCCTCTCTCCCCTCCTGCTCTGGTAGATGAGGGCCGCCCCACGCAGACAGAACCTCAAGACTTTGCCCTTCTGTGGCGACTGAATTGTCAAGACAGCCCTGATAAAGCAGTCGTCTCCGCTTGCAGTGCTGTCCTGTCTGCCGACTCTTCTCGCTTTTTGCCGGAGGTGTCATCTGTCGTTTCTGCAGCAGTCGCAGTGCACCCATCTGGCCACAGAGAGGTGCCCTACCGTGTGGTGCATGAGAAAGGTACACAGGTGGAAGAGAAAGAGCTTGGAGCAACTCAAGATCGACTTGAGAGTCTGCGCATTCTTAGCCGTCATTTTAAACTGGTTAGTTTTGATACATTAGAAGATCTGTATGACAAATGCCATCAGGACCTAGAATGGACCACCAACCTGCTGCTGGACTCTGGAGAGAGGTTCTTCAAAGACGAGGATGGTGAGAGAGAAGAGGAGGATGGTGCCAGTGGTGGAGAGAACCATAACGCATATGGTCTGTGTGGAGCTTTAGGCGAGGCTGTAGAAACTAGGTTACGTCCTAATGTGTTGAATGAGCCTGAAAATCAGCCAGCTGGATTTGAAGAGGGGACTCAGGAATCAATTTGTGGGGCAGAGGTGGGTGAGAGCTCCAATAATGCTGATATGCTATGCTTTGGAGGTGTAGCTGTTCCAAATAGAAGCAAAGATCATCCTGATACAACCGCACAGTTAGAAAAAGCTCCTCAAACAGAACATCCTCAAGCTGCAAGCAAAGGAGAAAAATGTGGTGACACTGAACATAAAGTGGCATCAGAAGCTGACCTAGAGGGCGGCGCTTGGGGTGGAAGCTTTGATGATGGAGTTATAATTGAAGAGTCAAGAGTTGACATCGAGGAAGAGATTGCAAGCATGGACAAAGTCCACCGGCTGCTGCAGGCTGAGCTAGATGAGCTGGAGCGAGAGGAAAGACAGAAAGAGGAGGAGAGGACTCAGAGGGGGCGCATGGAGGAGAGAAGGAGACGACCCCTAGACATTCAGAGTGTGGAGCTGAAACTACCCACTGAGGTGGCGCTGCAACTGACTGAACTATTTGGTCCTGTAGGAGTCGACCCAGGTAACTAACAAGCAGGTGTCACACTGTCCAGGATGGCTACAGGTTATTAAAAAGTCTTAAAATGTCTTAAATTCACATGTACTATTAAAATACCCTAAAATTATTACATAGTCTTAAATATTTATTAATTGAATGCTGTAAGTATAGTCTAAAATTCACTCTAAGTGCAAATGCTTGTACATATCTTTGTTAACAGTTGACTTCAAATGCCCGTTATTCTTTTACACTCTTTAGGCTTTTTGTATTTGTGTTTTATTTGACAGGATGGCATTAATATGTTTATTTAAAAAGCAAGTATAAACTATTAAACAGAGAACCACGATAATAATTCTGCAGTCTTAATGACTTTAATGAATGTAAATGTTCTTTAACTCAATCAGTCATTGTTTTTTTTGTCTAACTTGTAATTTTGACAATATATACATTGACTCAGAGGATTAGATGCTTGTATTTTCACATTTGAATTGAGGATAATGGCACACACACTCTCAGACAGTCTATCTCGAAAGTATTCATGGGGTTGCATTCAACCAAAAATAATGTACTAGTTTTATAAAGAATTGAAATAAGTGTAATAGAAATTTAAGTTCTTTAACAGCTCTACACCTGGTGAGTAGCTGCAAAATGTGGGAGTCCAGATTCTGCCATCTGAAGTGGGGTTGAATTGCTGAACCAATGAAAATATATATATTTTTTTATCTTCCACTGGTATTCAGAATTGACCAAAGGACATCTATTCTCTCTGGTCCAAAATATTTAGGTACATGCTCTGCTGATGACTGTGCAGTGCAGATGGACCTGAACCTGGCTAAACTACTTCACCAGAAGTGGAAAGAAACCATTCAGGTGAGCTCCTTTAAGAGGCTGTAATTGTTTCAGCTCGCTTGTTTAGCGGTCTGCTCCACAACTTCATAGTGCCATTTTTGGCCCCAGCAGGCAGCTTTTAACAGTGAATAAGCAGCAAAACCCCACTATATACTACCTGCTCAGCGCAAAACTACAGATATAGTAAGTGACTAGCTGGTGAACATAGTGGGGCATTTAGCAGCCAAAGTGTCAGATATTTCCCTCAGGAGTTGTCAATGTTGTGATCACAACTTGTATCTGCTGCCCCTGGACCAAAATGAACATTTACTATTTAATATCTAGCAGCAATATTTTACCAGCAATTTTAAAACGACTGTGATGCCCTGATTTGTTGTAAGTGGGTATCTTTTCATTAATTTGACTGTAAATGCTGTTTTACAGGAAAAGCAGAGACAAGCAACTCTTTGCTTTCATTTGCTTCAGGAAAGTAAGTTCCTACACACAAACACACGACCACACTTAGGCACAAGCTGAAAGTCCATGCAGCATCACAGAATGATAATGGCAGCATGTATTTGCTCAGCCTATGTGTGTTAAATACATACTTGCATATACAGAAATTCACACAAATGTATACACATAAAAACTGCTCAGTCTGTATTCTCAGTTAAGTTGTTGCTGAATCTGATCCATACATATGTTGCTTTTTTTTTGTTTTACTCTGAATTAAAAAGCATAATCATTAATGGGGGGAGTTTACAGGATTACAGTATTGACCCTTTCAAACAGTTACTACTGGCAGCATCATTTTCATGTCATAACATCTTTTTGTTTCATAACCACTGATTGTTTACATTTGAATTTGTAGGTTCAGCACACTGGGGTGAGTCACAGATGGCCAAACCTGGACAACAAGACCGGACACAGCCAGCACATTTCCTGATCAGTGCAGATGGTTACACGGCAATGGACAGCCAGTCAGATGCCCGTAATCAGATGCCATTCATGGACCACTGGAATGTCTCCCGCCCACACATCTCTCTTAGAGATATTATAAAGGAGGAGCAGGCTTTGCAGGAAACCAAGGAAAAGGTAACTCACACCTAATGCACCTATAGGCTGAAGTATTTTCTCACACAAACATCCTGAATAATATTCTCCTGGTTTGATCTAACACCTTTCAGATGAGACAAAGTCGTGCAGACCTCGACCAGCGTGATGGATCCACTCTGTTGAAAGAGAGCCAACTGTACTCCCTGTTTCCCACCATAGACAGACATTTCCTCCAGGACATCTTCAGAGACCACAAGTGAGAAAACAACTTTGAGACTGTAGCCAAAATATATGTATCATGTGTGTTGAAGCACTGGTCTATATTTCTAAATGTGTTTATAGTTACAGCCTGACCCAGACAGAGCTGTTTCTTCGCTCTCTACTGGACGAGGAGCCTGTCAAGACAGTGGTTGCCCCAGAGGTACCTTTGTCTGACCGCCACAGAGCAGCCAGCAAGGAGAGGGAAAAGGTATTCATAAATACAGGCAGAGAGCAAACAAACAGTGGAACAGAGCACATGCATATTTGTGGCACAGAAATGCTATGTACTACTAGGCAGCAGTCAAAAGACCTTTACATCATACATATCATTAATTTACAAGTTTATTTAGCCTAGCAGTCTTTTTACTAGAAAAAATGTAAACTAAACATTTTTTTTCTTTTATCAAGCCACAGAGTAGGCTTGACAGGTCACAGAAGTTTGGCCTACTAAGCAGCCTCCTACGATATTTTTGAGTGAGGACAAAAAAAAAAGTTTTGTACACAGACTTTTGTGTAAATTGTGATTGTAGTTTACATGTACAAATCTAATTCTGACAGCCTCAGAGCACCGCTGTGACTTTTGTTGCTGCCTGAGTGGGAAGAGAACCCTTTGGGAACAAATGGTCTGATGTACTGTATAACACGTATCGCTTGACCTCTGTGACTTCATTTTTTTCCTCACCACCCTTTTAGCATTTATCATTAATTCACCATACTATCAAAATATATTTTGACAATGATGGAATCACCATGCAGGAAATTTTATGATACAAGATATATAGGAAGAGTTCACCTACAATCCAAAACTGTATTACTACTGAGAAAGATACACCCCTAAAATAGCAAATACATTTAATAACTGTAACAATTATATACTGTTCTGTATTTCACAGTTTCACATTTTTTGCCTTAGCTGATTAGTCAGTATCACTCTGTCCCTTTGAATTTGTCAGAGGCAGAAGCCCCCAGAGTCAGTCATACTGGACTATCAGGATACGGAGGACCCAGAGTATGAGGACTTCAGGGCTGAGGCGAACCTACAGAGAACCCGACAGCTTGAATGTTTCTCCAAGGCTGCTGAGGCCTTCAAGCAGGGTCGCAAAGATGTGGCCTCATTTTATGCACAGAAGGTGAGGAAATGAATGTTTTACTTTCATATTTTCACCTGTGAAGAGTTTCTAACTTTCAAAGCTGAAAGTAAATTAATTTCATTCACCTCTTTCATAGGGACACCTGCATGGAAAGCGGATGCGTGAGGCCAATCACCGTGCAGCAGTTCAGATTTTTGAGAGAGTCAACTCATCACTGCTGCCGAATAATATCCTGGACCTCCATGGGCTGCATGTAGACGAGGCTCTGGAGCATCTGGCCCAGGTCTTACAGGACAAAACCACAGGTAATGAACAATATGTTGTACTGTATACATTTAGTATGACTACAGAAGGAAGATGAGAGAGAACATTTTGGCATCTTAAAGGTAGACTAAAAATATACAGTGTATTCGATTCCAGGTATCCTCAAATAGTATGTATTGAAACATGTTTTGCAGCACCAATGTGTGATTGTCTGTAGCTGACTTATGAAACATGTCAACAGTTCAAAGTCATGTTTTTAAACAACTTTCATAAAATTTGGTAAAAGCTATGAAGGATCAAGCTGATGAACAATGTTACAGTATGTTTTCACAACTGTTGAAGAGGGTCTGAGGTGCTCGTTTAAGAACTTTGTCTTGATTCACCACCTTCTTCTGCAATGCATAATGGTTTCTGACTGGAGAAATGTCACCATCTACTGCTCATCATGATAAACCAACTTCCAATATTTGCGCAAAGGTAGTAGATGGAAATAAGCATTTTGTTGTACTGATGTACTTGAAATTTGCGACACATTTGGGTAAAAACATGGCTACTGACTGAGCCTGTAGCCTCTTTGATTATGGGAAAGGGTCCAGCCGTAAATCTTACATAATAACAACAGGTTGTGTCGAGAATTGATTTTGAAATAATCACAGGCAGTGGGTCGATTCTGTTTCTGAGCTTTGTGGGTGCTGGGTGGGTTTGTTAAATGGTGATGTGTCTCTGTCGTGACACTGTTGCACCTTAATCATATGAAGGATCAGAACATCTAACAAGTACGCTTGCAGAAGTTTGTGTTCCTGCCCCTCTCAAAGTGTGTGCTCACTGCTCCTGTTAAGCGTGTTCTGTGTGTGTGTGTGTGTGTGTGTGTGTGTGTGTGTGTGTGTGTGTGTGTGTGTGTGTGTGCGTTTGTTCTTCTTTGGCCTCTTTCTTTGTAGACTGTGAGCAGGGTCTGTGTCGACCTCAGCTCTCTGTCATCACAGGAAGAGGGAACCACAGCCAGGGGGGCGTGGCCCGCATCCGCCCCGCCGTTATAGACTACCTCACCAACAAACACTACAGGTACACACACACACACACACACTAACAAATGCGAAACACACATGCATAATGTGTTCGTCCTCGCCCACCTTCTCTCCTTTATCTCTTCATCTCTCAGGTTCACTGAGCCAAAGCCAGGTCTCGTGTTAGTCTCTTTGAAGTGAGAAGAAACTGGTTTATTGGATTCAAGCTGCTATGGAGAACAACACACACACATACTCTCTCTCTCTCTCTCTCTCTCTCTCTCTCTCTCTCTCTCTCTCTCCCTCTCCCTCTCTCTCTCTTTCCTTCTGCAACGCCTCTTATACAGTTATTACAGTATACACAGTATGGTACATACAGCCTCCTTGTTTCTTATGTCTGTCTGTCAGTTTTAGTACTGTTTTTTTCTGCTCATCCCCTTTTTCCATCATCCATATGGCCGCTAGTGATTTAATTTCATCTTAAACTAGGTAAAGTTGAAGTTAATTTTAGTTAAGATCTTAATTGTAATTTTGATCTTAATAAGAACATATTTTCTTCTGTCATAATGAAAGGTAACTGCATCAGCATAAAAAACAAACTGCATTTTGTGTTCATTTTATATTTAAAAAAGTTTTATAGTGTGATGTGTTCTGCTTTATGCATTTTAAATAGTATGAAAAGCCCCTGTGTTTTAGGTGGTGTTTAATTATTTGAACATTTGCTAATCTGGAGAAATGTTGAGGCGTATGGTAAGGATTTGATGAAACTTGAATCATAATTGCATGCTGTCAGCTTGGAGGTTGTTCTGTAGGATTTTAAGTAATGTGGCGTCCCTTTTTGAGACAATTTAAGTATTTTATTATTACCATCTGCTTTGAAGGAAGACAGTTTTTTTCTCTTGGTCGTAGTGTTACAGTGTGTGTGCTCACCAGGAGGTGAGTAGGAAACTCTTCAGCTGATCAACAGGCCATTAAATAGTTTGAACGCCCTCCACTGTGAGCTCTGCAGCAACCAGCCTCCTTTGTCTTAACAGCTGCCTCACCAACAAACTGCAACTGTTCATTTACTTTTCCTCATGGCCAGACCCAGCTTAGCTGCTAATATACTGACATTCAAACTCAGGTAACCAGGTTTTCTTGTCTTTCAAGGCCAGTTGATTGTTTCCAGCCTGTTCCTGGTGGCTTTTTTAAACCCACTGTGCCAACTTTTGTAGCAGTTGTATTCCTCAGGTTGCTACATCAGTTTTGTAGGTTTAAAATCACTTTTTTTTTTATGTGTGATATTTTTCACAAAGGTGCAACAAAAATGTTGACATTTTACTAATTGTACATATTACGAACACATGGATTCTAAAGAGAAAATTGTATTTTTTTATTCATTTGTTCAAATGGTTTTACGGAGAATATTGTATTGTGGAATAAATTTCTATATGTTTACAGTTTAAGACTTCATGTGTGGGTTAATTTTTCTCTTACATGAATGGGGCTTTAATAGTTTTATAGGCCCAAGCTAGAATTTTTTTGACGATATAAATTATAGGTTCATTCACACTGAAGAGCTTGGATTGCAGATGTATTTGCAAGTGATCATACAGAAGAATTAGCCTGTTACTGCCATGTTAACAAAACAAACCATCAGAAAACACTGATAAGGAGATATTAGTCTATGTATCAAAAGACGTGCTAGTTTGGGAGTGATATCATGTTTTGTTGCCTTTTTAGGTGATAATGATGGCTAATAAAGAGGGCCAGTATAATGTACTGTATGTTATTTACAAATATGTTTTCTACAAGTGAAGATGAAATCAAGTTTTTCAAATGTTACCTACTTAAAAGTAATAATACTTTACTTATTATTTGTTTTCAAAAGTAATTAGTTACATCACTCATTATATTACTACATTACCTTTGTACCTCATTGGCGGCCTCCAAAGTTGAACTGCTGATCCAGCGAACACCCGAAAAGCTTTTGTTGAGAGCTGTGCAGAGTGTGGTCTTCAAAAGTAAAGAGACTTTGTTTCCTGCATTCTGGTGACTTTCAACAATTGAAAATAAAAAAAAAAATAGTCATTTTAATTCTCAAGAGGGATGCCAAATAATTTGTCCCTTTTGCATAAACTAAATCTCTGGCATAAACCAGTATTCATCACATTTCATTCACTCCTTCATTTAGTTTTTGCCCTGCTCCTAAAAGAAGATTGACCTAGCAGATTTCGCAAAATGTATGCCCCTTCAAAACTTTCCACAAGAAGTTAGGAAGTTAGTCAGGAGGTCTAGTTCGGTGCATCTGTATCGGCTACAGAGGTCTGGTAAGCCGAATTCTTTCTAACTCAACACCACCAGATCCTTTTTTTTATTTTCAAAGCTGTTGTGTTCAGTCAGAACTGCGAGAAAACAAATGAATGATTTTAGGTTTTTAGTTTACTTTATTATAATAATAATTATTATCATTTTGTTTCTTTGCCCGACCGACCGTTGACTCAAGTGACGCCATCAGTTTATCAGTTTCGCTTCTTCAGGAGCTACAAAACTAAATACAGCTTTTTAAAACATGTGACATTGGACGTCCCCTTTAACATTTCAGACTATAATTTGTGCAATAAACGGTATAAGAAATTCTGTACATAATATCATGAGTTGGAAGTGGTTTTATATCGATCACTGACTGGAGCCGTCCTTTTCTGTTTTACTACAAGGCCAACAAGTGTTTTTAAAATCTTTTACTTGGACCAGCTGTGTCAAACTGAGACGATATGATACAAATCTACAGCAGTGAAAAAAAAAATTCAGTTTTAAAGCACAGCTGCTGTGGGGGAGGCGAGCAGAAGACTTCAGTCACACCTCCACACTGTCAGCAGCGGATGCGTTTTACTTTTCTTTTCTCTGTACTTCGTCGCTTCCCTCTTATTCAACCAGCAGCTTTGGCTCTGAGAGGCAGGTGCCGAAATATCTTGTATCTGAGTCTGTTTCAGTCTCTAATGAATACTGTTTTGAGAGCAATTTTATGGTATCCTGTTCTGCAGATTATTATAAATTGAAATAAACCGTCTCTGGAGTTTAAAGGCCTTTTTTTTCTGTCAGCAATGTGGAGTCTTCAAAGGCGGCAGCAGCATCCGCCCGTTAAAGATTGAGAAGACAGACAAGAAAGGTAATTATCTTTTTCTTTGCCCTCGTTTATTTTGTCTTGATACAACACCATATTGCTGAGGTCTTCATTTGTACTTTTCCATTCTAGCCCAATTTGTTCTGTTATGTTCTATTTGAAGATGTAAGAGTCCATAATGCGAGCAAAAACCTAAACTTGAACATTAAAATTTCAACATGAGCAAGTGAGATCTATAGGGTGAATTTTGACTCTGTTACCAACTGTAAAAGATAATTATGAATGTGTAAAATAACGTTTTTATAAACTACATTAAGTAAGAACAGTTTTAAAGGCTTAACTGAAGGGTTTATCCTTGTTTTCTTACAATAACTACTTAAATGTATAAATAAATATATACTTTTATTTATTTACATCTAGCTGTGTAAGTAGACTGAGAGTTCTAGTGAGGTAATATAGAAAGTTAAATTGTGGAAAAAAGACTGATTAAAATGTCCCGTCTGCGTTGTGGAGATGGAGGTCTTTCCATCTAGATGACTGTGTGTGAATGTGTGTCATGGCAGGTGGTTTTGAGGTTATAACTTGTTACCTCTGATGCTTAAATACAATTAAACTGTCAATTTAATGCACCAGTAGAAAGAAACCACCATTAGATTTAGATGATCATATTAATAAAAAAAAGATTTATGTCTAAAACTGTACCAAACAATAACAGAGACATCCTCGTCCATTATTAAATGTACTTCAGTGACCGAATCAGGACTGTTTATGAAAATAATGAATAATAGATGATGATAGAATGAATGAGATAATACAGCAAACATGGATAAACTGTCAATGAGCCCATTTTAGCGTCTTCAGGATCAAGCAGTGAATTCTGGGTCACACCCAAACACACAAATCTTTACTTCCGTATTGAATTAGTACTTTGTTATGCATTTAATGTTACATATTTGAACCTTTCTCTGTAAATATCAATGATATCTGCTCCAAAAAGTAAAATTTATGTCATCTGCCACATGCAGTACTCGAGCAGACCACCACTTCTATAGTGTTTAAGTATAAATTTCTTTTTATTTCGTTTTTTCCATGCAAAAAGTTTTTAGAGCCATGTCGCTGTCATCCTCTACGGTAGGCTACATATTGTATGAGAAGAACTTGAAAACTAGAGAAATGTATAAATATGGTGTAAATGAGCAATTTACATATAATTTACATTTCAGAGTCTAACCCAGGCCTTTTCATTTTTTTATGTTTAGAAGGGCCAGAATTAAAAAAGAAAAGTGCCAAGGGATTGGATGTTTGCATTTGCTGACCTGAAAAGTTTAAATTTAATGTAACAATGTGTGAAACAGTGCACCTTGTATTTTTTTTCTCCACTTTATCACTTTTCACAATTGGAAAAAAAAAACCCATTATGTACGAAAGGAGAGGAAAACACAAAGTACTTTTGTAATCTTTTGTTAGAAATAGCTTGTTGTATTTTGTAGTTTGACTCTCCTAAATTCTCTCTGCTTAAACAGCCTGAGATAAAGCTTTTTATAGTAAAGATCGTCTGTGCTAACAGCAGACACAACCAATGAATGGACTCATTAGTCTACTAATGAAACGTGATTTCATTTATATAACCTCAAGTTTAATGGCGGTTACGTTGTTTAACAAAACATCATCAATGATATGCCTGTTTTCATATTTAGAAACATTCAGCGGGTTGAACTGAGTTTGTTAAAGTCTAGGATTTGGCCCAGTTCAGTAGGCCTGATCTAACCATTCCGTCTTTTCAGAGTTAGATGACAAGAGCGCTTGCAGACCTCATGTTTGTAACACATCCTCTCGTCATCTCTCTTCCTCTGTAGATTTCCGTCGTCAGCTCTGAGAGGTGTGATCTATTTGGACAGAATGACGGACCTCGGGATCATCACAGAGAAAGACCAGAATGTGAACACACAGAAGAGACCAAGTGGAAGTCAGCTGAGCCAACAGGATCTTAAGAACCAAGACGTTATGTGAAGTGTGTATAAAGTTCACTGCCGGAAAACTGCTGATTGTACATTCCTGCTCTAATTGAGAGACATTTAAGGACATTATAAGTCAGTTCAACAAGCTAATTAACCAGTATAACCTCCAGGAATGGAGTCATCTCAAGTCAGGGCTGCCAATCCCCAGCAACACGGAAGTACAGCACACACGGAGTGATTCCTGCCTTTTACTACCTGGTGAATGCTGTGAAGTTCCAAAAAAACCACAGCTGAGACTTTCTCTACCAAACCACGAACATCTGGAGGAGTGAGACCGTCAGAGACAATCATGAACGGCCTGACGGAGATGTCCGTGAAGTGCGTCCTGGTCGGGGACAGTGCCGTGGGAAAGACGGCCCTCCTGGTCCGCTTCACCTCAGAGACCTTCCCAGACACCTACAGGCCCACAGTGTTTGACAACACGGGGGTGGAGGTCTACATGGACGGGGTTCAGATCAGCCTGGGGCTGTGGGACACAGCGGGCAACGACAACTTTAGACAGATCCGACCGAGATCCTACCAGCACGCTGACGTCGTCCTCATCTGCTATTCTGTGGCCAACCCCAACTCACTGGCCAACGTTCAGCACAAGTGGATCGCTGAGATTCGAGAGAACTTGCCCAAGGTGCCGGTGTTGGTTGTGGCCACCCAGACCGACCTGAGGGAGGCAGGGGCATATCGGGGCAGCTGCATCTCAGCAGCAGAGGGGAAACAAGTGGCTCATGAAGTCCATGCTAAAGGCTACTTAGAGTGCTCCTCGTTAAGCAACCGTGGCGTGCAGCAGGTGTTTGAGTATGCTGTGCGGATGGCCGTAAACCAAGCCAAGAAGCAGGCCAGGCGGCGGATGTTCAGTATAAACCAGTGCAAGGTCTTTTGACCCTTGACATTGACTTGGTGGGCATCTGAGACTTCATGAGAGGACTTTCTCAATAAGACACATTTTCTTAATGTGCTGTTCAAACTCAGTGAGGAGTAGAGGTACAACAACCTACCATAGGGTTCTTTTTCACTAATGCCGGGGATGTCCTGCCCTCCCAAGACTTTGCTAATCTCAAACCATGTTTAAAACTGGTCAGTCAGACCCTAATAGACCTTCATGCAAACATATATATACTTTTTGATCCAGGGAGAGACATGAAGAAATGTTTGATACCTCTAATCTGTTTTTTTTTGTTAAGTAAACCACAGTATGTCACATGGAGGTATTTCAAATGGAGCGTCAGAGAGTTTGTGTTTCCATTAAGAACTGTTGCTATGGAAGGATTTCGTAACTTAAAGCATTTAAAGCTTTAATGTTGACACAAAGCATATCGTTCCTCAAAGAGGAAAGTATCTTAATATCTCAGTTTGTGGTTGGATCAGCAGATTAACTTTTGAATTGAAGCATAAAATAAATAAGAGCCTTTGTTGCTAGTAAAACATCGCAACCAAGTCATTTTCACAGTTGAGGTTGTCCGGTATGATTTGCAATGTGTCAAAATCAAGTGAGGAACAGCAGAGCTGCAACGCTTAGTTGATTAATTGATTAGCTGTCAGCAATTAAATTTTGACAACCGATTCATTAAGACAAAAAAGTTCAAATTCTCTGATTTCAGCTTCTCAAATGTGAATATTTTCTTGTTCCTGAATGACAGTAAAGCACAAAAACATTTGAAGTTGTCAGCTTTGGCTTTAGAAACAGTGATCTTTTTGTTTGTTTGTTTTTATCATTCTCTGACATTTTATGGAACAAACAACTAATCAATTAATGGAGAAAATGGTCAACAATTTAATTGATAATGAAAATAACAGTTATTAAAAACATTCTTATGGTCCTGCAACTATATATGCTAGCATTTGTCAGCAATGACTTCAACTCAAAGAACTCAATGGCCAATTTTTGTGGCAGCGGCTCTAAATGCAGCATATTGCCTATTATTTCTGTTGAGGGGAAATCATTATACCAGGCAATAAACTGTCAATAGGATGAAGAGTAGACAAACACCTACAGGCCACATGTTCCTCCAATTTATGTGTGTATTTTATATATAAATCTGTCAAATCTATTTAAAAGACCCGTATTTGTATTGTTTGATATGTTTACACAGATATTGGTTGTGTTTAAATGAATGAAAGAAATGAACAAAATTTTATTTTATGATGGTAGAAAAGCAAAATATTTACAAATGATTTTCTATAATGAAGTAAAGGGGCATTTTGACACTTCACATTTTATTGAAAGTATGTCACATATTAGTGGCTATTTTAGATTATTTTGTGAATTGTATATATATATTTTTAAATTGAACTGTATACTTTATTTTAGAAAATAAAAAGACATGACCTCCTACTTATGTATCTTTCAAACTGTCCCAATTGTTATTTGTTACTGGAACAATAAATTTCATAAATTCATAATAAATTAAAACTACAGATTTGACACATGATATCTGTACAGTTTTTTTTTCCAGCCGTTTGCAACAGCAAATACATGTTTATTCACATAACAAGTAAATGTTATTACTTAATGTACCTGGCAGGTCACAAAAAAATTATTCTGGATGTATCAGTAAAATGTTCGTCGACAAAGTATTTGTTTTCCACGAAAATAGTCCTGCACCACAGTATCCAGTTGTAGTGACTACAGAGCATTACTCAAAACTCAACAGTGACTTGAGACATGAGATACTTTTATTAATATTTAACTGAAATGGTGATCTTTCCCTAACCTTAACCAAAGTGCTTTTATTGTCGAAGCTTACCCCAAAATCATGATGTTAACCTAACTTTAACCAAAGCGTTTCTGTTACAGGAGTCTGGACGTCCGCCATCCACTCCAGCCACCGCTGCATTGTTTCAGAGAAATATATTCTGTGAACATAATCCAGACCGACATTAATTGCCACTACACCGTAATTATGAAAACAATTTAGAAATATGCAAAAGTTATTTTTTTCTCATGCTGAAGGACTGCCTGAATATAATATAAATAACTGGGAAAATTATCTAATAATCTAATATTATTTCCTCTTCTTCTGTTATTTTGAAGAAGTTTTAATATAAATGTGCATTCACTATGAAAGCACGCTTCTCTGCTGTACTTGACATAAGTATCATGCAATTGTATAAGTTATGTAAAGTTTAATTTATTCACTTTATATATGAACATTGGACTATGTTGTATGAATTGTTATTTTATGGTCACTTTCATAACAGATTTTATGTTTGTTATATCTGAATATATACAGTATGGAATATTAAGCTACCATCTCCAAACCTATGTGAAATCTATATTAGAATACACATTATATAATGTGTTCACATACAAATCATTTATACATTTTCATGACAGATTATTCTAAATGTGAATTGTTGTATTTTCAGACATACAGTATGTGCTGCATGTCTGTAATACAGGATTCTGAAATGCTTAATCGAGTGGCAAAACATGAAACAGGAATAAAAGATGTAGATGTAATAAATATAATTATCTAAGTGAAGAAGAGACGAAGATTTCAAGAAACAGCTGCGCCAATGAGAACCATGCATAGCTAGTGTATATACACAAAATAGATTAGCAATATAGATACAAGGCGGTCTGGCCTAGATCACAGATATGACCTTAAATGTCTATATCTATCCAAGTCAAGTCACTTTTATTTATTTAGGGCCAACACACAAGCTTCCCTCAAGATTTAAGATTCAAAAACTTTATTGTCCATTAATTCAGACTATAATGCAAATTTGTCTTTCACTGCTACGTGGCGCATAAAGAGCCACAACACAGTATATATAAAAATATCAAATGTACGTAACAAGAAAACACAGGTGCTAAAACTTTTAAAAAGTAAAATACTGTGTACTTACAGGAGTTGAGAGTTAAATGAAGTAGTTGACCAGTGACAGATGAAAATTAAATAGGCCTACTAAATATTTAATGCTAAATGTAAAATGCTGTATGGTGGCCCAGCTCATTGAGTCCATAAGTTCTTTCTCGGTTAGAGGGCTTTAAAGCTGCACGTCTACTCTCAATGCAGTCTCAAGTATCTACAATAAGTATATTATATGTCAGTAAACGTGACATACGAGAGTCTTTATGTATGTGTTTAGGGGTTTGAACGTGCATGTAAAAGGACAGCATCAGGAAATGAGGGCTGTGTGCGAAAACTAGTTTGTGTTTTAAAGGTTTGTAGCTAAATGATAATGAAAGCACAAAAGCAACAGCCAGGAAAAAGCTCAGAGAAAGGCTGTTCCTTCCTCCCTCACACTTTCTCCCTCCCTTTCTCTACATTTCTCTGTCACATGTGGTGTTCATAGCTGCTGAGGATGAGAGATACAATACAGACTTTTCAAGGATACTATGAAAAACAGCTAACCACATCCCAGCACACACACACACACACACACACACACACACACACACACACACGTACATTATAGAGTCAAACTTGTGCAAACTCACAC
Source organism: Lutjanus erythropterus (assembly GCF_056507025.1). NCBI lineage: Eukaryota > Metazoa > Chordata > Actinopteri > Lutjaniformes > Lutjanidae > Lutjanus > Lutjanus erythropterus. The sequence continues at coordinate 21,599,354 of NC_139319.1, read as the reverse complement.
AGCGACTATAAGTTACACTGTCATTTTCTCAGTTGCCATATATGTTCACTCATTCAGTCTCTTATGCACACGCTTAGACAATCTAACGCCTGCAGTCATCATGATAATTCACATGTAGACGCCATATTCACAGGACCACTAGAACATCGTGTGGACGTCTCTCTTGTTTGACATCGTATAATTTGAGAAAAAACCCTGTTGGATGCAGTAAGCTATAATAATACTTATACTTTCACTACAATAAACCTGATTTTATTATTGTCTTTTACAAGTTTTTTGTTTTGGACACTTCACTGTAGAAAAAAAAAAAAAAAAAAAGTTGAAAAAACTCATAATTTCAAGGCAACTGCCTTCACTAGATTTTTGAATTTTGGGTTCAAAACTCTTAAGTTTTGAGAAAAAATAAAACCAACCTTTAATCTTTTGTCAGGATAATTTACTTTCTTCTTTAGAACTTTAATCTATGAGTTTAGATGCTCCAAAAATTTGTATTTCAAAAATAGTTCACAGTGAGAATTAATTGGCTTAAAATATTAAATACTAAATTATTATAACCGCACATTTCTGGATTTCTACAATTTAGAATTTAGTACAGAGTAAATAATCTCAATAAAAGATCAGAAATTGGTAAAACTTTTTCAGAACATAAAGGCACAGCTCACCGTTTGTTCTCCTTGCCTGCAGTGCTATTTATCCATTTAGATTTTTTTTTTTAATTATTATTTTTTGTTTTTGTGCAGAGTTTTGGATATATCGGCCATAGAGATGTCTGCCCTCTCTCCAGTATAATGGGTCTAGGTGGCACTCAGCTTGTGTTGCTCAAAGCACCAAGCAAATATATTTGACACACTTAATACCAGCGCCTGTTTCCAAAAACCGTGACCTGGTTACCCAAAATAATCCACAGATCTTGTTGTGAGCAGTTTTATGTAGGAAGTCCTTACATTCTTTGAGGCTGAGGGCCATTATATTGGAGAGAAGACAGACATCTCTATGACTGATAAGACAAAACTCTGCAACTCACACCAGAAAAAAATCTAGATGGATAAATAGCACTATAGGCCAGAGGAAGAATATGCATGTTTGATTGTGGGGTGACCTGTACCTTTAAGAGTTTGAGCTGAGTTCAAACAGTGTACAGACTACATCATTTGACACAGGTGGCAACACATCAGCACCAACGTATACAAATTAATTCATAAAACAGCTCTCTTGTTGAGTTTACTACATAGAATCTAATACTATGGTCACATGGTCACATTTTAAGTATTGTCTGTGATACTCGTTGAGTTACAAGTGACAAGGGAGAAACACTTTGCTTTGCTTTCATCTCTCACTGCGCTCAATCTCCCACAACTACCACAACGCCATATTCCCCCCCCGCCCCCCCTTCTCTACGTCTCTTTCTCACACACTCACACACACTGTATACAGCATGGTATACAGAAGTGAGCACAGCAGAGCCACTTCACAGTCAGTGGGTAGCCGTTGTTCTGACTTCTTTAGGGCCTCTGATGTGTTATCCAAGGCAATGACATGTTGGCATGTCATAGCCGAGGAGCACAGGCGCCACTCATAACGTTAATAATGGCTGCTTTTAATCTAAGTGTTGTTGCTTTAGGGTTCTGGTGGCCCACTGACAAGGCGTAGTGGTGCAGCTTCATGGAACAGAGCCGTTGTTAATTAAATTAGCCACACTTGTGCATTTCCTGCTATTAAAGCTAATCTTCACTACATTTCAGAAGGAAATATTTACCTTCTTACATTTATTTGATAACTTTAGTTCATTTACAGATTGGGATGAATACAAAATAGCTAATAAGTTATGATGTATTATTATGGGATAAGATAAGATAAAAACTTCACTGATCCCTTGGTGAAGTTTATAAGCTTCTCAGCAGTGTATAAAGAAGAGTAACAGTCAATTGAAAGAAAATTAGGTACTGACTATTTTGATAATAATTTAATTGTTTCAGTAATTTTTAAGCAAACATTTGCTGGTTCTGGTTCTTGAATGTCAGGTTTTGCTGCTGGTTTTGGACTGTCGGTTGGGCGAAAGAAGCAAGATGTCAGTTTGGGCTCATGCAAATTGTGATCAGCATTTTTCACAATTTCATATTTCATAGACTAAATGATTAATCATTTAATTGTGAAAACAGTCATCAGATTAATCAATAATAATAATAAAAAAAATAGTTGCAGCCCTAATAACATGCAAATGAGGCACACATCAATGAATTAATAATTATAATCCAATAAAGTTATATACATTCCTCTGAGATGAGCCATTCTGCATAATGAATATTTTGGTTACTTTGGTACTTTAAGTTTATTTTGATGATAATAATTTTGCAATTTTATTTAAGTAATAAACTGTAGAACTGCTACTTTTACTTGAATAAACAATCTGAGTACTTCTTCACCCACTGTTCAGTTGTATGAAACCTCATGCTATGTGTTGTAAAGCATGTAAGATTATCGTTTGCGTTCACACTTAGAAAATTATAGCCTATAATTAACTGACTTTAACAGATAAGGGTGGTGGTATTCTCAAACTCCCATGAAAAGCCCAAAATGAACAGAGGAACTAATGTAATCTCTCAGTCATTTCCCACCTTCTCACCTTGTCTGTGGATCAGCCAACAGTCTAAGCTCTTTTCTTTTTCACAGCAGACATTTTGACTTGACACAGTAGAAAAAACAAGGGTGAAACTGACGATGGCACCTTTCAATTCAGCCTCCCCAGTAAGACGTTACATGTGACAGTTAACAAAACACAAGGACCCTCAAACTGAAGTAGTTAAATGGAAGTCAAACATCATTAGTTTGATTATTTACACCTCAAGAATGTCTTCTGTGAAAAAAAGACTGAGGGGACATTGCCACAGTGCAACAAAGCGGATTATTAATGTGTTTCTAACAGTTTTTATAACAATGGAGGGCCATGGGGAATAAAAATTATATTTTTCATTGTGGGTTTTATTTGATTTTTTTCATGCGATTTGCTGACTACAAGAAAAATGTAGAATATCAATCACACCTGTGTTGCTGATCGCAGGCAAGCTTTGTTCACTAGACATTGTTGATTATTGATGGAGGGCGATGGTCATTGTATACACACATACACACACACAGACACACACACACACTTCGTTAGCTGTTACTACACCACTGCTCTTTACTTTTTCTGTTGTCCTCTGTGTCCCTATGTCTCCGTCTTTCTCTAACTGTCTCCAGGTCTGAAGCTCCTCTGCTCTTCTTCCTATTCTGGCCCTGTTTACTGCAAGAGCACAGACACACACACCTTTCATACAGGACACGCCATCATTATTATTCACAAGCTCACGGCGGCTCTTCTTTTTCTACAGTGAATACGTTACATTCTACTTTTAAGTGTTAAGCATACAATGCATTCGGCTGCCTAACTCTGCTTCTTTATCTGTCTGTCTGTCTGTCTGTCTGTCTCTCTCTCTCTCACACACACACACACACACCAAGAACACACATGTCAGCCTTGCACAGATATGATGATTAGAAATAGTTTGCAAAAGCTCCTCTCTGACTCTTACTCCAATACAGTGACACTATTTCACACTTTCTTCCCTTTCAGACACGCACACGCACACGCACACACACACACACACACACACACACACACACACACACACACAGGAAACACCTGTCCTATGCGAGCTCAGTACCACAGAAACTCAGTGACACATTAACACATCGCATCATGTGCAGTATTTTGCAGTAAATGAGTAAAACAGTGTCAGTAACATTTCTTATTCATGTTTGACGCAATAATTTAGATTTTCTGTAAGATGTATTGCAAGACCCTGTCTGCAGCTGTTGACGTAAAGTGAAATAAAATTCTGATTTAGAGAAGACGTAAGAAGACGAGAATGATCTTTTGTTTATCAGGTTCTTAGCTGCCTTGTAACTTAGCAGAAATGTAACATTTGCCCTCATGGTTCTCATACTAAAGATATCAAAAACTATCTTTCGTATGAGAGAAGAATTTTAGTGTGATCATTATGCTTCTAACATTTAGATTAGATATATTGATCACACCCAAATTCTTTTATAACATCTTAGACATCTTAGAAAAAAAAAAAGACTTGTTGCATATGTGCTTTAATTTTAAACTTTTGGAAGTAAAGTTGACTGATCATTTCTGCTGTTTTTCAGTTATGCACTGCCTCACTTTAACACAATCTATGATGTGTCAGCAAGCAGCGGCTCCTCTACTGCTGCCCACCTTCACGGGGAACTTTACAGTACCACATTACCACTTCTCTAACCTCTAATGTCTTAAAATAATAATTGAACATTTGAGGACCAGCAGATGTGTGTGTGGGTGGCCACAACATATTTTATTCACATACCATGTATATATATATATATATATATATATATATATATATATATATATATATATATATATATATATATATATATATATATATATATATATATATATGGTATGTGATATATATATACATATATATATTCATTTTTTACTTTGCCTACATCCATTCTTCTCCCTGATCATCTGTTTTTCTTCCTCTTTCCTATCTTTGAATACATAATCATAATCTGACTTTTTGTTTAGCAATTTCTGTGGATTTTCTCTTAAACCCACCATACATTTATTTATTATATTAGCATATAATGGAAATGAATCAAAAGTGCTATACAAGCATAGTAGCTTATTCAAGTAGCTGACAAATCTTTACAAGGATGACAATTTATAATCATAATTAATCATAAATAAATAATCAATTTATTATCAGAATTTGACTTTTTATCTTTCATAAACACACACAACAGGAGTAGGAATGTATTTACATATTCAATATATGCAACATGTGTCTTTATGTGTAGGTCCTGTATCACCACCCAATGTTATTCATTGCCCCAGTATAACAGTAGACACGCACACAGACACACAAAAACACACACACCAACCACATGCACACATCTACCAAACACATCAAGACTGAACACATCTTGTATCCCTCAGTCTGTTTTTTTTTTTTTTTTGTCTACTTACTTTTTGTTGTTTGTCTTTGTCTTACTTTCATGAGATCTTTGGCTGTTAATGTGTCTCTCTGTACTTTTCTCCCCTTGTTTTGAATACACTTTATTGCACAATAAAAAAAAAGAACAAACCACACACACACACACGCACACACGCACACGCACACACACACACACACACACACACACACACACACACACACAACCAAACACACAAAGAAAATACAGATTCAATTCAACATGCCAGGACACCAAAACATTTTAAAACAATAAAAGTAAATAGCATGTAACACAAACATTGTTTAATATGCATAAAACTGAAGCATGACACAGAATTAAAACATAACATATCCATAGGGGTCCTCGCTATGTGATGAAAACATTAATTTGTCAACAAGAAAAAAAAGTATAAACACGTTAAGATACTTTAAACATTACAGCTACTACAAGGACTTTTGAACTGATTATGAAACAGTTTGATACAGATGGTTTTCTATAAGCAAACAAGACCATCAGCAAGAAAATTGGTTATATATATATACATATTAAATAGTTGTTTGAGTCAAAATCTCGTTGAAATCAGGTGAAACAAGCCTTTGTTTACATTTCCCAAGGCAAAGTTAGTTATACGTTAGCCAGTTAAAATGAAGCAGGAGGAGATTTTATTTAGAAAAGTTTAATTTTTGACATTACATTTTGGGGTTATTGCTGTGGAAATACCACCTCTTTTGTCCATAAAGGCCTTCAGAATCACTGTAAATCCAAAAATTCTCCTTAAATAAATATAATTGTGCCTTTAACTTAAATCATCTTAGTCTTTTAATTTTACGTGCTTACCAAGACTTTTCAGTTTTCCCCTCATACTTGTTTTATTCTGTAATACTTTTTTTTTTTTGAGTAAGTTGGTGGCAGTAATGCACAATGGAAGTTCTTTTATTCCAGAAATTCAGACCAAAACTGCCGTAAAAGTGCACTTACTTAGAAGTTGTAAATAACTAAGTAAATTGCCAGTCTGAGCTCCTCAGGGAGGTTATTAGACTGGCAGCCCTAATTCAAAAAGACCAGTCACTTTTTGTTAGAGCCTCCACTAATAGAAAGGGATGTCATGACTGCTGGCCAATATTGAAGATCAATATGTTGATCTCTGTTTCTGATCACTGATCTCGTTGACAACCTACAGACAAAGAGAGAATTAAATCTACTTTATCACTGATCTATGACCAGTGTACAGCTTTACTGTCATCATGTTAAAGATTCCTATTTACAGGGTGAAACCTGACCCTGGATCTGTGTGAAGTTCATTGCCATGTAGTGTACAGGACACGTGTCTACTTCCTCACTGACGTGTGTGTGTGTGTGTTCATCTTGAATGATCTGAGCATAGGTAAGAAAGTGTGACTGTACGTGTGTGACTGACACATGTCATTAGCAGTGTAAGGCAGTACGGTTCAGTGTGTGTGTGTATGTTTGTTGTGTGTGTCTTACAGCTGGTTGTGATCATGTACACAAGTGGACCAGGCTGTAGGCATCACATTTCCTCCAGTGCCTGTGTGCTATGTGATACTGCAGTGTACCTGTATGTGTGTGATATCCCCAGGTCCTGTTCCAGAGCAGCGATCACACACACACATACACACACACACACACACAGAGACACACAGTAAGACACAGAGGGGAACTGCGACTAACAGCTAGCGAAGCATTGAGAGCTTCTGACAGGATGTAAGATTTTCGAGAGTTTTCTGTCTGTGGTCTCGGCTCGATCAGCCTCAGCAGGGCAGGATGGAGATCAGAACAGAGTGACGCTCTGGTTCTGGACCTGCGTTGTCTCAGCCGCTGCTTTTCTGAATAATTGATCCCTCGGCTTGTGACTGGTTGAAAATGAGGAAGGCAGCGCTGATGGTGTGGATCAGCCTTTTGGTTCAAGGTCAGTTCTGCGTGATGGATCAGTTTGATGTTTATATCTGATGCACACATGCAAGTTTGTTTTGTTTTTGTAAAGCCGTTTCTGCCTTGTTTTCTGCTGCAGTTCCCTGATGTTTGGTGATGTTTTGCTATTGTACCCACAAGAAGTGCACAGAGACATCATTATTTAAATCTGCACCTATATCTGTTCAACCAACAAAATTATCTGTATCTGTATAGAGAAGCAGCCTTTCAGTGTGCTCCAGAGGACCTTACTTAAAAATAAAATATGAACAATAGTTAATGGTAAGACATTAATCATTTTTGATCCAGTTTGAATTGTGCAATGAATTTAATTTATGATGTCTGTCAATTTAAAAGATGATTTTACAAGTCAAGAAAGTCGCACTTTGACATAAAACAGTTGAAGTACAAGTGGTGCAGGGTGACCGGGTGAAAATGGGTGAAACTGGGGACACGAGAACATTTCATGTCAGAAGGATTAAAATGTACAGAATCATTTGGATTAAAATCTGACTCTACCTCTGAATATTTATAATATCATCAAGATCAGACTCTGGTGATGATATAAAGCACAGTCAGGCTTACAAACTTTTTTTAGATTTTGTTTTTTCACAAAATCCTCCCATGACTCTCCTTCAATCTGTTATTTATGATAACATAATCAGTGCAATTGACAAACCGATCAATCGACAAGTGAAAAGCCAACAGAACTGTTATACTCTTGCATATTTTATAAAAAGCAACACGACTATTTTTATAACTGAAAGAAGGAATTATAGCCTTCATAAGTAATCTGACACAACTCACGTTTTAGCTTCTTCATATTATCCATTACTACAGGCCAGAAGTTAATTTTTGTGATGAGCAGGACAGGACTCAGGACCACAGCTCAAAATTAAGGACTGTTCTGAGTTTTTCAGAGGTCTGGTCACCCTCTCGATATGTAATTAGAAAGATTACACACCCAAAAGTCACAACATCTAGGTCATGACTTTCTCCCCCCAAAAGTTAATGTTAGCTGGTGAAGCTACAATGCCTGTGTGTTCAGTCACACAAGCAACAGTGATGTTGGTGGTGATGTCGTATATTGTGCGAGACAAGAGACGTAGTTTGCTGAGCTGTTTCTCACAAAACTAAATAGTACTGTGACAGACCTATGACAAACTGCAGCTTAGCCAATTATTTTTTAAATTGATAAACAACATTTGTGTGTAATTCAATCACAAATTCACACAAAAAACTCCCCTTTTCACTGTAAACCTCGGTCAAGTGCCTATTTTCCTGTACTTGTATGCTAGGTGCTATTCTTTTGAAGATGGTTGAAAGATGTTGCTGGGGGTTAGCCAGTAGTAGCAAAACACTTGCTAACTAAACAGCTAATTTACATCAGTCAGTAGCCACCAAGTTACATCTGATAGTGAATGTTAGCAAAATGCTAGCTAACTAGCTAGCTGATGTAAATCAATTGTTAGCTAGCAACTTAGCTGAGGTATTGCTAAGATTAGCATAAGATGTGACTATACGTGACATTTACAGGTCACCCAGCAGCATCTTTAAACACATCTTCAAAATGTATTTGTCTGTCAACATAACCACACCCAGCAAATAGCTAATCTGAGTACACAAAAGAAGAAAGTTGGCCAAAGTTTGCTCAGCTGTTACTGGAGCACAGAGCAAAAAGGGTTGGGACTTAGGACTAGTCAAATGTTTTCCATGTATTTCCACATCCTCACCCTGTATGTTCCATCTCTCTCTCTCTCTCTCTCTCTCTCTCTCTCTCTCGCTCTTTTTATTTTTAGCTAAATTAATTTATGAACTGTCTGAAACGCACCACCAACTCCGCTTTAACGGTAGGATATTGAAAGATCAGAAACACACAGAAAGTTTTTTTTTTTATCATATATGTTTTCTTCAAACTGTAAAAATAAAGGCCTCAGGAGAGTTTTAACACTCAAGCAATGCATGCTGGGAAATTTACTAATATGCTAATCATGTTTCTTCAGAAACTTAATTTAATGAGTTGATCAAACTCTGTACAGTACATTCATTCAAAGGCAGAAGAACCCATGTTTATAAATTAGGAATTTTAGGTATAACGAATAATGAATATTGAACGAATAGATGAATACATTTATGTTAATGAGAAAAAAATAGTTGAATCCAATAAATTTCTGTATGATTTTTTTCAAAGTGTACAAATATACAAGTCAGTTACGACTGTGATTACGATCATGTTTGGCAGTGTGGCAGAGCACATAGATGCAGCGGCTCAGTCATCTCTGAAACATAACTGTGGTTTGTTGCTGTTAAAAATAGAGTCGGTAGGATTTGTCCAAGCTGTTCCCAAATGCATCAGGACATCAAATACCAATGTTTTGAGTTGGTGAAATGTCCTGAGCACGGAAAAAAAAATAAATAAATAAATAAAAAAAAAAATATATATATATATATATGGAAATACAGGCTGAGGGCAGAGCCTCTGCACATACAGATACCACCACATACTTTTAGTAGGTCTTATTTGATGATTGAAAGGAATTATGTAAAAATCTGCATATATATTCTACAGTACATATGTATCTTCATTTTCCTACCTGACTCACCTGTTGATGCACACATACACTCATACCACTGTATACACGACTGTACTGTACTGTATACGCAATTCCCCTCCCTGACCTTTACCCCTTTTCTTTTACTTATCCACTTACTAACTCCTTTCATTTTTTCTTAGTATTTTTTGTTCATCATTCCTTTTTTGTTTGTTTGTTTTGTTTATATAATTTATACTTTTGTTGTATTTCAAAATTAGTACTATCAGGTGGGATTTGTTTGTTTTGTTGCAGCATGGAGATTCTGAAAATGATTGTATAATTTGCTGGAATTGAAATAAAAACTACGTTTAAAAAAAATGTTGCAGATTACACTTTTAACTGTGCAACAACTGATAAAACACGTGTGTGTGTGTGTGTGTGTGTGTGTGTGTGTGTGTGCACGTGTGGAATGTAAAGGAAGTGTTTCAGGAGACGTACAGCGTATTTTGCTGTAAAAATGTGAAATGAGAAAAAAGGTATTCTGTATGTAAAAATATCCTTCAGTTAAATAATCTTGGTGCACTAAATCAGCGATTGATTAAGGTAGATGAGACTTTTTCTTTTTTTAACTCTGTTGAAATAATCATGAAGCTGACTTTTTCCTAATAACAATAAGCAAACTCAGATGGAAGAATTATGTTTCCATCACCCACGTCTCCTCAGTACCCATCCTCTTTTCTCCTCTCGCCCCCCTCAGTGTCCCATGGTGCACAGGGTCAATACGCCCGCAAACTTCTGACCGATCTAATGGAGGACTACTCCAACGCTCTGAGACCTGTCGAGGACACAGATAAAGCCCTCAATGTCTCTCTGCAGATCACCCTGTCACAGATCAAAGATATGGTGAGTAGAGAGGAAACTCAAAGACGTCATTACCCAACACAGATGTAGAGATAAAAAACCTGTCGACCCCAGCCACATATAAGACAAAATAACCACAAAAGAATCTCTACAGATGGCTCTTTATATTTTTTCCACCGTGGTTGACATAGGTGGTCACAAGTCACTGGTAGTATAGTTTATACTGTCTTGTTTCAACACGTCATTAAAACTATAAGACGCCTACACTAACCAAAATATTCAAGTCTAAGATATAAAATACACATGTATATATGCCCTATTACATCATATGGAAAATGTACTGACTATTTATACAAATTCAATAAAAACTCTCAGAAATAATTTGGTTCTTTTTGAATCTTATGCAGATTTTGCCACTCAACATGAGTTTTAAAGCAGGCCTTACCTGTGGCTGCTTCAAGGAATTTGCCCTTGTGTTTTGGTTCATAACAATAAATACATAAGTAAGTGGAAAAATATAAAGAAAGATAAAAGACAAGTCTTGCAAGCCAAGGAGCATAACTAAAAAGTTAAAAAATTATAAAATATGGAAAAATATGCTAAAAATATGTACAATGTTTTATACAGTTTTGTGCAGGAATGTGCAAAGTATTCAGCAGAGAACGTGCAAATGTTGACAGTATGAAGTATAAGAATATTTGATGTCCAAGATATTAAATAAAATAATGACCTAAACTTACTGACCTAAAAAGTATAATTTAATAACAAAATAATGTACATACAATATGTACACAATGTGTATATAAAAATGTTTAAAAAGATTCATGTAACACACAGATTCAAATGGCATAGACCTTACATTAATATAAATTTAATGTAAAGTTCATGTTACCTCAGATGCTAAATGGTTATGATGATTACAGGAAAACAGAGATCAAGATCTGTTGTTCTTGTAACTTATCTCCCACTTCTAACTGCTACGTGTTTCAGATTCACTTGTTTGTCACATGCTCATATGTGCAGTAAAATGCAGGGTGACATACCCTTGACATTAAAATGTACTGTGAAGTAATGACTCACACTGAGGTGTTGATACTGTAAGCAGCAGACATCCAGCTGACAGTCTGATTTTTAGTAGCATGTATTAGAGATGATCTGATCCATGTTTTTTTTTTTCAGTTCTGATCTGATTCCGTTGCCTGAATTTGGATGTTTTTCCACACATACTATACGGTACTGATACGAGCATGAACTGCTGAAGTTCTTGCACATGGCAGTTTTGCAGATGCTTAACTAAATCGGTGGCATTGTATGATGCAGTACAACATCCACCCCTCTGAATACTGGTTTTACACAATTACAAGTTGCTGTTACTAAGGACATGTTGAGCTAGTCAACTGTAGCTCGCTGAGACAGTTGACTGTCTCATGTTTCGTTGCGGAGGGTTCATTGTCCAGAGCAAGCTCCACCTATTTGTCTAACTCATATAATTCGTGGAAACAAAAAAATATGCGGACTACTGAATATCTTTGTAGAACTCTTTAATTATTAATTAATTTATTTGTGCTATGACATCGTGGCTATGGGCTAAAATTGCATTATTACATATTTAATATCCATAAAAACTGCAGACTGTGAAATCGGGAATGGTGTGTGGACCAGTGACACCAGTGGTTGGCACCCAAGGAATTAAATTAAGATGCAGTTATGGCTAAACTATAGTGCTACTGTATGTTCATGACTCTTAAAAAAATAATGTTTCAGTACTGCACTTTCAGAAATTAGGGAACTTATGAAAGAATGATAAAAAAAAGAACTGATTCAGTAGAGGTAGAAAGTTTTAGTCAAGCTACAGAAACATTTGGGTCCCACACTGAGGCCTGGTTATGCAACTCTGCAGCCAGTTTCGTCAGATTGTTTGTAACTCAAGCTGTAAGTTACTGCAGTCTCTACTCCTGAACTGAGATACCTGGGAATGTGACTCGAGTCAGACTTGACAAAACTCCTCCAGAGTCAGTTTTCACAGGCTGCGTAACAGTCCCACTGACTAATGAATTTACTTTGACATTTAAATCAGCAGAGTGCCCCTTTAATCTTTGCATGGCTCTAGTTTAACAGCTACAGAACAGATGTGTGGATCTCTATATCAGGGGTGTCAAACATTTTAGTTCATGGGCCACATACAGTCCAATTTGATCTCAAGTGGGCTGGACCAGTAAAACTGGACAGTGACCTATAAATAATAAGAATAAGTACAAGTACATTCTGAAAACATTCACAATCAGTAAATCATCCATTTACAAAATAGATGGTAAACAGCCTGAAACGTCAACAGTAAAATAAATGCAATCTCAACACTCTTTCAGTTTTTCCACATTCAGTCAGTCTACTGATATTTCCTGTTCTTTACGATCTACAGATCACAGTGGATTTATGTTGGAACAACTTGTCACAGTCTAGAAATTCGCTGGTATCACCACACAACACCAACTAAAGTGAAGCTAATGAGGAAGAAGGTTAAGTGATCCTCTGCCTGACAGACATTTACAAATCGAAAGTTTTGGCAATACCTTAGAAACAGGGTTTCAACGATATTGTTTTAAGATAGAGATGATTTATTTATTTTTCTGTCTATGAATTGATTTGGTAGCAAATGAGTTTACCCACAGAGGATTATTAAAGATAATCTAATCTAATCTAAATCTGATACAGATCCTTTTGTACTGAAGCTGCCATTTGACAATATTTCACACAATGTTCAGGATCTTTAAATATGACCACAACAAGTATTCAGTGTTTTTTCAGAGAACTGTATTCTGCTCTCCAATTAATGACTACACTGCAACTTTTCTACACTTTGCAAAGTCATCCAGTGGGCCACATTGGACCCTTTGGTGGGCTGGTTCTGGACCCCTAGCTGTGTGTTTGACATCCCTGCTCTATACTGACCAAACTAACAGTGCTGCCTCCAGTCCTCTGTTCCTGTAGAAACCACCAGAGGATAGCAGTGAGCATGGTACTGGAGTATAGAGTCTGATTTGTCCTGCTCTCTCTGTCCTTTCGTGTCTCTGTGTGTATAGGATGAGAGGAACCAGGTGCTGACCACATACCTGTGGATCAGGCAGGTCTGGCACGATGCATACCTGAAGTGGGACAAGGAGGACTATGATGATCTTGAGATGATCAACATCCCCAGTGACTTGGTCTGGAAACCGGACATCGTCCTCTACAACAAGTCAGTGACAAGAGACAGACGTGACACAGAGAGAAGAGAAAGAGGGAAGACAAACATAGAGAGAAAGATACAGACGGAGAAATAGATAGAACTGGAATCCACACTGTAAAATAATGTAATGCAGCAGTGTGTTTATTTGATTGAGTGCACACATCTACAAATGTGTCCTTTGCTCTGTGTGTGTGTGTGTGTGTGTGTGTGTGTGTGTGTGTGTGTAGAGCGGACGAGGAGTCTGCAGGTCCGTCCAGCACTAATGTGAAGCTGCGTTATAATGGAGAGATCATCTGGGACTCTCCAGCCATCACAAAGAGCACGTGTGTGGTGGACGTCTCCTACTTCCCCTTCGACTGGCAGCAGTGCAACCTGACCTTTGGCTCCTGGACCTACAACGGCAACCAGGCGTGTTTAAAGAGAAGGAAACTCACCTTCTGTCCTGTTTGAATCAGCTCATGTTCTGGGTTTAATTTGAGTGCTGTAAATGCTTAATTATAATGACTCAACTCTGTTTTGACTGACTTTTAAAAGTGCTGCTCCTTTAATGGAGTCAGTTTGAATTCAGTTGACTACATAGTAAATTATCTCAATGAAAGATCAGTAGTTGGGAAAACTTTTTTAAAACTTAAGAATGTGAGTTTGACTCAAAACTCAAAACTCCATTGCAGGCGATTGCCTTGAAATTTTGAGTTTTCTTAACTTTTTTATTTTTACACTGTATTGACAGTTATTGGTAAATACGCAAAGGAGCTATTGGTGATTTTTTCATAATAACAATGAGTCAAATGACAATGTGAATAGTGTTGCTTGCAGTAATGAACCTAGACAGAATCATCACCTGAAACTGCAGCTCCCCTCGTCTTTCTGGAGCTTTATAGCTTTTTCAGTTCATTGTTTCGCTGTCTGACCCACAATTTTACTCTTTTGGTTCAGTCTCACTGGTGTCATAGTTTTGATTTGGCAGCAGGCAGTGAAAAAGATCTAAAAACCAACTGAATACTACCTGCTCAGCAGACATCATTTTGCAGCATTTTGTAGCTTAAGAACCAGATATTTCTCTCATGAGTTGTAGAGACCAAAACCAGAGCTGTTAGTGGTGGTTACAGCGAGTTTCCCCCTTCACCATGAGTGTCTATGATAAAGCACTATATAAATGTAATCCATTTATTTATTATTCATCATTCAGGCTCTTATTTAGTGCATTCACATGAACATATTTTCATGTGTGTTGATTTCCAGAGCTTTCATTCATGTGCTTCCTCTACACAGGTGGACATCAGTTTGGGCATGGACAGCGGTGACCTGTCTGACTTTGTGGAGAACGTGGAGTGGGAGTGTCACGGCATGCCGGCAGTTAGAAACGTCATGATGTACGGCTGCTGTTCCGACCCGTACACCGAAATCACCTACACCCTGCTGCTGAAGCGCCGCTCCTCCTTCTACATCTTCAACCTGCTCCTGCCCTGCTTCCTCATCTCGTTCCTGGCCCCACTGGGATTCTACCTGCCAGCCGACTCAGGGGAAAAGGTTTCCCTTGGGGTCACGGTGCTGCTGGCGCTCACCGTGTTCCAATTGTTGGTGGCTGAGAGCATGCCTCCCGCAGAAAGCATGCCCTACATAGGTCTGGATTATTCTCGGCATTCAGTTCTGCCCCATTATTGAATAATTTAAACTATAGAGGCTCATTTCCACCGAGAAAGAACAAAGTGGATGAAAAGCTATGGGTCATAAAAATATGCATAGTAAGTCAACATTATGAGATAGTAGATAGTCATCTAGATTCAGACTTAGAATCTCATAATTAAAAACGATAATAAATTGACTTAGCAAGCAGTGGTGGGATGTACCTGTGCACATTCACAAGTACTGATTTTGACAAATTTTTGGTACTCGTACTTTACTTCAGTATTCTGTACTTGTATTCCACTACAGTCCATAGGGAAATATACTTTTTAACTCCACTACAATAATTTGACAGCTTTAGATGCTTTACAAATTAAGATTTGTAACTAAGACTTGTAATTAAGCCTTGTAACAAAGTTCATTCAGAGTGGGGTATTAGCATTTTTTATTAAAGCTAGTACAAGGAGTTTTTAATTGGTAACTGTTTTGAAGTCTCCTTGAAATCAGATAAAACAAGCCTGTGTTTAAATTTTCACAGTTAAAGTTAAAGTAGCACATTCACCAGTTAAAAGCAGGAAGAGATTTTTATTTAGATAATTCTACTTTTGATGTTATTATTTTGTTGCTATTACGCTGGAAACACAACCACTGTTTACCACTGGGGCCTAAAAAAATCAACACAATATGAAAGTTGTAGTTGCTCTTAGTAAAAGACTGTAATTCTTCTTCCACCAGTGTTAGCAAATCTATATTTGACTCAGGGTTTCATAATGTTGACTTACAATAAGTATCAATGTTATTATTAAAAACTAAATGCAAAGACACATTTTTAAAGGGACCGTTTAAATATTGTAAGTGTCATACAGTAGCGATTTCCACCAAAATTATAAGAATATAATATTTCCTACTGCAGCTTTCAATAGGTTGATACTTCATCTGTGTATCAAGATATATCCTGAACTACAGATTTTCATGGCATGTCATACCAAATCATTGCCGATGAAGTGAATGTTCAACCCTGTAGTCTGCAAAGTAGGGCTGCTCTGTTTGTGTTTCCTGTCAACTATTTTCCCATTGTAAAGGTGTCCTTTTCTTTGTCCTCTCCTGTAGGCAAGTACTACATAGCCACCATGACTATGATCACAGCCTCCACCTCTCTCACCATCTTCATCATGAACATTCATTTCTGTGGAGCTGAAGCCAAGCCAGTCCCTCACTGGGCGAAGGTCCTCATCATAGACTACATGTCTAAAATCTTCTTTGTCTACGAGGTGGGGGAGAACTGCACAACGCCGGAGAGTGAGAGGACCCCGCTGTACCCCGAGGAACCCATGGGCGAGAAGGCTAGCTACCTTGACGACCGTTTCCACGACATCTACTATCACGACAGCGACCCGTACAAGTACAGCAACGGCCATGGCGTGAACCATCACAACAAGCATCAGAAAAATCAGGCAAATGGCAACGCCAACAGCAACCGTCACCATTACAACAACCATAACAACCACGCTGCCAGGCTGGAGAGGGGTGAAGGGAAGTCCACACAGCGCTACCACCACATCGGGAGGGATGAACTGGACTACCAGGCCCCTCCTCATCCTCGAAACCTCCAGCACCTGAACGGAGGACTGAAGGAACGGCTCCTCTACCCCACGGAGAAGCTTCAAATCCCAGCATGCCCCTGTTGCTGCCCCTGCCTCCAACATAAACAGGTACATCACCATCTGTGTACTCACTGTACCTTCTTATCTGATTACTCCTCTTCTTCTAGAGTTTCTTTAACCTCTAATCGGGCACTTGGTTTAGGCCCCAGGCTACCAATGGTGCCTCATAAATTTATGGTTAAGACATGATTAATAGGTATTAAGCTATTTATACCAACTCAGCCAACAACGGCCAACTCGTGTAAACAAATGGCTTGGTGTGTGTGGAAAAATTAAGCAAAGCTAATAGTGCTGAGAAAAGGAGGAAACAGGAGGACACTAAAAGACAATACCCACCCCAGCCTGTTGCTGTCTGGCAAGAGATACAGAGGTATCTGCTGCTGTCCCACCAGACCTCAGAGCAGCTTCTTTCCTGCAAGAACATATAAATATTTCATAAAATGAATTATTTGCTATTTTCTAATATTTTTAGGCTAAAATGACACAATTTCAGTATTTTTCTCAAAGCATGACCTTTATTTTCCGATTTACATTCTGAATCTCCCAGATACATTGCCCATTTACATTGTAAATTTAATATGTCCCCTTTTAATAGAACTTCATGTGCAAAGTTTTAAAACATTTACAAACAATTAATTAGCTACTTTCTTTAAAAAACTACCATCTTCCCTGTGGTTCCACTATACTAACAATATTGTATCAGGTGGCAAAACAAGGCTTCTCTTTCTTGAACTTCTTGAAACTGCTGGCATAAATAATAATAAATAAATCAATATATAAACCTTTATATTATTCAGTATCTGTAGAGTACAGACCCCAAAACAGTGATAATCCCTTGGCAATGCATCCTCAGGATATTCAATGCCTGATTATTAAAGTTGTGAAAATGTAATCTTTCTTTTTTCATTTTTCAACCTATAAAATCATCCTTAAAAACACATCTCTAAAACAAAATTTAAATAAACAGGAAAAAATAACGACACTTTGTCGATGCTATGTTGTAGTGATATAAAGTGCACCCGCTTAATGCCCCTCCCCCGACATCATGTCGAATGACTTTATCTCCCATGATGCTTCATCTCTGCGTCTATTCCTCAGGTGGTGAAAAACATCCAGTATATCGCCAACTGCTTCCGTGAGCAGAGAGCCACTTGTGTCAAGGTGGCAGAGTGGAAGAAAGTTGCCAAGGTGATGGATAGGTTTTTCATGTGGATCTTCTTCGTCATGGTCTTCCTCATGAGCATCCTCATCATTGCCAAGGCATCCTGACAGCCTCCCTCATCATCATCTTTTTACCACGACAGCCTCCATCATTGCTGGACCTCAGTGTTACTTCAGAATCACCTCATTTTTACTCTGATGCAACACCAGATACTGAGAAACTGTATGTGATACGTCAGTATTGTGTTGCGTGCGTGTGTGTATGTGTGTGTATGTGTGTGGGGTTGTATAGGTTCATTGTTGTTTTTTTTGCTTTGACACAAAGAGGATGAGGTCGCTGCACACAATTCAACCATTTGACCGCACAAGAAACTCACAGCCTCTGGGTTAGTTAAAGTCAGGTGTGCTTGCATGTGTGACGGATCTGTAAGGCAATCTAGGCCTCGCCTTGAACACGCATGGACTCTCCATTATTGATGAGCGAACTGCCAGACATCCAGCTATAGGCATTACATTACTGACATTGCGTTTTAGGCACCCGGGTGATGCTGTTTTCCAGAGTCAGTTACAATGAGAGTGTGAGTAGAATAAATAATTATGAAACAAACTCCTATATGATCAAAAAGCAGGCAATTCCCCTCTCCTTCCTAAACTGATGATCCTCAGGAAAAAGCATGCAAGGTAAAGACATTAAAGCAAGCTGGAACTGTTTTTTCTGGTCTAGCTGTTAAGAAATCGGTTTAAATCATTTGTGAATACTTGGGTGTGATACTTGAAGAGAAAGGGTGTTAAAGAAAGGTGTTAAAACATTATATACAGTATTCTACCCTAAAACAACAGCTTCAAAATCATTTTCATGCTACACTGACTTGTAATAGGTTGGCGCCTCTCTCATTCCCACTCTGGGCTCCGTACGCCTGGTCTAGAAAGGAACCCTAGGTTTGCAAAACCTGTATGCTTTGTGTATTTATTGTGCACGTTTTACAAAATAATTATGTTTTATAATGTGCCAACCGCTATGGTTACGATTGGGTTTGATTTAGGGACAGAAAACACTCTCACAAGATTTTTCACAAGTCTGGGGTTTCCTTCTAGACACGACCTGTTCTCACAGAATGTAATGGGAGAGGTGTGTAATACTTTAAGCACTAAGTTACACCAGCAATGATTTTGGTAAAACTGGATGATATATCATAGAGAAAATGTTTTGTTGTTTTCGCTAAGATGTCCTCCAGCTGTTCTGCCTCAATTCTTGCTCTCGCTCTCAACTCTAGCTGCTATTAGCTAGTTAGCAGTTAGCTGCTTACTGCTTGTACAGGAGCTTTCTAATGCTGGGAGGAGGAGGTTTTCAGGCCTGGAGCAGGGGGAGAAATGCTGGCTAAAAGCAGCACTAGTGTCATGCCAGAGCTGGAGCCGCGCGAGCGAGCAGTGTAACCAGACTCAACCTCTATGTCAGAGGTGACAAGATCAAAAATGATCTTGACGGATAAAGCTAATAAGAAAAAAAAGAGACTGACCAGACAAGAGAAAGTGGACTGGATTTTTGTTGTCAACAAGAAATAAAAGACTTGAAGACACACACTAAGCTGGCCTTATAATATTAGCTGGCTTGTTAGGTTTTGTGTTGTTGCACTCGTTTGATGTTTGGTTGTGTTAGCAAAGTTGCTGACTTGCTAATATTGATCATAGGTAATGTTATTATAACAAATGCACATGTGCAGCTGTCCATATTCACCACAGCGGTGTATAAGTGAATTGCACTCTGAAACTTGGGGCACCAAATTGCAAAAAAGCATGTGATGTTGCTTTAACCTTTCTAACTTTTTAGCACAATATTCAGACCTTAAAGCCTACCTCTAGAGCATCGACGGTGGATGTGTTGTACCTTTTGACTAACTTATGCTTTCCTCATTTGTCCAGTAAAAAAAATAAACTGTTGATATCTTGTTATTAAATATGGTTTTACTCACTGTCCCAGCAGTTTACATTATTGTACAAATCTAAAGTACATATGGGTGTATATATACATTTTGCAAAACTTTATTTTTTTTTGCATAGAAAATCTATTTTGTTTAATTTCTGTAAAATCATTGGTTTTGCATATAGAGAAGTTAATGTCCTTTTGAAAGATGAAATAATATCCATGATTACAGTACTTGTGAAAAAAATGTTGAAAAAAAAACCCCCAAACAACCTAAATTAAAAAAACGAATTTTCTGTTTATTTAGGGCAAATGTCATTATGCTGACCGTATTCTGAAAAATGATATTGTCTGCAAGCATTTTGTCACAAATTTACCCTCGTTTTATCGTACTGTTGCCAGTTACCATGTCAACAATTGTCAATTTCCTGTGCATCTGAAAATATTCTACTTCTCTCTCCTGTGGGAGGCGACCTTTGAACACAAAACAATAAATATATTTAAACATTTCAGTAAATGTAAAAATGTTAACACATTGTATTGTACTATTATATGTGGTTCAGTTATCATTGGAGGATGCACAGCTCAACTGTTTCACACTATTGATGCAACTGTTGAACACTGAAGATTTGGTTGGATCCTTACTGTAAGAAATATACAGATTAATACATTACTAATACATCAGTTAAAGCAAGAAGGTGAGAATGGGCAGCTAAATGTTTTCAGGGACACTGAAACGTGTGCAATCATAACAGTCTTCATTATTAAACTATTATTGAGGACACACAGTCTCAGAGACATGAAGCTTTGTACACAGTTTAGCAGGATGAACTTGAATGATCTGGTTTAGTTTCTGTTCCCCCAGAAGCCTCTAGAGGGCAGATTGACTGTAATCACAGAGTTACTGACTGAACGACTGAAGGATGGATGAAGGATGTCTTTCACACATAACAAAGTGAACATATGTTTGAAACGAGTCTAATAGGAAGCTTAATGATACCAAAAGACATAAAAGACACGGAATTTGAAAAGTGTTAGCAGATCAGTGGATATAAGGAGTAAGTAGAAGCCCCGGAAGTTGTGTTTATGACATAAGAATAAATGAAAAAAGGTTTTGCCAAGATAATTTCCTTATGCTTTTCATTGGGGAAAAAAGGTTTCTCTCCCCCAGAAAATTTTGTTTTTGTTGTTGTAATATTCATTTCAGTGCACTGCTAACCCATGACATTAATATTTTCTTCAGAGATGGGAAGAAACTAAGTAAAAACACTTTGTTACTGTACTTTAGTAGATTTTTCAGTTATTTGTACTTAATTTGAGTATTTCTGACAACTTTTTACTTTTGCTCGCTACATTCTGACACAAATATCGGTACTTTCTACTCCTTCCATTTTCAAAACAGTCTCGTTATTTTCGTTTTACTGCCAGATGAAAAAAATGAAAACGGAGTACCAAGAAGAAAACAGCGTAAAAGATGTAAAAAGATATAAAGATGTAACAAGACAAAAATTATGCAAAAGATGTAACAGGACATAACGAGATTAAAACAAAGTAAAATGCATAAGAAGACAAAAACAACATAAAAGATGTAACAAGAAGAAACAGAGCAGAGTAAAAGTAAAACGTAAAAATGTCCATCAGAGGGCCACTTTTTAATTTTATACTTTGACTACAAGTCAGGACCTGTACTTTCTCACTTTTACTTGAGTAAAAAAGTTGAATCAGTTCTACTTTTACCAAAGTTTTTTTAAACACAAGTATCTGAGCTTGTACTTGAATACAGAATGTGTGCACTTTTGCACTTTTCTTAATATATGTGTGCATACATATGTATGTACCTTGTGTGTTTAGTGTACAAAGAAAATTAAAACTCATCTGGAAGAAAATATTTTGTTCTATTTAGAACATGGGGGGAACTTCAGCCTCTTCTAGCTGATGTGAGTATTAGAACAACAAACACTCAGGTGAAAAAAAGAAATTAAGGAATGTAGAAAGTTAATTTAGATCAGATTTGGAAGATAGATCAAAAAAAAATTTTCTCACTTGCTTCTCAGGCCTTCCCTAAGTAACAGTCCAATAGTTGTCAGAAAAGGTAAAAGATGAATAAAAACTAAGTAAGAGCTGTTTTAAGGATGTACGCAGGACAAACTTTGATAGGCATTCTGATTTGTTATAAATGTTTTTCTGAGTCTTAACTGTAGAATCAATGAATTGTTAAGACATTGATTGGGAAAAAATCAACGAATCAGTAAGAGTTCCCCCACAAGTGAACCTGGTCATTTACAATACAACATATAAATCTATAGTCTTAGATTACCCATCATGATAAATAAACATATCTGTGCCGGTATTGTGACATTTGTGATATAATTTCTCATTCACTAGAGATGAATAGTCAGATATATTTCGACCTCGAGCTGAAGTTAATTCTGATCCCTATAAACAGATGTTCTAATTTACAGACTCCATCGCCTCCCTGACTGACTGAACATCTTTCTTTAGGCAGTATTTAAATAGATTAAATTAATAAAGTCACAAAAGAGAGAGTAATAATAACAGTAACACAATCAGGAAAAAAAAGACAGATGAATCCATTTGAATTCACTTTAAATTAATATAAATGCTCTGCCTAAAGTCTCATTCACTTCATGGTAGAAACAGTCAATAACTTGTCTGTTTTATTGATCCCTGCTGGTTCCTAAACAACAACTGACCAGCAAACTTTTAAGACAGGAAGACCCAACAATCAAATGACCAGTTTGCTGTACTTTGATCACTCTTACTAATTCACAAACCCCTCTCACACAGAGAATCTCAGCCTTCTTCCCAGATGTTTGCCTCAGCTGGACTATGACCTCCTGCTGGAGTGTGTGTGCTCAGAGATAAGACCTGCTGCTCTGAGCGTTTCAGAGACAGACTATTGGTCCACACTTTCTCCAGACTGATATTAGACACACGGTGATGGTGATGGTTAGAGTTCAGAGGGGTTTAACATGTCACACCTACAGAGTTAAGGTCTATAAAGTGATGTGCTCTTCTCTTTTCTTCTCACTTTATGGAGGAAAGTGACCAGAAACAGCATGTTGTCCATCAGAAAACAGCTGCCTGCCGTCAGTGTTGCAGGTAGGTTTTCTTTCTTTCTTTCTTTCTTTTTTTATTCAAACATAACATTCTCCTTTTTCATCTCTTCAGGCAGGAAGCTGAATTCCTCCTCCACAGAGACCAGACTGGTTTTGTTGGGGAGGACTGGCAGTGGTAAAAGCTCCACCGCCAACTCCATCCTGGGCCGTAAGGTCTTCGACTCAAAGGTTAGCAGCTTCTCTGTCACGCAACGCTGTCGCAGAGCCTGTGGAGAGTTTCGTGGGCGACACCTGACGCTCCTGGACACTGCGGGGCTGCTGGACACTCATCAGACTCCACAGGAGGTGCAAAGGGAGCTGAGAAGGAGTGTTAGCCTCCTGTATCCCGGTCCCCACGTGTTCCTTCTTGTCATTCAGATTGGGAGATTCACTCAGGAGGAGAAGGAGGCGGTGCGGCAGCTGAAACAGGCATTGGGTAATCATGTTTTGAGCTTCTCTGTGGTGGTTTTTACCCACGGAGACCTCTTGGAATAAGGTTAATCAGTGCAGCAGTGTCTTATAGACGAGTACAGGGATCTGAGCGAGCTGGTGTCCGGATGTGGGGGCAGATACTGTGTCTTCAACAACCACAGCTCCAAGAAGGAACGGGTGTCCGAGCTGCTCGCCTTAGTGGACAGCATGATGCAGGGAAATGGAGGAATCTTCTACAGCATCAAGATGCTCCAGAGTGCAGAGGAAGACGTGGCTGCAGGAGGAGAGGAGGCTGCTGGACGAGAAGCAGGAGATGTTAAAAAAGGAGCAGGAGGCAGCAATGAAAGAACTGCATGAAAAAGAGCTGGAGAGGATTCGGCAAGAAAGCAAGAGGGAGATGGAGGAGCTGAAGAGGAAACATGAGCAGGAGAAACAGGCCTTCAGACGAGAGATGGAGGAGAATGAGGAGAAGGAGAGGAAGATACAAGAGATGGCGAGAGTGACGCAGATACGTAGGGAGCAGGAGAGGAGGGAAGCTCTTCAAGAGAAGCTTGATGAAGTTACTAAAACACTGGAGGAGCAGACTGAGCGGGAGGAGAAAATGAGGAGAGCAATGGAGGAGAAACTGCAGAAGGAAAGAGCAGAAAATGAAAAGAAAGAAAGAGAGAGGGAACTTCAGCTACTACAGAAGGAGCAAGCCATCAAGCAGAGGGAGGAGATGAAGAGAGACGCTTTGCAGAAGGAGCTGGAGAGACTGACCCAGAGATTAGAGGAGCAGAGAAGAAAGGAAGAGGACAGGAAAAAGCAAATGGAGAACCTGCTCAAGCATGAGAGGGAGGAGAACCAGAGAGTGACTGACATACAGATAGAGAATCAGAGAGTGGAGAAACGGAGAACCATGGCCCTCCAGCTGGAGCTAAAGCTTGTCCGAATGAAACTCGAGCAACAAAAAATGAGTGAAGAAAACCTCAAGAGGCAGCTGGAGGAGAACCTGCGGAGGGAGAGGGTGAGGTGTGACGAGGAAATGTCTATGCTTAAAAAGCAATGTGACAAGAAGTGCTCAGAGCTGTGCGATGAGGCAATCAGGAAGAAGTCTGCAGAGAGACAAAGCACAGTGACAACTGTGACCGGATATGTGCAGGAAATGGGACTGCTGGGGCTGAACGCAGCTTTAAGGAGTGTTGGAGCTTCCTGCTGCATTCAGTAACAGCATGAAGAGTTCTACAGTGCATGTTAATCTACAAACCTCAATTCAAAAATATTTGGGACCTTGTGCAAGAAGTAGTAAATATACCCTCTGAACATTTTCCAAGAAAGTGTGATACATCACCTTTTCTTTTAACAACACTCTGAGGACACTAACTGTGAAGTTTTGAAAGTGAAATTCACTTGCCTTTTGCTTCTTGGAGCCAAACAGTGTGATTCAAGACCCCTGCAGATTCTGCATCATCCTGCAAAAGAAAAAAAAGAAAGAAAGAAAAAAAAAAACCAATAATGAATACTGGAACCCAAGATATTCATTTAAAAATTATCTTTTTCACTTGACCCTAAAATGACATAATCAACACTGAAACAAACAAACAAACATTCATCCAGTGTTTCTGTTGTTTAAACCTATATAATTAAACAATTTTACATGTCAATTAGTCAAACAAATCTATGTAAAATTACAGAACCAGTGCTTCTCTTACTGTTAATTGTCACTAACTGTATCTTTTTGTAAAGGTATTAACAGAATAAAAGTGTACTTTTTGTCTATTACATAAAAATAAATGCACCAACTTAAGATAAATTATTAATAAATGTATTTTAACAATCCTTTTATGTTATCTCTTTTGCTTCAGTCACACTTGTATTAGCTACAAATTGGACCAGGATTGACTTCCAAACTAGTTGTGATGTCACAAATCATGCTTGTAGCCCCGCCCCTTAAAAACAGATTTTTAATGAGCACAGAGAAACTTTCCACTTTCAGCAGATGAAAATAAAGACAGCCATCTTCTGTCAAACTCTGCACACACACCATCCTGCACAGTGAAGCTTAAACATGCAACTGTGGGAACATAAAGAAAAACATATTTTTATTATTATTCAGGAATGTAAACGTACAATATGTTTCGATTTTTTTTATTATGATTTTTAGATTCAACCACGAACTCACAGTTAGGAAAAGAAAGGCCATGCACGCTCATGTGAAAGCAATTTCATTTCAACAAATGGATGTAATTCCAGTGTGTCCTAAATCAGCAAATGCACAAAAATAGTACAAACTCTCAAAAATGCTGGAGATAATCTGATTATCAACTCCCCGCCCTCTGCTTCAGACTGTCTGTCTCTGTTTCCACCATCTAAATCTGTATTCAAACAAACACCCTGTTGCCATTAATAAAGATCAAATATTGCTTGAGCACCATTTCAGTGCTCCTCACCGACGCTCCAACTTCAGCTGTGCCATCTGGTTCTGTCCTCGGCCAGAAAGTATGCTTTTATCACAGCAGCATATCCTGGTTGCCCAGTTGAATTTGACAAAGGCTTTCACGGCAGTTACTGTTTCAGCGCATGCGCACATCAGTTACCATGGTTACACGTCACTCACAGTAGCCTATTCTTTAATGGTAATAGAACGCATTAATGTTGTTGTTAGCTAGCTCAGCTAACACACTTAGTTAGCCTGTTTTTGCTAGCATTTCCAAAACAGACAACAAAGAACACACACACACACGCACAAAAACAAAACAAAACGCAGCATCAGAGTGGGAAATCTGCTGTGAAACAAACTGTAAATATAATGAAATATTAAATATATGTAAATATTACTGTGACATCAAGAAAGAAGAAGACATTGTCAGGAGTCGACAAACACTGGTAAGTTTCAATAAAACATTATGGCTACAAAGTTGCTGGTGCTAACATCAAGACTATACTTTAGCATTGCACATAATGTCCAAATAGTTTTCTCTGTTCTGAAAAATGCACCTTGGTGTCTCCTCTTCCTCTATAGTCACCATAAATTCAGCCATTATCTTATGTACCTTTAGTTTTTTCACTTTTGAGACTGTTGTGGGTCCCCTTAAAATTTTCTGAGGAAAATGGCTGCTGTAGACCTTCTGGCAACACATAAGACAATACCGAAGTAGCTAAAGGTCAAACACTTAGAGATGAAGGGTTTTCCCTCACAACATACTAAAGAAGTACTTATTTTTTCCTATGACATTCTTACATGAAAATTTGAAGGAAATAAGTGGTTTTAAGCAACCAGGCACTGGCAGAACATGTTGTTCTTACTTATATTTTTGTATGGATTAAACAAATGACCTATAATATGTTAATTTGTGATCTTCAGAGGCATTATGACAAAATAAAGGCTGTTTCCAGTCTTTGAGAAAAGCATCATAGCGGCTGCAGCATCATATTTACTGTAAAGACGTGAGGGTGGTATGTTCTCACCTAACTCAGTTCTAAAAGGTCAAACTACTTCCTTTAACTTTAACTTAGTTTTTTTTTTGTTGGCCACTTGGGTGCAGTAGAAACAACATTATAATTCATGTGGATTTGTGTAGTGTTCTGCCCACATGATAAATATAAACTCAGTATTTACTCTCTTTTAGTTCTCATTTTTGTCTCTGTCAGCTCCTAACTTTGAGCTATCTGGCTCTTTAGCTGCTAAATATTCCACTATGTTCTCCAGTTAGTTGTTTACTGTGCATGTCTGCTGTTTGGTACTGAGCAGGTGGGTGTGCAGTGTTTTTTTTTTAAGTTAAGTGAAGTTAATTCTGATCCCTATAAACAGATGTTCTAATTTACAGACTCCATCGCCTCCCTGACTGACTGAACATCTTTCTTTAGGCAGTATTTAAATAGATTAAATTAATAAAGTCACAAAAGAGAGAGTAATAATAACAGTAACACAATCAGGAAAAAAAAGATAGATGAATCCATTTGAATTCACTTTAAATTAATATAAATGCTCTGCCTAAAGTCTCATTCACTTCATGGTAGAAACAGTCAATAACTTGTCTGTTTTATTGATCCCTGCTGGTTCCTAAACAACAACTGACCAGCAAACTTTTAAGACAGGAAGACCCAACAATCAAATGACCAGTTTGCTGTACTTTGATCACTCTTACTAATTCACAAACCCCTCTCACACAGAGAATCTCAGCCTTCTTCCCAGATGTTTGCCTCAGCTGGACTATGACCTCCTGCTGGAGTGTGTGTGCTCAGAGATAAGACCTGCTGCTCTGAGCGTTTCAGAGACAGACTATTGGTCCACACTTTCTCCAGACTGATATTAGACACACGGTGATGGTGATGGTTAGAGTTCAGAGGGGTTTAACATGTCACACCTACAGAGTTAAGGTCTATAAAGTGATGTGCTCTTCTCTTTTCTTCTCACTTTATGGAGGAAAGTGACCAGAAACAGCATGTTGTCCATCAGAAAACAGCTGCCTGCCGTCAGTGTTGCAGGTAGGTTTTCTTTCTTTCTTTCTTTCTTTTTTTATTCAAACATAACATTCTCCTTTTTCATCTCTTCAGGCAGGAAGCTGAATTCCTCCTCCACAGAGACCAGACTGGTTTTGTTGGGGAGGACTGGCAGTGGTAAAAGCTCCACCGCCAACTCCATCCTGGGCCGTAAGGTCTTCGACTCAAAGGTTAGCAGCTTCTCTGTCACGCAACGCTGTCGCAGAGCCTGTGGAGAGTTTCGTGGGCGACACCTGACGCTCCTGGACACTGCGGGGCTGCTGGACACTCATCAGACTCCACAGGAGGTGCAAAGGGAGCTGAGAAGGAGTGTTAGCCTCCTGTATCCCGGTCCCCACGTGTTCCTTCTTGTCATTCAGATTGGGAGATTCACTCAGGAGGAGAAGGAGGCGGTGCGGCAGCTGAAACAGGCATTGGGTAATCATGTTTTGAGCTTCTCTGTGGTGGTTTTTACCCACGGAGACCTCTTGGAATAAGGTTAATCAGTGCAGCAGTGTCTTATAGACGAGTACAGGGATCTGAGCGAGCTGGTGTCCGGATGTGGGGGCAGATACTGTGTCTTCAACAACCACAGCTCCAAGAAGGAACGGGTGTCCGAGCTGCTCGCCTTAGTGGACAGCATGATGCAGGGAAATGGAGGAATCTTCTACAGCATCAAGATGCTCCAGAGTGCAGAGGAAGACGTGGCTGCAGGAGGAGAGGAGGCTGCTGGACGAGAAGCAGGAGATGTTAAAAAAGGAGCAGGAGGCAGCAATGAAAGAACTGCATGAAAAAGAGCTGGAGAGGATTCGGCAAGAAAGCAAGAGGGAGATGGAGGAGCTGAAGAGGAAACATGAGCAGGAGAAACAGGCCTTCAGACGAGAGATGGAGGAGAATGAGGAGAAGGAGAGGAAGATACAAGAGATGGCGAGAGTGACGCAGATACGTAGGGAGCAGGAGAGGAGGGAAGCTCTTCAAGAGAAGCTTGATGAAGTTACTAAAACACTGGAGGAGCAGACTGAGCGGGAGGAGAAAATGAGGAGAGCAATGGAGGAGAAACTGCAGAAGGAAAGAGCAGAAAATGAAAAGAAAGAAAGAGAGAGGGAACTTCAGCTACTACAGAAGGAGCAAGCCATCAAGCAGAGGGAGGAGATGAAGAGAGACGCTTTGCAGAAGGAGCTGGAGAGACTGACCCAGAGATTAGAGGAGCAGAGAAGAAAGGAAGAGGACAGGAAAAAGCAAATGGAGAACCTGCTCAAGCATGAGAGGGAGGAGAACCAGAGAGTGACTGACATACAGATAGAGAATCAGAGAGTGGAGAAACGGAGAACCATGGCCCTCCAGCTGGAGCTAAAGCTTGTCCGAATGAAACTCGAGCAACAAAAAATGAGTGAAGAAAACCTCAAGAGGCAGCTGGAGGAGAACCTGCGGAGGGAGAGGGTGAGGTGTGACGAGGAAATGTCTATGCTTAAAAAGCAATGTGACAAGAAGTGCTCAGAGCTGTGCGATGAGGCAATCAGGAAGAAGTCTGCAGAGAGACAAAGCACAGTGACAACTGTGACCGGATATGTGCAGGAAATGGGACTGCTGGGGCTGAACGCAGCTTTAAGGAGTGTTGGAGCTTCCTGCTGCATTCAGTAACAGCATGAAGAGTTCTACAGTGCATGTTAATCTACAAACCTCAATTCAAAAATATTTGGGACCTTGTGCAAGAAGTAGTAAATATACCCTCTGAACATTTTCCAAGAAAGTGTGATACATCACCTTTTCTTTTAACAACACTCTGAGGACACTAACTGTGAAGTTTTGAAAGTGAAATTCACTTGCCTTTTGCTTCTTGGAGCCAAACAGTGTGATTCAAGACCCCTGCAGATTCTGCATCATCCTGCAAAAGAAAAAAAAGAAAGAAAGAAAAAAAAAAACCAATAATGAATACTGGAACCCAAGATATTCATTTAAAAATTATCTTTTTCACTTGACCCTAAAATGACATAATCAACACTGAAACAAACAAACAAACATTCATCCAGTGTTTCTGTTGTTTAAACCTATATAATTAAACAATTTTACATGTCAATTAGTCAAACAAATCTATGTAAAATTACAGAACCAGTGCTTCTCTTACTGTTAATTGTCACTAACTGTATCTTTTTGTAAAGGTATTAACAGAATAAAAGTGTACTTTTTGTCTATTACATAAAAATAAATGCACCAACTTAAGATAAATTATTAATAAATGTATTTTAACAATCCTTTTATGTTATCTCTTTTGCTTCAGTCACACTTGTATTAGCTACAAATTGGACCAGGATTGACTTCCAAACTAGTTGTGATGTCACAAATCATGCTTGTAGCCCCGCCCCTTAAAAACAGATTTTTAATGAGCACAGAGAAACTTTCCACTTTCAGCAGATGAAAATAAAGACAGCCATCTTCTGTCAAACTCTGCACACACACCATCCTGCACAGTGAAGCTTAAACATGCAACTGTGGGAACATAAAGAAAAACATATTTTTATTATTATTCAGGAATGTAAACGTACAATATGTTTCGATTTTTTTTATTATGATTTTTAGATTCAACCACGAACTCACAGTTAGGAAAAGAAAGGCCATGCACGCTCATGTGAAAGCAATTTCATTTCAACAAATGGATGTAATTCCAGTGTGTCCTAAATCAGCAAATGCACAAAAATAGTACAAACTCTCAAAAATGCTGGAGATAATCTGATTATCAACTCCCCGCCCTCTGCTTCAGACTGTCTGTCTCTGTTTCCACCATCTAAATCTGTATTCAAACAAACACCCTGTTGCCATTAATAAAGATCAAATATTGCTTGAGCACCATTTCAGTGCTCCTCACCGACGCTCCAACTTCAGCTGTGCCATCTGGTTCTGTCCTCGGCCAGAAAGTATGCTTTTATCACAGCAGCATATCCTGCGTGTCTCTGAGTGTGTGTTTATGTGTGTGTGTGTGTGTGTCTGTGGGGGTATTAAATTTAGAGTGCACTGTCATGACAGTTTGTGGTCTGAACAATACTGCCTGAAGATAGCAGGTAGAGGAGGGGCAATGCATTACAATACACCATCTGTAAAAGTAAAGCAATAGTTTGACATTTTTGGGTTAGCTTAACTTAGCATGAACTTAGCAAACAGACTAAAGTAGATGGAAACAGTCAGCCTGGCTCTCCACTGGTTGCCCAGTTGAATTTGACAAAGGCTTTCACGGCAGTTACTGTTTCAGCGCATGCGCACATCAGTTACCATGGTTACACGTCACTCACAGTAGCCTATTCTTTAATGGTAATAGAACGCATTAATGTTGTTGTTAGCTAGCTCAGCTAACACACTTAGTTAGCCTGTTTTTGCTAGCATTTCCAAAACAGACAACAAAGAACACACACACACACGCACAAAAACAAAACAAAACGCAGCATCAGAGTGGGAAATCTGCTGTGAAACAAACTGTAAATATAATGAAATATTAAATATATGTAAATATTACTGTGACATCAAGAAAGAAGAAGACATTGTCAGGAGTCGACAAACACTGGTAAGTTTCAATAAAACATTATGGCTACAAAGTTGCTGGTGCTAACATCAAGACTATACTTTAGCATTGCACATAATGTCCAAATAGTTTTCTCTGTTCTGAAAAATGCACCTTGGTGTCTCCTCTTCCTCTATAGTCACCATAAATTCAGCCATTATCTTATGTACCTTTAGTTTTTTCACTTTTGAGACTGTTGTGGGTCCCCTTAAAATTTTCTGAGGAAAATGGCTGCTGTAGACCTTCTGGCAACACATAAGACAATACCGAAGTAGCTAAAGGTCAAACACTTAGAGATGAAGGGTTTTCCCTCACAACATACTAAAGAAGTACTTATTTTTTCCTATGACATTCTTACATGAAAATTTGAAGGAAATAAGTGGTTTTAAGCAACCAGGCACTGGCAGAACATGTTGTTCTTACTTATATTTTTGTATGGATTAAACAAATGACCTATAATATGTTAATTTGTGATCTTCAGAGGCATTATGACAAAATAAAGGCTGTTTCCAGTCTTTGAGAAAAGCATCATAGCGGCTGCAGCATCATATTTACTGTAAAGACGTGAGGGTGGTATGTTCTCACCTAACTCAGTTCTAAAAGGTCAAACTACTTCCTTTAACTTTAACTTAGTTTTTTTTTTGTTGGCCACTTGGGTGCAGTAGAAACAACATTATAATTCATGTGGATTTGTGTAGTGTTCTGCCCACATGATAAATATAAACTCAGTATTTACTCTCTTTTAGTTCTCATTTTTGTCTCTGTCAGCTCCTAACTTTGAGCTATCTGGCTCTTTAGCTGCTAAATATTCCACTATGTTCTCCAGTTAGTTGTTTACTGTGCATGTCTGCTGTTTGGTACTGAGCAGGTGGGTGTGCAGTGTTTTTTTTTTAGTTTTTATTCACTGACAACAGCTGCAAACAGGGTGTTTTGACTTTTGACTTGGTCTTATTTTTACATTACTGTTCCTGGATTTAGACAAAACAAAACAAAACAAAACAAAACAAAACAAATAAATACTTGAAGAAAGAGAAAATCGTCATATCTGGTCTGTTGGAAAGCTTCTGTCTTCCCAGGACAGTCAAGATACATTATCTGTCTCTTGTCAGGTGCACTGGTTGCCTGGTGATGTACATTTGGATTAATGAACCTGTAGAAAATGTAAAACCAGGACTCTGGGATTCAACAATAAATCGGTACAACTGATTAAAACACTGTACCAAAAAGCTTCTGCTAGAATTAAAATAAATGATATTTGACCAAGAAAATATGGTTGCAGAGATCAACCAGTCAGGGATGTTGTTTGTTGCCAATCCTGTTTGCAATTTTTATTGAGCCTTTAGCTCAAGCAGTCTGACAAAATAAAGAACTCAAAGGGTTCACAATAAAAGGTGTGGAACATAAAATTGGGCTTTTTGCTGATGACATAATAGCTTTCCTCGAACAACCAAGCACAACGCTTCCTAACCTGATGAAACTCTTAGAAACATATGGCCATCTCTCAGGGTATAAAATCAATATTTCTAAAACTCAGATTTTAGCTTTCAATTATATTCCACCAAAAACAATCCAGGAATCATATGACCTTAACTGGAACCTCAAGTCAATTAAATATTTGAGTGTGACGATCATTTTTTTTCATTTGAATAGATTTGATTGGCCTCATCAGGAACGCCCATTTGCGGTGCAATTAATAACATTGGATTGAACTAAAAAAATATACTGTATATTGAGAGTATTATGAAGAAATGTGTGATTTATTTTGTGATGTAATATTTGCAGCAACAATTAAAATTCTTCAAGTGCTCTTTCACTGACCTTTCCTTAGCCCAGCCCCTTTTGGCTCTGTGCTCCAGTAACAGTTGGGCAATCTTGGTACCTGGTGGAACGTTGATCAACTTTCGCCTTTACTATTTCCTGTAATTCACTGTGTTACGCTTGTCAGTTTTCCCCAACACTGTTCCACCTAGTCCTGCCATACTGAGCTCTGATTGGCTGTAAGTGGCATTTTGGCTAAATTTATCAAGGGTTTTGTGGCGGATGAACAGATTAAACACAAGACTCTCACCCAGCTGCACTGGGCTTCATGTCCCATGTGAAGCTAAATGTCACTGGCAACTTAGTTGACTTATTATTTTCATTAAAAAAAAAAAAAAATCACTTTACAGTCACAGTTTAGTGAGATTCAGGCACAAAAACTACTTGGAAAGTTGTTGTATCCTTGGATGCTAAACCTACTGAGGGCAACACTGCCACATCGGGCTGTGACACCAACTTCAGAACCAAGGAGATGAGAACTGAAGGGGGACTTCACTAAGTTTAGTCTACTGAGTGACACACAGACATTCAAAATACACATCCTCTGCTCTTGGTGCACAGAAAACATGCATTTAGAGAAAGATGCATAAGCTGAATCTGTTCTTTGTGAAATTACAGGTGCAGTGAAGAAGCAATCAGAGGACCGAGCAGGCGTCATTCTCAGCACCTTCATGTCTATGATCTGCTGAAGGAACCATAAAGGCTTGAGCAGGTGATAAGATCAGTTAAATGAAATGGCTCCATTTAAAAAAAAAAAAAGGATCAGAACTACAGACCAACTTGTGATGGGATCACAGCTGTGACATTCAAACCCATAAGTACTTACATTAGTGTTACTACATTATTACATGAGTACTTAGCACTCATGGCTCCACACCCATCTTACACACCTTACACACCTTTAAAGGTTTG
This sequence comes from Lutjanus erythropterus, assembly GCF_056507025.1. Taxonomy (NCBI): domain Eukaryota; kingdom Metazoa; phylum Chordata; class Actinopteri; order Lutjaniformes; family Lutjanidae; genus Lutjanus; species Lutjanus erythropterus. The sequence continues at coordinate 21,565,097 of NC_139319.1, read as the reverse complement.
TGACTAGAATGTCATCGGTTCAATCCCCAGACCAGCAGGACAAACACATGTGAGCCCCAGGCAGTCTGATCTACATTGCAGATCACTGTAGACTGTAGATCTTAAGGGCAGTTATATAAACGTTTATAACTGTGACAGACATAAAACCCCCCTGCCAAAATGCTTAAAACCATGTCTTGTCATCTTGGAAGCTTCATTATTAAACTAAAATAGCCCCTTTTCTCTCACCCTGGTACATTTACAGCACATTCAGTAAATTTTAGATAAATATATAGATAAATGGATTTAGTCTCCATTATTTTATCTTATTCATCTATTCAGTATGCCCTCTACGTTTTATTTTATTGCCTCAAAGTTTTAAAAAAATATGTTATCTGTTTTATTTCTTTATTTTTTGCTTCTTCATTTTCAGCACTTTTATGTGACTAATTATATTTATAGTGAAATGTAAAGCCCTTTGTATCTGTATCTGTTGAGAAAGGTGCTGTATTAATAAAAATTACTCAGTATTTTATCCTTGTTAACGGCACTTTCTCAATTTACGCAGCTCAGTTCTACAAAACCATCCACGTCCTGGGGCTGAGTGAAGCATAAGACGGGACAAAAACATTGGGGAAAAGAAGGGGAAAATTAAACAATGATGCTGAAATAAAGGAAACTAACGCAGAGATCATTTAAAATGGTTTGGCATGTTTTTCTTCTCTCAGGTGACAAACTTCTCTCAGCCCTGTGAGCCTCTGCTCTGTGCTCTCAGCAGTGAGGACCAGCTGGTGGTGCATGTGGTCTCTCGTAAATCTGCTCTGCGCTCAGAGCTGCAACACACATCAGTCTGACTGGAGCAGGACGCGGTCTCTCCACTCCCTGGGACTCTGTTTTTTTTTTTTTTCTGTTAATGGTGAATGGATGTCTCTCTCGTCCTTGTAGTTTGACATATGGCGCAGCGCAGCACCGGGCAATGAATAACACAATCGGCAGCCAGGAGGAGTTACCGGCGCACAGAGCTTTAACGGGATGCGTCCTGGCGCTGCTCATCATTTGGACGCTTTTGGGTAACTTCACGGTGTGCGCGGCCGTTTGCCGCTACCGGCACTTGCGCGCCAAAGTGACCAACATCTTCATTGTGTCCCTGGCTCTGTCGGACCTGCTGGTCGCCGTGCTGGTGATGCCATGGAAAGCCGTGGCTGAAGTGGCGGGTTTCTGGCCGTTTGGAGGCTTCTGCAAGACCTGGCTGGCCTGCGACATCATGTGCTCCACCGCCTCCATCCTCAACCTGTGCGTCATCAGTGTGGACCGGTACTGGGCCATCTCCAGCCCTTTCCGCTACGAGAGGAGCATGAACAAGAAGGTGGCCTCAGTTATGATCGGTGTGACCTGGACGGTCTCCGTGGTCATCTCTTTTGTCCCCGTGCAGCTGAACTGGCACCGCGCGGAGATCGGTGACGCGGAGAATTTGGCGCCTCAGAGCGCTGATGGGAGCTGTGACTCCAGCCTTAGCCGCACATACGCCATCTCCTCCTCCCTCATCAGCTTCTACATCCCGGTGGCCATCATGATCGTCACATACACACGCATCTACCGAATAGCACAAATGCAGATCCGGATGATCTCCTCCTTAGAGCGCGCGGCGGAACATGCGCAGAGTTGCCGTTCAGACGCACCTGAACATTTTCCTCACCTGTGCGCGGAAATCCGCGCCAACTCATACCAGTCTCACATCCGGGTTCCCCCTGATCCTCATCGCTCTGATCAGTCCCACCGGGAGCTCAAAGTGTCCATCAGAAAAGAGACCAAAGTCCTGAAAACACTGAGCATCATCATGGGTGTGTTTGTTTGCTGCTGGCTGCCGTTCTTTGTCCTCAACTGCGCTCTGCCCTTCTGCCCCGGACCAGAGGCCCCAGGGGCCCAGCGGGGCCCTTACTGTGTCAGTGAAAAAACCTTCGATGTCTTCGTGTGGATCGGCTGGAGCAACTCGTCCCTGAACCCGGTCATCTATGCGTTCAACGCGGACTTCAGAGACGCCTTCCTGCGCCTGCTGCGCTGCCGCGGACGAGGCTGCTGCGCCGCGGTGAGCGCAGCCGTGGAGACCGTAATGGCGAGCAACGAGGTCGGTCACCTGAGACAGGACGGCCCGCTGAACGTGAAGCTGAGTGTCTCCTGCACCACGAGGACCGGGGGGAGCGAGGACAGCGGGAATACGACAGTGACTGTATTTTATCACAAAGGGACAAACTCAGAGCAGGTGAAGGACACTGAGGAGAGTAACGACAGAGACAGACTGACGCAGATTCCGATATGAGTGACAGTTGATGAAAGGTGGGGGTCAGGGAGCACATCCAACCCCACATACAGGGACAGACAGAAAAGAAGCACTGACGCACAGTGAGTTCACTCCCGAGGTCAGTCAAACATCCATGTGAACAAAAAAGGCTATATAAAAATGACATGATCACAAGGCACATAATAATACATATTAACCCTATTTATACCAGGTTTGGGGAGTAACAGAGTACAGGTGACGTGATTACATAATTAGGATACAAAGAAAATGTAACTGTATTGTATTACAGTTACAGAAATATAAGATGTAAACAGATTAAGTATAAATTTAAAATACACTTCAAATAAAGAACATCCTGCTTACATGTGCAGTGGCACATTACAACATTTACCAGTCTCACAACACCACTCAGGTCTCAGGGAAACCGGCTAATCTTAGTTACCAATTCATCATCTCTTGAAAAAAAATGCTTTAATTAGGTGAAAATGTCCATTATCTTGTCTCATCTTGTCTCTACATCTAACTTAAGAAACAGTTAAGACCAAACACTAACATTACCTACACAGACCAACTGCAAACAATAGCTGCAAAGAAATCCAGTTAGCTAGCTAACTCCCTACTACTACCACTACTGTTGGTGATGATGCTGGGATGGTGTGTGTGAATAAGTTTAAAGTTTGAGTGTGAAGTATAAATAACATCAAACAAATTACATTTAAATGGGCATAATTACCATTATTAATCTAAACGTGCACTAAACGTAATCAAGTTACATTACTTTGATATTGTAATACTTGGATTAAGTTACTGACTACATTTTTAACAAGTAATTAGTAATTATATTGGACTAAATTTTTAAAATAACCCTTCTAGAAATATGAAAAACACAGAGGCCACATACTAACATGTCACTTAGTCTGCTAAAACAGTAAGAATGTGAGATTTGTAAGTGTGTCCAGAACCTTAGGATTAAAAAAGGGTACAATGAGCATACCTTCTCTGGGAAATATTACAGTATGCAAGTACTGGATACATCGGCAGCATAAATGCCCCACAATGCAATGCAAAACAGACCAAAGCTGCAACAGCGACCAAGGTAGCTGTGCTGTAACCCTTCAGCTTAACTATTAGTATAATTTCAGTTTGTCAGGCGTAACTTTTAAAATGATTTCATCATTGGCACAGGTTACCGTGGTCCCCTGTCTCCAGCTGGCAAGAAGGCTCGTGATATGTCCTGAGCAGTGCATGCAAATGTTTACACAAAAGTATGTTGAACAACAGTGCACATTTTAGCTGTATAGGGCTTATTATGTGATTTTGGACACAGCGATAGTGTCATTTTCTCCTTTCTTTTGGGCATTAGCCTGTTTATTTTCATGAACATGGGACATTTTTGGGATAATGTAGGTGGAGCTTGTCTGTGGGCTGTAGCTTAATTTTTGTTCACATGGATGTTTACCCAACAAACACTTTGTAGGTTGAAATGTTGCATTGTAAAATTCAATGTGAGGACTACCTCTCTTTTTCCTTATTAGCCAAATATAAAGAGGTCCAGGTCTGCACAAATAAAGTGAGGCCCAGCAGCAAATTTAAATGACCATTGTGTAAGATTTAGTGGAATCCAGCAGTGACCTTGCAGACTGCAAACACCTCATCTCACCCTCTCCTTCCAAGTGTGTAGGAGAGCCTATGGTGGCCATGAAAAAAATGCAAAAGACCATATCTAGAACCAGTGCTTGGTTTGTATATTTGGTCTTCAAGGAAGATGATCTGAAGGTAATGAAAACACAATGATTCTGATTTTCAGGTGGTTATACACTAATGAAAACATACTCATGCATATTATATTCAATTTCTGCCACATTCAGAAGGTAAATACCCGTAAATCTTGCACACACTGTTTAAAACAGGAGAGATGTTGACTGGGTTTTACATTTTTTTCCTGTGACCTGAAATCAAGTTAACAAGAAACCTAAAAGGCAAGAAGCAATATTTAAAATCTTTCTCTATAGCAAATTAGTAGTTTTTGAAAAAACAGACAGAAATCACAAACAAAGTAGAATAGGTTAGGCACCTGTAGGATGGTTAAAGTCTTGAATCAAGATGGGACTCATTTGTTGTTTTCTCAGTGTTGCATTAGAATTTATGCAGTTGGGTGATGAAACACCTGCCGAGGTAATGTGCTTAATTTTAAGAGAGTACAGAAGAAACTTGACAGAAAAGAAGTGAAATATCTTACTGATTTTACTTTAAAACACTGACATAGATTTTACCAGTGAGGATGGGCATTTTTTCCACGAGGCTCCCATTCAGGCCGCCATGGATGGTGAGTTATCAGAGGTCAGGATTTCTCTGAATCTCTAGAAATGGGATTACGTAACTAACTCACATTAGCACCCGTCAGCTGTGCCTCATGGCGGAGGCACTGCTGTGCACTCTGTTTCCCCCCCTCTCCCTCCCGAAAGAAACAAACATAAATAATTTGTAGAGGTTGTTCCTGTGAAAGATGCCCTGACCAGTAAGAACACAGAAGCTTTTACGGTGACAACCCTCAAAAACACAAGATGTGATTATTTTTGCAGTGCAGTGAGGCTGACGCAGGAACAGGACTTCGTGCAAGATCCGCAGTCTCATATGAACTTTCTACAGATTCACATCTGTTCATTTTTGTTTAATGAGACGTCCTTGTAGGTGTTAAATATGAAAACGTGTGTTACATCCTCAAGGAGCCCCAGGCCTTAATGGAGCAAACAAGAATTATGATTTTATCCTGAGCTGCAAATACTCTTTTGTTACTGTGATTACATTACTGAAACAACATTTAAAGGTCCAGCATAAAATTTACAGGGCTTTATTGGCAGAATTTGGCAGAAATGGAATATAATATTCATAAGTATATTTTCTTTAGTGTATAATCACCTGGAAGTAAGAGTTGTTGTGTTTTTGTTTCCTTAGAACCTTGATTCTCAAACTGTGGTATGTGTACCACTGGTGGTACACAAGCTCCCTCTAGTGGTACAGGAACGAATGTTAGAAATGTTGTTTTTAAATTAAATTTATTGAAAATACTATCAAAATGCTAATTAATTAAAAATATAATTTAAAATGAAAACGCATAAACTAAGAGCTTATTGAAGTGTAAGTTAAAATAAATTGGCCTTTTCTGTATTTTTGATTAAATATCAGCCCTTAGTCATGATAATACATGTAGCAGGCATACATTATGTACGATTATCAAGAGTTACAAGCTAAACTGTGAGTGGAAAGATAGTAAGAGATAGTAAGGTAAAATGTACTGACTGAAAACGAATGGTTCAAAAAACGCAGTAAACGTGGCTCCAAACTGGAACTATTACGTAGAGAAGTGCAGATCAGGAAGAAAACATTTTTGAGCAGCAAAGTTGAAACTTAAGTGAACAACAGTGAACTGAGCACAAGCGCTTCGTTACTGAAGAAGTGCCAGTGACGTGTCTACAGCACCTGCCGGCACCAAACATCACTAAACAGTAAGGAGATCAGACTCGAGTTACGTCAAATTTGGATTCATTTTTAGGGGGACTTAAAGCAGCCTCCTGCTGTCTGAAGCAGAATAGGGAAGGTCTATGCTCCTGTATTTTAACATTGGCCAGAATGGTGGTGCTTGGTGAGCTAAAAATTTTCTGAGCATTAGTACGTGGTGTAAAAAGTTTCAGAAACATTGCCTTCATTTATACAGAGAGCACAAGTCTATTCCCATGGAGTCTGCAATGTTGCATTGCCGTGTGTTTCAACAGAAGCCCAGATCAGACAAACCAAACACTCTAAAAAAAAAAGCGTTGTGGCCACTGCTTGGGAGAGGAGAATGAGATGAGGCGTTTGCAATCTGCAAGTTCACCAGTAGATACCACTAAATCCTATGCACTGGTCCTTTTAAAAAATGTTCTTTTGGGAAATAAATGTCGTTTTTGCTTTCTTGCTGAGAGTTAGATGAGAAGATTGATGCTGATCTCTTCAGTAGGTCAGTAGCTACAGCCAGCAGATGGTCAGATTAGCTTATCACAAAGACTGGAAACAGTAGCATGTTTCTAGCTAACTGTTACTAACTGTAACATTTAAAGCAATACTTTGACATTATTGTAGCATGTTCATATCAAGATTTGGGAGGTGTGTGTGTCTGCTCCTCAACATGTCTCTGCCACGGTCACACATAGTGTGTGGGTTTACAAAGACATTGACTTGTATTTTAGGAGATGCATAATTCCAGCTTTAAATGACAAGACTGAAACCACACCGATGTCTGTAAGGTAATTATGAAGCTACTGCAAGCCGCACTTAGCTTAAGCCAGACTCTGACACCAGGGGTTTTAAAATCCTAATCGATTGGATTGGACAAATCAGCTTGCATCATGCTCATTGCTAATCTCAAACGTCCACATAGAGTATCAAGACTTGAAAATAGTGCATAACAGGATATTATTAAGATAATCGTGCCAGAGGGATGGGGAAGCAGATATAAACAAAACTGAGATTTACGTGGTGCAACAAGTAGGTGTTGTGATGCTTTACAGTGAGAAAAAAACAAAAGTAGAAGGCTAATCAAGTGGATGAAAAAATGTTCGGGCAGACGCGGTCAACATGGGTAGTGAGGCTGTTGGTCCTCTGCAGCGGTCGCTGGTTCGAATGCTGCCTGTGACCCATTTGCTGTGTGTCATTCTCTCTCTCTCTACCTCCTTTCCTGTCATATCTTCAGCTGTCCCTATCCAATTAAATGCAAAAGCCCAAAAAATAATCTTAACAAAAAAACAATAGTAACATTATGCTAGCTAACATTAGCATCAACAACTGGAATGTTTACTTTTGTTTGGCAACACAGACAGCTGTTCAGCTGCTTCTGTCCCCTTGTAGACTTGTCTCTTTCACTGAATGTTGTGATCCTGCTGGGAAAGTACAAACATAATCATCCAAATTTTAACTCCTAAATATCAAAGATATTTGAAAATGATCAAATAGGCCCAGTTAGCGAGCAGATCAAAATGTTTAAGATTAGATCTGTAAACTCCTTACATTACTGAATAATCTGGGTCAGTGCCGGCCAAAGTCATGTACCAGATTTCTCCATCAACTGTCAAGAGAGGGTGAATCTGAGGTAAATTTACCCCAAAACTCCTGTAGTCTGAGCCTGGCATTAGCTAAGCATGAGGACTGCGAGCATGTAGAAATGACTCTTGAGGTTAACAAACAACAAAATCTGCCTAATGGCATCTCTTAAACTCACTAAGTATATGTGATAACGTGTTTCTTTAATCAGTAACAGAAACAGAAATATATAAACAACAATACATTATTGTATGGGAGGTATTTTGCTGGATTACTTCTGCGTCAGGAGCAGTTGCTGATCCTATGTTAACTGTGTGTTTACCTTGGTAAATAAAGTTCGACCTGATTTAGGAAAGAGCATCTGCCAATGCACTGTTCCTAAGTCAGTGTTAATATCCCTAACTTAAGAAAGGAAAAGTGTATTGCAGAAGAATCAAATTCTCCCCAAATTTTAGATACACTTTCGTAAGGATAACTGTTTAGTTGTTCTAACTTTCATTTTTCCACCTGTGGTGTTTGCTATTTTGCTAGCTAGCTAACTGTTGTGTTCTCTAATAGTAGCTAACGCTCTGCGTACTAATGATAGTGTTAGCTAACAGTAGCTAGGTAGTGTTAGTTAACTTTTACTCCCCGCTAAAAACTAATAATGGTCTAATAAAAACTAATAACGGTGAGTTTTCGTAGTAGTGAGCTGTAGAGGTGCTGGTAGGGGGATTTATTTTAACCTTTGGACAGTCAGCATAGTTTCCCCCTGTTTCCGTTCTTTATGCTAAGCTAAGTTAACCTGCTGTTGGCTTCTCCAGCTACATATTTACCGTGACATTAAAGACAATGAAAGTGGTGAGAACCTTCTCCCCTAACTCTCTGCAAGAAAGTAACTGTATTTCACAAAAACTATTCCCTTAAAGTACACTGCATATTATGGATCAGTTCCACAACTGCAGTAACCGACCATCCTAATTTCTAATTTCACTGAAAATGTAGCTATGCAGTAAACACATGTATTATCTCTATAGGCACCAGTGATAACATGTTTGTGTCTGTGTTTATTCTGATTATGCAGGAGTGAGAAAACACAGAGATGGTATGGTGTATACTGTATAATTGTTTCTCGAGGTTAAGTGTGTGCAGCCTTATGGTACAGGCTGTGTAATGGGCTTGTAACCTACATAGGACATCCATCAGCTGCAGGCGTCTTCAGCTGTATGTAAGAACAGTCACCATACCAAAGATGATTAATAAAACAAAGGTCAAATAAATTTTTCAAAATGTGTTTCCCTTTTACAGCAGTTGCATGTAGGTTACTAAGTGAGAGGAGTCATTATAGACCTGCGGTACAGTTCAGAGAGAGACGTGTGTGGGGTCTTTTCTCTGAGGAATGATAAAGTGATTACATCTATTAATATATTGACTGACTGTCCTTGTTTCATTCTTTCTTCATTTCATTCTCATGTCACCCAGGAGGCGCTCGCTGCATTAGCGTGTCTCTCTGGGTACTTCTGTTTGCCCAGTGAAACTTTTAATGGGCCACACCTGCCCACCTTAAATGTGTACGAGTTAAAGGAGCCCCTGAGGATGAAGGCCAGACAGGAAGAGAGGCAGCAAATATCTGACGGAGCTGTTAACTGATTTGTGAAGTCATCTAGCAAAGGTACTGCAACTGCTCCTCTAAAGCCTCAGTATACAGAGATTTTCAAGAGGAGTTTTGAACACTTAATTTATACATTTATTCAATTTTAACGAGACAATAAAGTGCTGCAAGGATGACGTATTTGTAAGCCAACAACATCCATTTTATTTTGGATTAGGGCAGAAAATAAACAAAAGTTTATGATACTGACATTTTGTTCAGCAAGATAAATAAACACCAGTTTTACGATTTTTGAAGTGTAAATATAATTATGAGAAGTAAAAAGCTTAGGCTATAAACAAACTATGCCATGGCCTTCAACATCACTACCTGCACCACTGAGTGACCACTTTTAATGTCCCTGACAACCTCTGCAGGCTTATTTAGCCGCTTGTTAGCAACTGCTGTTTTTTATGCACATATAAAAGCATCAGAATTCAGGAGTCACAGTTTGGTTCAGTTTAGGCAACAAAACTACAGGTTAGGTTTAGGAATATATCATGGTTTTAGTTTAAATGAGTATGTTAACGTTATGTAAGTCGCGACATAAATCATCTAATCATGTATGTCATGTAACTTAAAACTTAAGTAACTTAAAAAGTTAAATAAATCAACTTTGACTTTTGGTTTCACAGGGGGCACAGGCCCCAGTCACCTGGGTGAAAATGTGGTCTTTAACCCGTCTATGGGTCATGATAAGGTGCTTGCACAGACAACCTATATGGCTTTTTTTCTGATAAGGACAGGCTACTATTTATGTATACTCAGCAAAAATATAAATGCAACATTTCCTTCCTTTTTTTGCTCACATTTTTCATCAGGTGAAGTAAAAAATCTAAGACTGCACACAAAAGGTTATTTATCTCAAAATTTATGTTGACTGTATTTCAGTGACAGAACAGAAAACAGTGTTGTTAAGGTCAGGAAGAAACCGTGGTCATGATTAAAAGGGAACTGATGTTGATTGTTGATATGGATCAGTAAACTGAAACAGTCTCCCATGTTAAAGCTTAGTCCACCCACCCACCCATTGTCAACGCGACCGCTACAATGCTGTTGGTTTCTTTTAGGAGGACGGTGATGCAGTCATCAGGCAAGTCACATGGAGTAAATAATGTCTTGTGTCGACACCGACATTTCTCAACCTTTTTGGCTTAGCCTAAAGAAATAGCTGTGACCTCTCAGGTTAATGATCAGTGAGCTGTTAGCTCATCAACCAAAGACTTTGAACTTAATTCCTGATGATCCTGATGATCTTGCATGGTCTCTAATCTTCTTGCTACTTCATAGAGCAGTGTTTCCTGTCTTTGACTTAATGGCCACCTGACTATCAATCAAGGAAAAGGAGATGCTGCAGTCAACCGTGCTGAGACAGCCTCATATCCCATGCTATACTGATGATGACCCCTGTCATTTTAAAGGTAGCACTTGACAAAATCCTACCTGAAGATGCTACTGTGCTACGACTATCCTCGTGACTGACCTTCCACCGCCTAGCTTATACCTTGTAGGCTTTCATGTAGTGAAAGTAGCTGATACACACATTTTGAAGTGCACCTATTGCTTAAAATGGGCAAAAGCACACTAAAAGCATTGAGAGATGTGTTAAAACACCTTGATGCACTTACTCCCACTTTGTTTTGAATTTGGAGCATCAAATGAGGACCAAAGTTTTTTTTTTGCAGCAGCAGTGGTACCTGTTTGGAAAGAGCTAAAAGAAATAAAAAAGTCATGGAGGAGAGAAGTGGGTATTAACAGGGCTGCAGCATCACCTAAAACCATGTTTAAAACAAAGCAGTCAAGTGTATATTAAGTATATAAAAACTTAATTGATCTTTCTGTGGTTTATCAGTAATGAATGAACTACACTGCAGACTGGATTCTCTGAAAACAGTAACATACAGACAGATCTGTGTTACATGCTCTTGTCGCCTCTGTGAAACATCTGTATCCTCCCTGGCTTGCATTATTATAAACTATGATGAACTTTCCAGATGTGGTCTGTCCCTTTTCATCTCCTCTCTGTATGTTGGTGTTTCAGTCTGCTGTCTGCTGCAGTTTTAGATCTTAATGTTCTTAGATTGTCTGGCTGGTTGTCTCATGCAAAAAACAGGTTTTTCCTCCCAGAGAACAATATCTTATAAAAGAAATAGATAATTAATAATAACAACACTGAGCAAATAAATAGATACATATAAATAAGGATCTTTTTCCAGAACACTCCTGGTTCTGTGGTGTTTGCAGATCAAATCTGATGACTGCATTGCACCATAGGAGCATCAACTGATGTGTGTCAAATGAGGCGCATCAGTTATTGCCTTTTGTGTGTTTTGGCCTTCAGTGCCCCACATTCTGTTACACAGGTGAGGACCGTTTTGAGCCGTACCTTATTAAGATCGGTTGATGCACAGAGAAATAATGGGGCATAGTATTCAAAAGCCTAACAGCCCATGCTGTGCAGCTCGATCAGTTAATCTGTACTGATACAGACTCATTTAATGGGACTTTGTCACTTCATCGCAAGACGTGGGAAGCCCTTTGAGCTGTAATCTGACCAAGGCACAGACTTAAAAGGCAAACAAGCAGAGTTGATAACGTGCACCCTCGCTCGTTCATCTACCTCGCTATCGCAACAACCTCCTGGTGAGTCTCTTTCATGATGACAGTTACCTCAGTCGCATACACTCCATCACTATTCTGTTGACGGAGATAGCAAATATCACAATGCACCTAAAGCCACACCTGATGCACTGACCCCCCAAAACCTCGTCCCAGAGGTGATCTTGTCAGTACTGAGAGAAATGAGGGAGGACGACAACAACCAGCACAACTGAGAGACGTAAACACACCTTAGCGCGCTCATGCTGCAACCATCAGCGACCCCTCAACCTCATTCATTCCCAAACATGAAAAAATTTACTTGCCTTGTTTTACATTGAATTTGTCTTTGGGTTGTTAGCAGTTACACCCAACACTAAGTTGACACTGTAAACATCCCCAGTAGTTTCATTTGAATGAAGGGCCAACAAACACTGGTATCAGAAGACAGATTTTTCTTCTTTCTCATGAATCACATCATAACCTCTGTGACTTATTTTGTGGACCCATTTGATTTCGGAAACCTCTGGTTGAGGAAACATGTTTCTGTACATTTACATTTAACGATTCTGTTGAGAGACAATTTTGAAAGCACTGATGTATTTTAGAAATAAACATTTGACTGAATAAAGATACAAATTGTAAATATCTTATTGAATCAAAAATGTGCACTTGTACTGTATGTTATAGATACTGACTGATGGATTTGCTTTGACCACCCACGTACTGTCTTCTCTCCTCTGATGCAGTTGGTGAGGTCTTCCCATCCAGAAGACACTGTAATTCCCTGTGGTCTCTTTGGGGACATCAGATCAGGTTGTTCCGTTGTTTCCTGCAGTAATCCTGGTCGTCTAGAGGGGAGAGGTCCCTGGTCTCTGTATTATCACAGATACATGGAGAACACAGAGTTAGTTCTGTCTTACAATCATGTCTATAAGCACACGACTCTTATACAAATGATCCAATTCTTTATATCCTTTATATTTATGAACGCTCAGAGGAAGTCTGAGAAGTCAACACTGTGTGTATGTGTGTGTGTTTTATTTATGAGTGTGTGTATTCCAAGTCAATGAATCTGAATGTTTCCGGCAGAGAAATGAATTAGGTCAGATAAGATTAGCAAACCGGACAACTCTGAGAAAGGAAAAGAGGGTGGTGAGGGAGAGAGAAAGTGTGTTTGAGTGTGTGTGTGTGCATGAGAGAGTGAGAGACAGAGAGAGAGAGTGAACTATAAAATGTGAATAAAAAGGACAGAAGAAACATGAGACTTTATGCAAGAAATATGAAGATTTAGGGTCAGAGGAGCAGGTTCATAAAAAGGTTCACAGTGAAACCTAAAATAAGAAGTTTCATAATCAATCTCTTCATCCATTGATATTTGTTGTTCTCAGCCACTGAAAGAAGCACTGTTTTTAACTTTGTTCAAGGAACTAAGTAACCTTTGTTTCTCTTTAATCAATAAATAATCATTTTGACATTTAGCCTTTGGGAGTAAGGCATCACAGAAGATCAGCATGGTGGTCTTATTCACCTTGTAAACAATAGTTCATATCATATATATATATACATACATTTCCCTCTTTTGCTGAATATGATATTCATTCAGAGCCAACACAGCACATAACTGAACTTATGTGGTTCCCTGTTGCTACCCGAGGGACCCCAAGATGCATTTGAAATGTCCCACATGAGAGCTTCTGTATAGCGCCTGGGGGCATGTGGCATTTTAAAATCATCCCCAGTTTATCAAAACATGAAAAACACAATCCTGAGCTTTGTAGTATACTTAAATTTGTTGATAACTAAATATAAATTGTAACCTTGAGATCTGTGATTTTTCTGCCAATTTCCACTCCACTAAATCTAAAAATGGCTCTGACGACCAAGTGTCCCTATCTTTATAATCCTATGGATGCTGATAGATTGTGTTGCAAAAGAGACCCACTGTGCATTATGGAAAGCAACAAAGACAATGTCAGTTTTTGCACCATCAGTGAATAGAGGGACCTACTGGACTCTCAATGAAGGAGAAAGATGCTGTTTTGCAGGGGCAGTGGTAGGGGTGACCAGGACGGGGCAGATTTTCAATGAAAAAATAAGGTGATTTTTTTTATTAGTTGCCAAAGACACAATTTCTGCTACACTCTTAGAAGGGGAGGGTGAGGCGACCAGTTGGTTGCAATCTACTCTAAATCCTTCACACTGATCCCTTAAAGGTAGAAAGACTTGTCTGAGCTGTTCTCAAATGCACAATAACATCCCGGGACTTGAAATACGAACGTTTTAGGTTGGTGAAACATTCTGAGCACAGTAAAATAATGAGAAACATAAAGAAATACAGGCAGACAACAGGGTCTCTGCAGACAAAGACACCACTACACACTCCTGTTGGGCCATAGGGATGATTCTGTTCTGTCTATATATTATATATTTTTTTTTAGGAAATTGTTGCATATTATGCCTTTAAATAACCTAGAGAAAAGTGGAGACCACATGGGAAAGGGCAAGAAGAGGCCACAATTATTCATAAAAAAACCCCTTAACTAATAAGAAGTAAATATATCCAGCAGACGGTCACGTGGTCGGTGCAGCTGGGAGAGCACAGCTGGCTGCCGCTTCTCATTCCTGCTGCTGCGTGAAGCACTTGAATTATTAGTGCAAGACGTCAGGAAGCCTGCAACCACACTCTCACAGTGTCCTAAACCTCTAAAAATAGACCAGAAACGCACACACACACACACCCACACACCCACCACCCCCCCACACACACACAGAAAGTAGTCATAGTTTGTATCTCACTGGTCAGAAAATTATACATTCAAGAAGACGGTAAAATCTAGTGGCAGAAACCAAATATATATTGACTAAGTTGCATTAGAGGATTTGATTTAAATCACATTATTAGTTAAAATGAAATTATTACTGAAACGAAATGCCTGCATCATAGAGAATGTGTCAGTGTCACCACCAAAGACATTCTGGATGAATTACAACAGTGGTGTAGGGTAATTAATCCTATTTATGTAAATACTGTGATTACAATGTCAAGACATTTGCTTGTCAACACAACTTTGATATGGCAGTTTTTCTTTATTGTGCTGAGAGGAGATACCATCAATATGCATCCACCTGTGGCTGACCCTGTGAAGACACGAGCTGTGGTGTTTCTGCAAATATGTATTTCCACTGGGACAGAGGAAACCCACTGGACACAAAGAGCAATAAGAAACTTGTTAGAGTGTAGATTTGATATTTGCTCGACCAAAGTTGTAGCTAGCTAGCCAAACGTTTACATAACTCGTTCTCATATATTAACATTAACTGTAACTCTCGGGTGGAAGCTCAGCACTGCCTCTAGAGGCCTGGAACACTTCTGTTGTATGACTGGATATCCAGTTTTCCTTTTTGCATTTGTTTTCTTATATGCATCACGTTTCTTTATATACAATTCGTTTCTGTATGTGTAACTTCTTTTTGTATATGCAGCACGTTTGCCCATGTCGGCCACCATCGGTTTCACTTTCAACAGCTAGAGCCAGTCAACATGTGGGACATGGTCTCAGTATGTGGGAAGTGGGACATACTGTGCAGTCTCTCATAAAGTGGGACAACTGGTCATCCTATTTCTACACATCCCTCGCCCTGTAAACGGTTTAACAAAAAGTGGCTCGGACTGAGCCATACAGCACTAATCCAGCCAATCAGCGACAGGTTGCATTTGTGCCTGTGCACCTTGCGCCTTAACCATTTGGTAAAAGATAAATTACGAACAGGATGTTTTATTAAACAATAAATTAGAACAAGATAACAGAAGACCTTTGGCATCATTGTTATGACTATATTTTACTATATTTTAACTAACTGTTTTCCTTGTTTGAGTCTTGTTCCAGTAAAGATTACAATAAATGTTGATGAAATATTAAACGATTTGCACTTTGAGCCTAAGGAGGTCAACAAAAACAGTGACAAGGTTATATATATTGTTGTCAACACTGAGAGTGGACTCACAACGCATCTTACAACAATCATCACAGGTACGAAATAGATATTTTGTCACAAAAATAGGTGCACTGAAGTTAGAGGTGTTTTAGCTGTTAAGTTTTAATAAGTTGGCTGCCTCCACATCTATTACTTTATATTTCTAAATTATGAAAAACCTTGATGCTTGAAACATCATTAAAATATTCAACCGTGGGAAAATGGTGCTCTGGCAAATTTCTGATTTTCGTCAATAGATTTGTCAGGTTTGAATTACTTTTTCGTGTGTATGGGCTAATACACAGGGTGTTATAGGTACAAACATGCTTCTTTAATATTTAACTGTATCAACTGTTTTTTTCACAGACATGTTATACCAAATACTTTTGTTTCTGGTGGTTCTGGTGTCAGTGGAACATGGTTCCTTTGCAGGTGCTCCATTAGAAATAGGTAAAATGTAACACATACATTCAAGACATTTTTTACATATGCAAAATGCACTACTACTTGATTTGATCAAATCTGTTTTTTTCAGTAAATGAAGAGCTTACCCATAATGAAGCCATCAGAGATGTTGAGATCAATCAGAGCCTCACCAGGACAAACTTTCAGCGTTTGGAGCAGCTGAGCAACAGACACAAATATGTTGCAAGGAGCTGTAAAGAGATCAGGGACAGGTATAATGAACGAGAAGGTATGGGGATGTTTCGCAACAAATGGAAAACGAACAGTCTATAATTAATTCAATGTACTGCAGTCCCCTCAAGCATGTTTTAGACAGATATTTTTACATAAAACTCAATAGCTGGTGCCTAATAAATAAAAACAAAGCTATGTATATTCACTGATTTAATCTGAGTATATTTTTTCCAGATGGGGTGTACTACCTGACCACTGCTAATGGCATGGTCTATCAGACTTTCTGTGACATGACCACTGCGGGAGGTGGCTGGACGCTGGTGGCGAGTGTGCATGAGAACAGCGTTTATGGAAAGTGCACAATAGGCGATCGCTGGTCGAGCCAACAGGGCAACAGTGCTGACATACCAGATGGAGACGGGAACTGGTCCAACAGAAACACGTTTGGAACAGTGGAGGGCGCCACCTCTGATGATTTTAAGGTACACAGACACACAAAACTCACAACAGTATTGTCTCTTGTGGGCTATTGATAGACATTGCTGAACTGGCTGTTTTATACAGAATTTTAAAGAAGGTTAAAAAAGGAAGCATATTGGTTCGTAACTTTTGTAACTTTTATAAGAATAAAGTCATAATTCTGAGGGTCAGGGGTGGAGGCAAGTGGCAGGGTACACTCTGGGCAGGTCGAGTTCATCACACAGCTGACACACAGAAATAAATCATTCATGCCCCCATTCACATCTACGAGCAATCTATCACCAATTAACCCCGCAAGTCTTTGGACTGTGGGAGGAAGTCGATGCACAACTCTGCACAGAGAGATAGTGCCCCAGCCACAAACTCTGCAGCCGAGCCAGCTGCAGGATTCAAAACTCCCTGCTGTGAGGCCACAGTGGTAACCAATTTTTGATACTGTAAATAGGAATCATGACACCTGTTTGTGTTGCAAAAGAAGGAAGCTGAGGATATATATGTATACATACATATTCCAAAATGTCTCTGAAGATATGAGTCTGAGGAAATGTGATCTAAATCATACTTAGAGTCACGACAATAGTGTGTATTTTCACAGACTCCAGGTTACTATGATATAGTGGCAGAAGACATGTCTGTGTGGCATGTTCCCAACAACCTCCCAGTGGGGCACTGGAACCTGGCAGCCATCCTCCGCTACCACACTCAGAACCGCTTTCTCCGCCTGTATGGAGGGAACCTCTTTCAGCTCTTCAAGGTAACTTAGTAGTGTAGTGATGTTAAATTTAAACTTTAAACTAAATGGATAAGGTATAGAACGACTCATGAGAAAATCTGTCACATTCTTCCAGCAATATCCAGTCAGATACAACATTGGCTCATGCAGCGACAGAGGACCAGCTATTCCCATTGTGTATGACCATGGAGACAAAGAGTCCACCAAAATGTTATATGGACCCAATCCAAGACGTAAGAGCTCATGTAGCAAGAGGGAAATGGAGATAATAAAGAGCTTTTTCACCATCATGGACGGTGGTGCTGAATGAATCTGGTGTTTTTAAATATTCAATTAGTGCTATCCATGAAATAAAAATGGTCAAGAAATTAAGTAACTAAACAAAATGCTGCCATTTTCAAGTTGTCATATGGTTGCAGGAGAGTGGCAACATGGGAAGGATGTAGACTTCAGTGGTTTAATGATGAAAAGAGCTTTCAGATAGGTACAGGTAGGCAAACTGGAAGGTAGGTACAGTTCCAGGTTAACAGGAAATAAAGCAGAAAAACAGACAAACAGCAGTGAGAACGAACTGGGTATGGGTGGGAACGGGTTAAAGGAAAAAATTTAAGTATGAATTAAGAAAATAAATATCTTGCACACTGCAGGGCTCCATTGTGTTCTTATGTATTCAATGTGCCACAGGATGTGCACAGTTTCTCCTAGCCTCTGTAAAACTCTGTGTTTTTTTCTGTTTACATCAAGGTGAGTTTGAACCAGGTTTCATCACATTCAGAGCAATAAACTATGAACGTGCGGCCATGGCGATCTGCTCCGGGGTCAGACCAACTGGATGCAACACTGAACATGTGAGTCTGAATCCATCATCACACTTCTATTTTAAATTAGTCAGCACAGCAAATGATAAACAGTGTATTAATGCTGTTTTTGTGTGTGTGTGTGTGTGTGTGTGTGTGTGTGCAGTACTGTGTAGGAGGAGGTGGACATTTTCCCGGTCATCCATGCGGGGACTTCCCAGCATTTGCCTTGTTTGGAGACTGGAGCGCTTCCAAAGAGATGACGGAGGCTGCCGTTTTACTGTTCTACCGCTGAGAGGATTATATACACTTATACTCCTGAACTAACCTGAAGTGAAAAAAGGAAACACATGAGACAAAGTTTAAACAATTTATCAGTCAAATAAGTCAGTGCTGAATACAGCTTATGTATGAGTGTAGTGTGTGTGATGGGTGTAAACAAAAGACAAAATGGACGGCCTCTTTCTTGGTATTACCAATAGAGAAAATGAAGTTTCTTTCCCAAGAAATATTAATTTCTCCTCACACGGTGAACATTGTGTTATCGCCATGGTTACAAATTTAGAGTTTGTAGAAAGTTTTTCCATGAATTGATATCACATGAAAGCAAATTAGTGTCTAGCACAGAGACTGTATATACAGTAGTAGACAACATGAGAGCTCCCTGAAAGTGAAGTTGAAGTATCTTGATCATCATTGTAATTAAAGCTGAACTCCAGCAGATGGAGCTCTTGAACTGAATATTCAAATAAAAAATGAATGTTTTTTTTCTTTTGAAGGTATTTGTTTGGCATTTACTAGTTTATTTCTAATTGCAGTAGGATGCCTTCTTGGATGGTATCTGAGTGTCTTTGTCTTCTTTATGTGCATTTACAGCTACTCAAAGCCGTTAGCTTTAGCGTCTCTCTCTCTGTCCAATAAGATGCTCTTTCAGACCACCTAACTGAGGACTGTGGGTATCCGTCTCCCCAGGCCACTGTGTGGTCCTGTGTACCAACATGTCTCACATAAACTACCTACATAGACCTAAAACGTAATGGGCAGACTTTCAATTTAAAAGTGAAGTTGGTTTGAAGGACATCTAGCTTCTGAAGGTTTTCAGTGTGATGTGGATCTCACCAGTGGGCTCCAAACTGTTAGCAACCAGTTTTTTAAGACACATAAAAGCTCAAAATTCACAGGTGTTTTCACTTGAAAATCTCATAAGCTTGTGCTAACCATTGACCTTATCTCAGGCATCTAATCAAAAACCAATAAAAAAAAACTATTAACTTTGAGATGAGGGAACTGAAGGTGCACATACACGAACTCATTCCAGCAGAAATCGATTAGTGAAATATATATTAAAACAAAATATATCTATGGTGAACTAAACATGGCTCTTGGGCAATGACAAAGAATGGAAAATACACAGTTTATATGAAGGAAACAACAATGAACAATGAACAATGAATGTGTGTATATATATATATATATATATATATATATATATATATATATATATATATACATACACACACACACATAGCAAGCAAGCACTGATGGATAAACCACTGAAACGTCAATACTTTCTCAGCTTGCTTCATTATCAGTGAGACATTGACTTGATGAAGAACATAAAACTGAAATGAAGTAAAACAACATAGAAAACATCACTGTTTTGTAAGTAATGTTGTTGAAGTTTTTGAATCATATTATGACCAGTGTTGTGCTAATTACTGAAAACCAGTAACTAGTTACCGTTATTAGTTACTTTATTTCAAAATTAACTCAGTTACTTTACTGATTACTTACACCAAAAGGTAAAGCAGTACTGTGAAAAGTAACTTTTTAGTTTCTATGAAAAAAAAGGTCTCCCATTAAGTTTTAAGTTAAGTTTTTTTTAGCTCGGTTCCCATTTTTGCGAATTCGCTCTCCAGGTACTTAGAAAAAGTGTTTCGTCCCATTAGCCGTGTGACGCCCGGTATCATGCTAACTAGCTTCCTGAAAACAGGCGACTCCACAATAGAAACTGGCTGCATGTTTTCTACAACATACCTTGCAATGGCTTTATCAACTTTTCCCTGGTTAGCAGGAGCAGTCAGTCCCTCGGTTTAAATCCAGCCGCTGTTGGTGAGGTGGTGGAGGTGAAGCGGCATCACAGTCTGTGTCTCTCTTAGCTGCTAGCTTACTAGCTTCGTCGCAGCATGTTGTTTCTGTAGGTGTTTCAACAGGTTTGAATCGCTATTTTGGGCCGTAGATAAGATCTTTGATCCAAGACACAACTTACATTTAACTAAAACGTTCTTGTCTTTGTGCTCGACAAAGGTCAAGTAGTGAGAATATCTCCATGTAAAGAAACTTGACTTGAGTTCCGCCGCCGACGCCATGATGATACCAGTCTGTAAACAGACACGCCCACACGGCGTGTCTTCTCCCGCCTCCCCGCTGACACACACACACACACACACGCACGCACGCACGCACGCACACACACACACACACACACACACAGGAAGATTCAGGACTACACGGCTCTGGCTGCAGCTCAGTCTCTAGCCGAGACTACACAAAAAATAACGTAAAACAATGGAGTAACGCATCATGTAGTAACGTTAACTGAGTTACTGAATTTAAAAAACAATGCGTTAGATTACTAGTTACTGCAAAAAAATAACGGCGTTACAGTAACGCGTTACTTTGTAACGGGATAAGAGAAAGAGGACTGTGTTTATATGGATGATGCTTCATGCACAAACACAAGCTGATGGTCACATGATGAACCTTTAATGGAAAGATGTCAACCATGTTATCACCATCTTGTTGCTGTTGTTTACAAGGAACTACAGCTCTCTTATTGTGTTGTATAATGATAAGTTACCTTGATATCGTTACCAGTAACCCTTGCCCCTGATATTCATTTGGATAATTAAAGGCGGGGTGTGCTATTCTAATCTAATACACAATCCAACAAACAAAAAATCAAGTTCAGCAAATATCTCCTCATGATCCTCTAGTTCAGTGTTTCCCAACCCTGGTCCTCAAGGCCCACTGCCCTCGTCATCAAGGCTCTGCAGAAGCCTGACAACAACCTGATCATTTGAATCAGGTGTGTTGGAGCAGGGAAACATCTAAAACATGCAGGACAATGTGCCTTGAAGATCAGGGTTGGGAAACACTGCTCTAGTTCCCTGTTCTGTGTGTGCACTGAAAAAATGTTTCTACACATCGCTCGCCCTGTAAATGGTTAACAAAAAGTCCAGCCGATCAGAGTCAGGTTGTGTTTGTGCCTGTGCACAGGACAAAGGGACGGGGAACAAATGGGATGGTAAATCTTCCAGAATAGCACTGATTTGTTTGGTTGTTCAAATCTTTCTCCAGGGTAGCGCATTGCACCTTTAATGGCAAACCAATGGGTGGTAAAAGATAAATTGCAAACAGGATGTTTTATGAAACAATAAATTAGAACAAGATAACAGAAGACCTTTGGCGTAATTATTTATGACTATATTTTTGCTGATTGTTTTCCTTGTCTGAGTCATGTTCCAGTAACAAATACAATAAATATTGATGGAATATTAAATGATTTGCATAACAGAGACTGATTGACAAGGTTATATATATTGTTATCAACAATGAGAGTGGACCCACAACGCATCTTACAGCAATCATCACAGACAGATATGCTGTTACAAAAATAAGTGCGCTGAGGTTAGAGGTGTTTTAGCTGTTAAGTTTTAATGAGATATGAGGATGAATGTCCCTGCCTCCACATCTATTACTTTATATCTTTCAGGCAGGTACAGGGAGGCAGACTGGCAGGCAGATAGACAAGTAACTGGTAGGTAAGTACAGCACATAAACAAACAAACATACAAAGCAACTGGATGAAATGAGTATGAGTTTAGTGTAGTTTAGTTTATCACGATCCTCATTAGCTGCAGTAAATGTGCCACTATTCTTTTTTGGCACTGACACATATACATCCAGAGTTATCTATTGACAGGTTTGTTATTTACTGGCAATAATAGCTGCTAATTCAATATAAACACCACTGCTGAAGGGGAAATATTTTGCATGTTAAACATTTTATTTCCTGCATACTGGTGAATTTTTATGCATCACTTTGTGCTTTTTATGCATTAAAAAAGTCCTGTGCTACTCTGGACATGAATGTAAAGCAAATGAAGAGTCAGTAAGAGTAAACAGTTGCATCAGTTATATAAAGAATTCAAACACCAGATCATAGACATTGGGAAAAACGTTTGTGTGAAAATTAAAGTAAGAAAGTGGAGCAAACAGGTGTGTAGATTGGTGGGGCAGTCGGATGATGTGGAAATGAGTAAAGAAATCCGAGGGCATCTGGTGGATGAATGGAAAATGGCATGGAAAGGCCCCATGAAGTGAGAGGAAGGGACAGAGAGACAGACTGTCACACAAAGTAGCCTTTGAAAATACAAAAATAAACAGCTTGCAGACAGTAGGCCTTTAATGTGCACATATTTATTCATAGCATGTGCATTCTTACTCCTAGCCTTTACAAAACAAAGTGTTTTTCTGTTTATATCAAGCGGAGTTTGAACTAGGATTCATAATTTTCAGAACAATAAACTATGAACATGAAGCCATGGCTGCCTGCAACACCGAACATGTGAGTCTGAATCCACCATCACATTTCTACTAGCAACTTCAACATAGCAAATGATACACAGTGTAATAATACCAACAATATTTTTGTGTGTCTCCAGTACTGTATATGAGGAGGTTCCTATTTCACCCCTAATCAGTGTGAGGACTTCTCATGATTTATGACTTCATGTACGTCTAGTCAACAATGCCAGTTGCATCCATTTAAATGTTGGTTAAGGTTTATTTGAATAGCTCTTAATCACGTCACGTCACATGTTACAGAAAACCATATTTGTGCCTCTGGTTGTGTTGTTGGCAATAAGGAACAGACTTAATATTAGTTTGAAGAGTTGTTTGCAGTTAAAGTGCACTCCAGCAGATGGCGTGATTGAACTATATATTCAAGTAAAACATTCATTTAATCATATTGGCCTTTTTAGGTGTTTTTTTCTTTAAGTATTTATTAGGATTTTTTTATGCCTTAATTCAGATAGGTGAGAGACGACAGGAAATGAGAGAGAGATGCACTGAATTTCCACGGCTGGACATGAACTTGGATTTTTGCGGTTCATGGTCTTAAACTCCAGCCTATTTGGGGAATCTCTTGTTGAAAAAGTTTTTAAGTTCACTGTCTCGGTCTTTTGTCAAATAAACTACAGATGCCCAGATTTATCATAATAAAGGAACATGTTACTGAATTCAACAGTGAACCTTATAGGTGTTTTTTTTTTTTTTAAATACCTTTTGCACAGTAATGGAGGTCTGTGACACAGAGGAAGAGGCTGAACAATATCAGGTTTTGGCTACACAGAGAAGATTTTCTTGGGATTTGTTGATATTAATAAGTATATGAAATATAATCAGTCCAATTGTTTCATAGAGTGGGACCAGAAAAACCTCATGCTCCAAAATTCCTCAGGAATACAGAGGGGATGTGGAGTAGTAACTGAGATCAGGAAAAAAAAGTGTCACAGAAGAAAGTTAAAAGTTTGACTAGAGGCTGAGGTAAAGGTGTAGATGAAGACGTCTTGCACAATCCCTGCTGTATTCTCGATTTTGTGAACAGCATTTCCAAATTCTGTAATGTGTTTACTATAATAAATCATAAAAAGACCATGATATATCATCAGACATCAGGGAAACGTGCAAAATGGAAATACTCACTGGTCTGACAGCAACGCCACAACTGCAGTGTCCTTTGAAATTTCTATTCTGGCACATAACTTGTGTTAGCGTTTGCTCATTTCATGCTAATTAGAGTTCAAATTAATGTCAAAGGTACGCTAAAAGAGTAAGTTTCTGTTTATGAGTCATACAAAGTCATTAATAATCTTTTAGAAGGAGTAGATGTTCATAACCGTTAAGTTTAGCGATATGTTAATGGAACCTGGCAGGAAATAAGGGAAGCAGCCACTGAACTCAAACTGCAGAGTGTGTGTTTTCACAGCAGTGGGCTTTTGTTTTCAGGATAACAGGCTGAACTTTAAATCAACAGACAATTTAAAGTTATGAACAGCTGATCAAGTGACAGTGGAGGATTCATCCTCACATGTTATTGTCAGTTTATCATGTTGCACTTGTCTTGCACTCCTGCGATGTTTCCGCAACCTAAGCTTTCCTCTGGTGAGGAGGAAACTCGCTTCAACCCATACATGGTGTTTTTAATAAGATTTCAAATGTAACATATTGCGTCTGTAAAGAGAGGATTACTGTCCACATTATTGTTTCAAAACTTTAATTGTCTTCAGTATGTCAAGGGGGAACATTTCTGACTTAGAACTCTTACTGCAACAAAAAACAGCAAATATGAGGAGTGTGAGGTAAATATTGTGTTTAATAAACAAACATCAGTCAGGGAACTGACATTAGTCTGGGGATGGAGAATAGGGGGAAATATAAAGCACAATGCACATGTGTAGAGGTGGGAGGGGACATATTTATCTGTTACACAAAGCGCCCCTGTACAGTAGGAGCAGGAAGTTCTATATAACATACAGATCAGGATCCAAGTCTACGGTACAAAAACTTAGCAGCAACATGTTAACATCGGAGACCAAGGGGCTAACAAAGTAGTTTCATTTAGAAAAAGTCACAGTATTCTTTAAGCATAAATTTGTTAAAAAGGTAAAAACAGTTCTAAGCATCCTCTAGGGTCAATGCTACTCACAAGATCTGTGTGTGAAATACATAGGTAGGGAAATTATCTATACATTTATACTCTAATATAAAGACCTTCTGGTAATGGCACAGTACAAACTCTCAGGAAACGCGACAAAAATATACAATGTCTTCACGTCACATTTGCAGATTAAAATGTAACTAAGGTCTCTGGCAAGCACAATAGTTTCAGTGATCCAAAAAAAAAACAAAAAAAAAAACAACTTCTCTTCAACCAAAATAAAGGACACCATTTTGTTAGTTCAGCTATCTTGACAGATTATGTCTTTTTAATACAAAAATAAGGACAAATATAAATTAATATATATTAAAAGAATCAGATTGATACATAGGGGATCTACTGAATAAGTACAGGTATTTATGATACAATAAATACTTGTCATTCATGACTGGGGGTGGATAAACAGAGAGTAGTGTATTTAACCTGGGAGATATAACTTAACTACAGGTGAGAGTGTTTGTATGTGTGTGTTGTTCAGTAGCTGTAAAAAATACCACAAGTTTGAGCACAGCTGTGTGTAGGATCGTGCACACAGTCTCCGAGGGTTCAGGAGGAGGCCTGTCCAGGGAGACCTCGGACTACAGTGGTGGTTTTCTCGTGTTGCAGGTGGGTTGTCACTGCCCTCCGTCTCCCATGCCTTAATGCAGCTCCTCCTAGTGGTGAGTCTGTGGTACTACCAGTTAAGGTTACTCCTAAAACACACAACTCACAGAAGACAGGAAGCAGGAAGTCTACAGGAGGCGGTCAGCCGTCAGTGACCGGTCAGTCCTCCAGGGAAGAGACAGTGTGGCACACCATTGGAGTCATCATGACCAACAACAACAAAAAAAAAAAGAAGTAGATGTAAGGAAAAAGTCAACTCTTGTGTGTGTGTGTGTGTTTTTTTTGTCTTTTTCTCCACTTCATAATAAAAAATAAGTCTGTTTTTGTACTTTACAATACGATTCAACATCCCCACCGAGGAAGCATCAATCATCAGTCCAGCACTGACAAGAAAAGAAACTCTTTTTTAGTTGTTTCTTTTGTTTTTTTTTGTTTTTGTTTTTTTTTTTGCCTTTTTTTAAGGGTTTTTAAAAAAACAGGGTTGGTGGTGGTGGGGGGGGGGGGCTGTGGAGGGAGGAATCAGGACCTTGGACAAGGAGGACGGGGATCAAGTAAGGCGGGCAGGAACATAAAACATATCTGAAGGAGAGGAAATCTGCCGAGGGTGCTGTCTCTTTTTTCTTTTTTTCTTTTTTTTTCTTTTTTATGAGGAACACTTTGTACAGCCGCACTTGACCACTTTCTCCACTTCCTGGACGAAAGAGGAGCCGTCAGTGCACTGGAAGGTGTATTTCCTGCGTTTGCTGCGGAGGGGGGTGCAGCAGGTGCCCTGTCCGTCTGCTCCCCCCTGGCAGCTGCCCCGACACTCTAGACGGGAGACCTTCTCCTGGGTTTGGCACGCCGCGTAGCCTTGCTGTCTCTGGTAGACATCTCGGACCCGTTCCCCTCGGCAGGCCACCTCTGCAGGCATGAGGAGGGAACAGAAAGGTTACAAGTGGTCCGCACTTTTAACCGTTTCGAAAAGTCACGCAAAGTCACAAAGACAAAAGTGATCGTAACAGTGAAAAGAACTAAAGAGTTATTCAACTTATCAATAGACTGTAGAGAGGACAAGAAGAGGACAGTACAATGAGACAATAGCCACATTTCCACAGCAGGAATGTTTTCCAGGAACTATGAACCTTTGGAGGTTCAAGTGCTTGTATTGATTAGACAACATCATGTGATGTCATTCTTATTGACAAATTTTGTCAAGTTTCCTGTTCTTATCTCTTTTACTGTTCTGTTCTGTCTACTATGTTTTAGTGTCTTTTGCTTGTGTTCTACTTTAGTTTCAGGTGAATTTTATCTTCTGTTTGGGCTCATTGTTTTGGCTTTCTGTTAGTATATTGTCTTCTGGGTATCCACTCTTTTGCTTTGGCTGTCAAAGAACTTTGGAAACCTGTTTTTGAAGAAGCTATATAAATAAAGTTGGGTTGAAACGTGGCTAAAGGGACGCCATGACATATGACACACTGCTGAAAGCTCTTGCTAAAAACAAGCAACATTACTGTGAAATGTTGACAAATTTTTAGTATTAAACTAAACTTCTTGAGATTTGTGATTTGTATATTTTACTAAGAAAAATCAAGATCAGTTGCCTTAAAAAGATTTTAATACTCAAATTCAAATTGAGCCTTATGACATTTTCTATCTTGGATAAGAAAAAAAAAGAGAATAAGATTTTATTATTCTAAAATAAACACAAATAAACACTGGCACATTTACAGACATGTTGATTAATGTGTGTTGTCCTTATAAATAAAATAAATTAAATTGAATGAAATACTGTCTTGAATCGTCATATTGCTGTGCATATTTGAAATAAGGAAAACACAAAAAAATAACAGACTACTCAATGCTGCATGAGGTGAAAACAAGGCGAAGCAGGGGCAGACGTATTTTGGGTTGCACTGCAGATGAACCATGAAAAAAGAAAAGAAAAAAAGAGGCGGAGGGTAAGATGTGACCAGGCAGTCTCACCTGAGAGTTCCCCCGCGAGGGATTAAGAGGAAGCTCAGGAGATGCTGAGTTGAAAAAGCAACGGAGTTAGAAGCGTTAATGCAGACACACTAAACACTGTTAGACAAACACACGCACATACACACACACACACACTGCTGAGACGCTGTTAATGAGCGTTAACAATTAACAGACAAAGCAGAAGTTTAGAGTCTGTTCCGTTTAGAGAAACATGCTTTAGATTCAAAAACTTTAACAGCATTAGATATTATGTTTAGAAGAACGTGAGAAGTCAGTTCGTGTTCATGTTTTCTCACCTCTGTCACACGCCTCTCCTGTATATCCGCTGTTACACTCGCAGTATGCTTTGCCCAGGCCTGACACTCTGCACTTTCCGTGTTTACAGCGAGACAGACTGCAGGGGTTAGCTGCATCCTGGTCCTGCTCATCGCAGAGCACACCGGCAAAACCTGGCTGGCAGCGACAGGAGTAGGAGTAGGAGTTGATTGGAAGGCAGGTACCATGAATACACCTGAGGGAGGAGAGACAGGAAAGATAAAGATGTGGACAGATAAACAAATCTTCCAGATAAGTCTGCTCTTTGTATTGAAAAGCCTCAAACTCCAATCAAAAAACTTCTTCTGGCTGTGTTTTAAACTCATACGAATACTGTAAACACCAACACACACATGTACACTGGGCTGCACCAACAAAGATTAAATTAATCTAAGATTAGTCTGGTTTAAACTAAGTTTAAAATGACTAAATCCAAATTAAAATGAAACAGAGCTCAGCTGTTATATTGTTGTTATATTGTTTGCTAGCTAGCTAAAAAGTAAAAAACAGCATTCTATTGTTTACTTTCTCGCTACAAAGTAAAAAACAAATAAAAAAGTGATATTGTTTGCTAACTAGGTAAAAAGTTGTTTAGCCTAGTTAGCCTACTTAATTCATCTAAAGGAGGCAGCCATAAAGTTAATACTGGATCACAGTTTAAACAGGAGTTTAAAATTTTGGTGCAACAGAATAAAATTTAATCTAAGTCTAGAGTAAAAACTAAACTTAAACAGAGGTTTAAATGCATTTTTTTTTCTTAAATTTAAACTAGTTTAAAAGTTTGCAACATAAAATAAAGCTAAACCATGATTTAATCAGGGTTACAAATTAATCCTTGCTGGCGCAACCCAGTAATAGCGGCACAAAAACCACTCACTTGTTGCCATCACAGGGGTTGTTGACCTGCTGGTCACACAGTGTCCCTGTCCAGCCCGGGTGGCAGGTGCAGGTGAAGCCGCGATGCCCTGTTGGGTGGCAGTCACCCTGGACACAGGCACCTCTCTGGCAGGGCTGGCAGCCTGGCTCCACCCCGTGGCCCAGCCACTGTCTGGTGGTGCTCTGTGCAGTCCCAGAGCCTGGAGCCCCCGGCCCCACCCCGGCCCCCAGGTCCTGGAGCTTCCCGTTGATGTACAGGTTACGGAGGCAGCCGTGGAAGCTGGTGCCGTTGCGTCCGCCTGAGCTGTGCTGCAGGGACGAGAGACCCCCAGAGGCTGAGGCACGTTCTGGCATACCTGGAGAAAGAAAGCGTTCAGAGAGAGTTATGAAAACATCATTACTGCAGCAACAACTGTGCAAAAATAACACTAAAACTAGTTCACTGACAGAGCCGAAGACCGAACACAGAAACTTAATTTCATCTGTTGTAAAGCAAAGAAAATGTGCTCTGCATGTGGTCTCAGTCAGAACATGTGCTGCAGTGTTTTGAATAACCTGCAGTTTATCTTTGTCTTTGGGTAAATACAGCAGTTATCAAGCCAGTCAGTGATAAAAGGGTGCATTAGTTTCTCAGAACCTTTCCGTGAGACAAATGGTTGTACTTTGGCAAAAGGAATCAAGATACTTTTAGTGATATTTATTTGTTAGCTTCAAATTTCAGATCAGGAACAAAATGCACATCAAGGTCACTTGTGGTTTGATGTTTTGTGCCAGAGATTTTAAGTTAGTTTATCTGGGTCTTTGCTCCAATAGAAAACAACCTCTAACTTATTTTTGGCCGTCTGCAGGATATTGTGCGATGATGAATGCACCGAGCCAGTAAACAGGCCAATTCAAAAAAACGCAACAGCACTGGAAGACAAATTTGAGGAGAGCAATTCAGTTTCTGTCTCATGGTGTTTATTGCACATAACCAACAATGTGAGCCCGGGCCTTTCAAATAAAATGGCATGCTAAAAATATTTTCTTTATCACTGACTTCACAAAGCGAGTGGTATGTCATTCTTTTCTTCAAAACTTTAAGGAATAAGCCAATTTTCCTAATACATAAATCTACACAGTTAACCTCTTTGAACTTTAGTGGAACAATGAATTCTCATGGTTTTTGGATTTAATTTACTTGTTTTACTTTGAAGTTCTTGTCCTTCCTTGTTTCTCCTGTTTTATGTCCTGTATTTTTCCTTCTTGTTTGACTACAGATTGTTTTGACCTGCCCATAATTAGCTTCCATGTGTATTTAGTCTCGTCTTTCCCTCCTTAGTTGCCAGTTCATCTTTGTCTCTCGTCGAGTGTTTCTAGTCTTTGTATTTTTTCCGTGTTAACCAGTGTTTTGACCTCTGTTTAGTTTGGCCCTTGTGTTTTATACTTTGTTTTCTGAGTCTGTATCTTACATTAAGTTAATTGGAACTGCACCAGTCTGCAGAGTCTGCATTTTGGGTCCAACCTCCTCCATGAAAAACTGTGCCGTAAAGTACCTGTCATTATTTGCCTTGAGTCATTCACACACACACACACACACACACACACACACACACACACTCACACACACACACACACACACACACACACACACACACACACACACACACACACACACACACACACAGAGACATACACGCTGTACTGGGGTCCTTACCTCCCAGATAAATTGGAGAATCTATGTTGAGTGTGGACTGTTTGCTGATGGAGTTGATGGATTTGGGCGGCCCGCCATCGATGGACAGAGACAAAGTCTGGTCTGATGCGACCAGCTCCACGGCGTGGAAGCTGCCATCATTCACTGTCTCCACACTGAGAAAAAGAGAACGGAGGGATTCAGTCCGAACAGATATATCACCCATCGTGTGAATGTGGGACATTTCTGCTTGTGTGGACGCGTACCTGTATATGGCAGATGGAGGGTAAGATCCGGTATCGTAGCTGACCCTGAGGCGTCCCCTGTAAAGCTCCATGGCGATGTGATCATTGTCCCCTTTATACAACAACACGCCGCTGTCCTCATCCGTAGCAATCTGAAAAAACACAGCAGGATGTTCATGTAAAAGACCTAAAAGAGTAAAACAATCAATACAATAATGTACAGCTACACCCACTACAAGTAAAAGTCTAATCTAATGTTCAAAGTGTTTACTTAAACCTGCAATTACAGTTTTTCTGGCCAAAAACAAGCTCACATTTTCACAACACTGACATATCAGCTTTTAATTTGATATGTCCAACTCAAGTTCCATATTTCTGCTCTTTTAACTCCGCTTTTGGATTCTGTTTGTGCCCATTAGCACACATTTGGGCCACAGAAGTTCCTCTGAAACAGAATTTCCAAAAGCTAGAGTTTTGGGATGCAAAATGGGCTGCAGACCTGTTTTTATTTGGACTCCAACTGGGAAAGAAAAATGCAGACGGCATTTCCTCAAATAGTGACAGGTAGCGCTGACTGAGAGACTAAGAAGCAAAACACCTGCTTGCAATGTTAAACCTTTAATGACATTCAATACGGGGGACTAGAATGGAAAAAAACAGACGAAATACAGCTGGAGCCAGAAAATGTAAGCTACGTTGCCAACAGTCAAAACTATAAACCAGCACAAAAATAACAATTAGGTGACATAAACCACCATGTTCTGAACAGACACAACTAATAAAAAGTAACATTCTGAACAGATTACTCAGTCCAGGCTTGATGGGTAATGTGGGCTGTCATT
Source organism: Lutjanus erythropterus (assembly GCF_056507025.1). Lineage (NCBI taxonomy): Eukaryota > Metazoa > Chordata > Actinopteri > Lutjaniformes > Lutjanidae > Lutjanus > Lutjanus erythropterus. The sequence continues at coordinate 21,533,583 of NC_139319.1, read as the reverse complement.
ACAATATTTCAGCAGGAAGCCTTGTTTTAATCCACCCACATTTGACCTGTAAAAATCATCGCATTTCACTCCTGCTTTAAAGCTTCTGATGGTTAATGTTACCTCTGTGACTGGAATATATCGTAACACAAGAGGGACAAACTGGTGGCAGGACCCTTCCAACTCCTGTTTAGCTACTAAATACTCCACTGCTGCATGTTCAGTACTGTACGTTGATAACTGTAACTAGTTTGGTGCAGAGCAGGTAGTGAATGTTGGGTTTTTAGAGCTGTCTTCACCGAAAACAGCTGCCTGCTGTGACTGAAAACCACGCCAAGAGAGAGACAACCAGTGGTGGACAGTAACGAAGTACGTTTACGTTTTTTTGAGTATCTATACTTTCACTCAGGTACTGGGGTTGAGTACTTTGTCCACCACTGGAAACAACTCAGTAAGGTTGTTGACTGGACAGTTCACCACTGAGCTGAAACCCTCTGTGAAGTTCACACCTGTAGGCTGATGTTGGTCTCTGGTGAGAGGAGACTGGAGGGAAGCTGCAGGTAGGACTCGTGGTTGACAAAATTGACACTGACGAGCGTCTCGCAACGCTCACCCTCGTAACCGTGGAGACACTGGCAGCGGGGGTCTGTTCCCATGACAACGCACTGCGCCCCGTTGAGGCACTCGTGGTTGTCGCAGGGGCTGGTGCGAGGAAGGACCATCGGGGGAGAGAACTCGCAGAATAAACCACTGCAACAAACATATTGACACACACATTCAATACAGCCTGAAACTGTACCAAATTACTTCTAATCAGAGTTAAGAAGGTTCCTAACAAGGTATAAAGGCACAATATGCAACATTTTCCTTTAAAAAAACAAAAATAATGTATAGACTCATATTACAGTGTATAATCCCATTCAATAATCATTTAAGACCCACAAGAAGTGTGTGTGGTGGTTTGACACTGCAGTTAGGGAAAAGTCAGTGTCAAAACTACTTATATCTGTTCTAAACGTTTTAAAAGAGCGTCAGACAAAAACACCATGCTATGACAGCCACTGCTGGTCAAGAGAATTGTGTTTTGATCAGTATGTTTGAGTCCCTGCTGAGCTGTGGACCTCACCTGTATCCCTCTGGACAGACGCAGGTGTATCCGTTGACAGCGTCGATGCACTGACCTCCGTTCTGACACTTGTTTTCTTCGCAGTCATCATAGTCCAGCTCACAGTGCTCACCTACGTAGCCTGGAGTGCACTCACATCTAAATGCACACACATCAGAACACAGAAATGAGACAGATGTTGAACTTTAATCCTCAGACTGAGCAGCTGTCTTCTCGCTGTTCTTGTTAATGTTAAACATAATCTGACTGTGGGTGGTGTAATTACTTATGTCTGAGACATTTTAACACCAGAAATTCCCTCCTTGCTCAGACAATCTCGAGGATGTACAAATACACTCAACTAAATAAATAAATGCAACACTTTTGTTTTTGCTGACAAATCTAATACTTCTTCTGTGCACACAAAAAGTTTATTTCTCTCAAATTCTGTTTACAAATGTATTAAAATTAGTGAGCACTTCTCTTTTGCCATTACTCTAAAAGCCATTTTTCAGTGCCTGATAAGTATCTTTTTTCAAGATAAAACTGCACATTTTAAGACACAGCTGTCACATCTGTCAGGTCGATGAGTTACCTCGACAAAGGAGAGGAAGTCATTAACACAGACTTTAACAAATTCGTGAACAAAATTTGAGAGTAATAAACATTTTGTTCACACAGAAGTCTGATATTTTTTTTACTTCAAGTACTGAAAAATAGGAGCAAAAACCAAAAGTGTTGCATTTGTTTTTGCTGAGTACACATAGTAATAACACACAAAAACACAAACAGTCCTGATTTTAACCAGGTGCCAGAACACAGGAAGAAAAGTTGGAGCGCTGGGTTACAGATATCATTCTGGACTATGTCTAAAGTGTTAATAACTTCATAAAACTTAGCAACAGTGCACACAAACACACACAAACACACACACAGGCACACTACACTGACCAAAGTACACATCGCAAGGGAGTAAAACTAAAACAAAGTTCTGATAAAATCTGGACAGGAAATCTTATGAGGGAGCCCAAATTACGCTCACAACACCTCCCCTCCACACACACACACACACACACACACACACACACACACACACACACACACACACACACACACACACACACACACACACACACACTGCTTTTCTCTGCGGGGAAAACCAGCAACTCATTTATTTCAGTGTGAGAAATGTTAGTACCCAAATCCTGTGGGAGAGGAACAAGAAAACACTGCTACAGTAACTCCACCAACTCTGCATACGTGTGTGTGTGCATGAGGTTGTGTGTGTGTGTGTGCGTGTGTATGTTCATATGGTCCACTCACTTGTATCCCTGCGGGGTCAAAATGCACTTTGAGTCGTGCTGACATGGGTTCAGCTCTGGAGCACAGAAATCCAGTTTCTCTTCACAGAGTTCCCCTAGGAGCACACACACACACAGACACACACACAGACACAGACACACACACACACACACGGACACACACACACAAATCATCTCAACATATTTTCAATACTTTAAATACCATTCCCTCACAAAAAAAGTGAAATAATACTATCAAACTTCTCAATATTATCACACTGTGTTGTGCATCGCAGTGTGATTGAGCACCTCTGTGTGTGTGTGTACATGCAGCACTTCATGTATTTGTACTGCAGTGTGCGTCTGTGTGTGTTATGGGTGTGTACTCTGATGATGGATGGCTCCCTTGTGGCCAGGACCAACACAGTGGTCTGATAAATGAGCTCATCTCTGCGAATGTCATATTCCTGATGATATTCCCGTGTGTATCCTGACGTTCCTGAAACTCTGAACTCCAAAAGAGTCACTGATGAGCCATCGGGGAATAAACCAACACTCGTGACTACACAAAGACCACTCTGGGAGTAATTACATGGTATGTGTGTTACCTCATGTATTTAGAAACAGGCATATTAGCTCAATAGATTCTCACATACTTCATAATTAAACAGTGGGTGTTGTCTTTTCCCAGTCTATTAGTTTCACAGACGTTGATTGCACGTGTAAATGTCTTCAATAAAGACGCCACAGCTGTCATTAATAAAACTGCTGAGTTGTATCTAAAAGACTGTGACTGCTTGTTTGTCAATCAATAGCTGACAAGATAAACTTTGTGTAAAATATGCAAAGCGTTTCTCAAAGACTGCTTACTCACATGGAGAAACTTATTTAATAATTTAATACATCAACATAAATGGGGAAAATCTCAGGGTCCCTTTCTGCAATATTTGGACTCAGTTTGTTCATTTGTATTTGTTTTGTTTCTTATTTTACATATATATGTTAATTATTTGTTAATTATTTGTACAAATATTTGGGTGTAATTCTATGTGTGAATAAAAATGTTGTTCCCAAAGGCAGCAGACTACACATCTAATTCATTTCATTCCTTGGTGTGGGACATCAAAATTGAAAGATTAGGCTGAAGATGTTGTTTTTTCTTATTGTCAGCAAATTTAATATAAAAGCCAAAACCAATGATGAATAAATCCTAGAAACGAGTAATGTCTGTGTAGCCAAAGCCTAATGTAGCTTCTTGCTCTGTGACTCCCCTCCAAAAAAACTAAAAAAAGCTAAAATAAAACAAACACATAAAGCTGATACATAAGCACTGTAGTAAATGTTGAGTTAATCCAACACACACTGCCCTGCTGCAGGAGAAAGTAGCTAGTGCACCAAATCTGTGGCAAAAAATTGTCACCACCGAATTTACAATTCACTCATATCTGCTTAAAGTTTGAAAAAGTGCCCAGCTGTATAAGGCAATTACTGAGCCTGTATATATGTTTGACCTTTTTTTTTTATGTCCAAGAGTATAACTAACCTAATGCACCAGATGGTTTGTTACAACGAACCATCTGGAAAGTTGACATTGGAAACTGTTTGAAAAAGGGCAGGTACTTTTAAAAAATGCACTCCAGTTCTGATATAAGTGATGCCAGCCTTCCTTACTTATTTCATTGCCTGGTTTCCTCCCGTATTCGTCAAAATTTGATTTGATTATTTTGTTTGTCTTTTGTTTTGTGTTTGTATGGTTTAAACCCAGGAGTGAAAGTGTTACCTAATTGAACATGTTATGTAAAAAGGGTAGGTATAATAAGCTAAATTTAATTACTTTTTGTGTTACCTATTTTCACCTATTTATATTTCTGTGAAAGAGTTATCCAGAGCCAAAATAAGCTACTACTGCTACTACAATACAGCTCCATGTGATGCAGTAAAGAGCTGTTTAGGTAAGGAAGGTTTGGTAAGTTAAGGTAAGATTTGGAATATTGAAAGAGAGTCAAACACATTGGTTTTGGTCTTTTCATGGGAATTTTTGACAACAACAAAAAAACAGGATATCATCAGCTTTTTCCTGTAATGCAAAATATTTACCTGGAGTATAATGACACAGTGTACTTTGACTTTGACAACATTTATGCATAAAGCAGCAAGCAGAAAAAAACCCAGATATTTGAGAGGACGGATTACAAACTCAGAGGTCTGTTTGAACATGAAGGACATGCACTGCTAACATGGAGCGTGACTGCATACAGTATGTTGAATCTGTGGTGCTGAATGTCCCATTTCTGGGGAGCATGGAGAAAGCACAGGAAATGAGGGAAGGAAGGAAAGTATGGATAGAAGGAGAGAGGGACAGGAGGGACAGAGAGAAGAACAGACTAACCTCTCTCCACCTCATTGGTAGCAGCTGCAACCACAGAAAAAAAAAACAGACGACAGATGATAGAAAGCAGAGCGAGACAGGAAAAAAAGACACAGTACAGCGAGACACAGAAAGACAGAGAGAGAACACCGCCACAAAGGTTAGCAGTCAGAGATGATTAGCACAGTGCAAAAGCAGACAAACAAGTAGCAACAGACCAGTGTTAGTTACACCTAAATATGATTTGTCTGCAGTTTAGCAAGTCCCATTTATTTTTCCTGAAGACGACGTTATGTAACTCACAGTTGGAGCATTTTACAGTTTGGATCGGCATGTCATTGGTACAAAAACGAGCAATGACTGTGTGAGAAAATATCTGGCTCTTTGATAAAATATTAAAATTTACAGCATAGATGTTAACTACAACTCCCAAAGTGCATTTTGGCATCAAGCCTCCAATCACTGAGCTAACAGTGATTTATGGGCTACGAACTTCAGGAGACAGCTATGGATTCAAAATTGGCAGCTTTAATTTCTGGGTAAATTTTTGGATGAGTTTGTTGACCGTGATGCCTATTGGTTGAGGTTCTATCGAACTGCATCCAGTCAGCAGATTCCCAGAACTCAGATCAAACATCAAACTGGTGATCCTGATCGAATATGGATCAAGACTGTGCCTATTTCCCACCTCAGATGTTTTCTCAAACATATTTTAGTGTGGTTTTTAGCTGTAATACGAGAAAGTGGTCAATCATTCTGTATCCTGCTTGGAAACAGACAAAGCCCTGCTACAAATGTCCCATGTTTCGTTGCTCTGACTGGTTGCTCTTCAGAGGCATTCTGGCCTGCGTGTGTCAATAACAACCCCTGGAAATGGAAAATGAAATGAGAAGTTCCAGACTAGTTCACATTTGTGAATTAGTCTGGTGCTGACAGGCTAACAGTCTGATCTACGATTAGCAAATCAGTGCCAACGTCAGGCAGTCAAGCAGGGGTAATAACAACAATGGTGCTGCTATCAGGGCTATTCTAAATTAAAAGTACCAATTACTTTAAAAATCCAGACAGGACTATGCTTTGAAATCATTTATTCTAAGGGGAGTCATGCTTTTTGTGCATCGGTGTCAGCTTAAAATGATGTTAGATTCAGGTGGATACACTGGTGTCTGACTCAATATGAAAAAAATCAAATCCCCCACAGAAGTCAGTTCAACTGGAGGCAACCTCCGACTGAAAAAGGAACCAGAGTGTAACGAGCTGACAACTCTGCCTGAGCTCAGGAAAGAAGTGTTTTAAATTTGCTCTCACTCTGACTTTCCCTCTTATCCCTGGCAATGGTGCCTGGGGCTCATGGGCATTGTAGTCTTTTTGAGCCATTTGCCATACCAAAATGATGAGAAGGGTCTTACAGACTACAAAAAACACCCACTTTATTACAAGACACACTTCCTAGATAACTGCCTCGATTTTCAAACTTGTTTGAACTCAAACCACGCCCTTCTCCTAAACCTACCCCAGTTGTTTTGCTGGATAAATGTAGCCTAATTCAACATTCTGGGGTGTGTGTCCTGTAGTACTGCAGACAGACCTACCTGAAAATGACAGACAAACACGATTTCTCAGAAAAACAAAGCTGAAATAAATCAAACTGGTGGCCATAATATAAACCTATAGGCTGGTCACATTATCCTGGAGTGTCTTGCGTTTGTGTGTTTATTAATATTGACGAAATCATTGAAATAGAAATCTGAACTGTGAACACAGACTGGGTAAAAGTGTTACCTGTGTACTCCGGTGAGCACATGCACGTGTAGTTGTTGATTCCATCGACGCAGGTGGAGTTGTTCTCACAGTCGTTATCTTCACAGTCATCGATGTTGATCTCACATGCATCGCCTTCAAAGCCCTCTGGACACACACACCTGAGATCACACACACACACACACACAGATATACACACCCATGAGCAAGTATCAAACAGATAAACACGTGTAGGGCCACACACAGAACACTGCCAACAGAAATCTCTCTTAGACCTCTGGATGACACACAGACACACCCACACCCACACACACACACACACACACACACACACACACACACACACTATCCATGCGTGCAGCCCATAACAGCAATGTCAGCTCCATCTACATATTCCCAGTAGAGAGTCATTATTCTGTTAACGTGAGCGTGCCTCAACTCTGTAACTACTACTCAGGTTTATTACTGCATACACACACACACACACACACACACACACACACACACACATACACACACACACACACACACACACACACAGAGTGGTATATTATAGGTCTAATAAAGAGCTCTTATGCGGCACACACTCGGGCGGATTAATATCTCATTATATAGTCAACGACAGCTCTTCACCATGAATATTCCACCACCTCTGTGCTGAAGAAGAAGAAAGAAAGCGTGCAAACATGAAAATACAGACAAGGAGATGAAGACTGAAATGAAGAGGTAGCAGAAAAGACAGTGAGAGGACACAGGAAGAGACAGAGGGAGAGAAACAGGGGGAGCTGTGCGGGAGGGTAGGTCTAATTGTCTGCGTGGGAGGTTAAAATCTGCTCGGAGCGACTGCACAGACAGGCGCTAGGTCCCCTCCTGTTAATACTAAACAGCCTAATGAAGAGAGGACGATTCTCACAGCAGGGCCCGTCCAGCTCGGAGACAAACCGAGGACACAACTGGTCCCCTGAGGCCTTTACCGCCTGTACGCTCAACTCCCACCTGTCATTAGTGGTGCAGCAGTATCATTGATGAAATTATCTCCGCAGGGTGCACAGATCACATGCTACATCCGCTAATGTGCGCTCAATAACCACACAGTATCTGGTAACTGATGCCTGGTGTTCAACAAATCTCTGAGTTTTTAAACAAGCTCTGTAGGAGTGTGCATAGATATTTTTTGTTTATTTTTAGGTGAACATAAAGGAATATTCCAGTTCTTTATGTTCATGTTGCAGAGCTACTTAAGTCTCCTCACCATACACACCACCATACACATACACACACAATGCAATGGACAAAACAGACATTTTCACTTGTGCTGTCACTTCCACAGATGTGGTTTATATAACTGGTTTAATAATGGTGTTTAAAGCCACTACGTGTAGAATTAGAACATTTCTGACTTAACAGTTCCCTAGTTGTAGTGTTACAAAAGACACTGTGGCAGGGAGTAATTTAGAGAGGTGCCCTCCTGGCAATTAAAATCTTAAAAGGGGACTCAAGCAATTTAGCATCACACTTATATTACCTTGGGAGAAAAGAAAGGACAAAAACAGTGCAACAATTGCAAGAAATGCCGACTTTTACTTCCTAAAACTCACTGCCATCCTTAATGAGACTCAGCTTGCCTGGTAAATGTTCCTATCTTTTCAACTCATGCCCTTCAGTTTGTAAGTCAGACTTTCTCTTGTAAATTTGAAGTCTGAAACCCAATCTGAGATAATGTTGCTGTAAGATAAAGTTCCACTGAAACGGCCAGCGGAGTGCTTATCGCTCACATGTTTCCTATAAAAACAGGCAGCTGGGGAGGGACTTGTCATGGATATTGATTGGTGTTTACAGTAGGCCATAGTGCTGAATGAACAATATGCCCCCCGCCACGCGGCTGTAGCAGTCCAGGGATTTAGGAGAACAGTTCTGTTAGCTGACTCTTGCTGGACTGGGAGCTCCCAGTGAACATGGCAGGATCGGGACAGAACCCAGCCTCCGAGACCAACAGAGGCCAGTTTGATGATGGGGAATACAAGACAAGATTTCGTCTCCGTGAACCTCACTTCAGAGCCACAGAAGACAGTCACAAGTTCACTAGTATTCCTGGAGACAAGTAAACTGATAATCCCTGATGATAACCCTAATATCCATGTGTAAAATTGGTGGAAAACCTTCTTAACAAAACCAATATAGAGATAATATCCAAAACTAACCAGGCAGTGTTAGATAACAACATTTTCAAACTATTTCTCACCAAAAGTTGCTCCCTTCTCCTTCCTTCAGGTGGCAAGTGCCTCCGTTCTGGCACGGGTTACTGATGCAGGCATGAATGGGCTCCTCACAGTTCTGCCCCTACATGCAAACATAAACACACACACACATACTTAGTTGCCTTCAAATAACAGCAGCTCCTTATAATTACCAAGTATTTGCATCTATTTTCTTAGAGACAGGACTCTCTTAATCCCTTGACATTTGAAAAGGAATATGAACAGTCTGTCTGTGCAGGTTTGTGCTGCGTATGAATAAGGAAAGCCAAGAAGAGTCATACTCACTCGCTAAAATGAAAGTTACAATAGTTGCGTATTACAAGTGTCAAATTAATGACTGAAAAAGCTGTCTTTTACACCACGTTATGTTAGGGAAAGACTCTTGAGCAAGTGAACACAACCTTTTCTTTCTCTGTGTTTGCATTTTTACCTTGAACCCATAGGGGCAGGTGCAGCGGTAGTAGTGCACCGGGTCATTGGAGCAGGTGCCGTCGTTCTTGCAGGGGTTGGACAGACAGGGCTCACACTTAGCCTGGATACTCATATCTACTGGACCTGTGTGACACACACACACACACACACATGCAAACACATTGTAAAACCTTTCCTAATGATCTAATTGTAGAGGAGTAAGATGAGTTAGAATACATAGGTTGACATACACTGTATAGACAGCTGTACATTATCAGGATCCTGCATAAACTTTCCATCCTGAGAAGGCAACTTTTTGTGCTGCAGAAAAAAATGTGTTTTTCTCACTGGCTGATATGCATTTTTGACATTTCACTTTGAATTATAAATTCATGATAATGAAATTTGAAAAATTAAAAAAAATCACCTGTTAAACTTGAATATTTATATAAAAGAAGATTATTAATGGTTGTATGGATGTAATAAGCTACAGTTACCAGTATGTTACTGGGCTACAAATAATAATAAGATTTTCTTCACAGGGCCATGACAGGTACAGCGGACATATTCCCAAATTTCATGACAGAACATCACATCCTAACAGTCGGGACACACAGAGCTGGTCAGAACATGAGGGCTGAAAGGGAAGAGGAGCAGTTCAGTCTGTTTAGGGCTGAAGGGACGAGGAAAACCGGGCTGGGACCGTCTCAAGGAGGAAAGACTGAGGAGGAAGTATTGGGATATGATTGGCTACTTTACCTGGCACCAGAAAACCACAAGGCCCCGGGACTTCTACAGTGCGTCAGTTAGATTAGGTTAAAAATAGGTTTCAGTCACGCATTCATAGTTAATGTGATATAGTCAGGTTCAAAGGTTAACAACAGTATGATGAGGTACAGCCACAACCATGCTCACAAGCATATTTGCGGATTTTAAAGTTATTATATAAATTTACAGTGAATGTTAACTTTTTGTTGCTGTCCTGTGAAAACTATGTATCTCCATATTTGATAACTTTTGGGTTTCCAAATAAAGTGATCATCCTACTTTTTAGGCCAAACGATCCTGTTAAGAACTCACTGAAAAAAAAAGCTCAACAAATTGTTTTAACAAATGTTAAAATAATGTTTTCATTTTCCATTCACAGTTTGGACATACATGGTTTTCATTGGACAGTGACAATTTTTAAATGGCAGCTTGTGGTCTCCTCTAGGAGTCCTCATCAAGTGTGTGTGCATATTTCATAGAAAGTGTGTGTGCACGTTTTTGTTTTTTGAACAAAAGTCTGTTTACTTACAAGTGTCTATGTAGATGCGGTGTATATTGTACAGTCCTGCATGCATGGGACAATGTATGTTTACCTGTGCAGGTGAACTTCTTGGACGGTGTGGTGAGGAGCAGTTTGTCGGTCATGTCGCCGGGCCCGGCACAGCGGGCGATGCCAGGCTCCTTGTAGCCGCTCTTCACCCAGTCTGACAGCCACTGCATGTGGCAGTCGCAGTACAGAGGGTTGGCACCCAGAGCCCTGAGACGAGAGTGAGAACAATGTCCAGTTATAACAGGATACATAGAAAAAAATCAGCACTTTAACCTCAGAGTCTTTGCTTTATTTCAGATCGGATGTGCTGTAAAACAAAACAGCCAACAGTTTTTGCTGGAACGCCCCCTTTAACCACTGCAACCTCGACCTCGAGGTGATTTAATTGCATTATCATCTGTTGCGTTGCAACAGATCTGACTGAACAGTCATTGTGGTCTAAAAGGAAGTTAGAGCCATTCCCAGGTTTGTACTTCAGTTGTGGGTAACTGATTTCCCTCATGTATTGTTGTCGTTTTATTTGTTTTACTCATTGGGATGCAGTTTTTACTATTGCTCAGGGGCCAATACAGTATAAACTAATATGCCCCTCATATACACACACACACACCCGGATGCACTAATGCACACTCACACAATAATTTTATTATCACTGTTGTTTATTGTTGTTGCTATCAAACATATTTTGCCATTATTAGTTTGACATCACTTGTAATATTTTTGTTTTGTTCTCTACTTTTCTGTATTTTTGAGTTCTTATTAATTTCAGAGAACCTCAAAAAAGCCCTCTGTTTTTTTCCCTCTCCCTGCACTGTATATTTGTCATCTTTGTCTTTTGTGTGTATTTCTTTTAACTGTATGAAATAAAACTAAACTAAACTGAAGCAGAGGTAATATTAGACTAGTGGTCTGCGGTGAGATGTAACTAGAAAAAGCAGCAGACTGTCACAAGCGCGCTCCGTGGTTCTGATCTTTAGACACTCCCTCATTGGCACTGCCACCAGCAGCTACATCACGATATCAGCATCATCGCTCACTAACTTCCATCACTTGTTACAAATCTTGATGCTACAAAACAACAGTAAATAGAAGAGACAGCAAAGCAGTAGCTCCTCAGTGTATGAAGTCAGTTATTCAGTTCTTAGTTACCTCAGTTCATTATTTTCGACACAAGTCTCCTGTGCTATATGCTGCTTGTCTGACTATTGATTACAGGAGTCAAAACATGCTGAATTTCTGTACTGATCTGAGTCTCTGCACTGTAGTCCCTAAAGTGTGAGTGCTTTTGTTTCGCAGTAAATCAATTTAGCAGATTTTTCCCCAAAAATCCATTATTTAGAAAAGAGAATAACTACAATTACATTTTTGCTGTTGCAGCCGCAAAGAGTAAAGCACTGCTTAGAGAGGGAAGGTTCTCACAATGGCACAACATACAGTGTGCCAACCTTTAATTTCACATTAAATAAGTGAACAGGTGTAAACTCATAACAGGACAGCAGGAGGATGGTGGATGGGTTTATTGCTCGGTTACTACTGGCAGCCCAGTACATCATAGATTAGCCTCACCAGAGACATTTTCCTTTTGGACGATGAGAAAAAGACTCCTTTGTCATGATAATATGTTTTCCTTATTTTGCAATTCTATAAGGTAAAAAGGTGGAGACTTCAGTCCAAGAGAAACGTGTGTGTGTGTGTGTGTGTTTTATGTTACTCACAGGTGGGAGAGCGATGACAGGTCTTTGAAGGCTCCCTCTGGTATCAGTGATATGTCGTTACCATGGAGAGACCTAAGAAAGGGCGAGTGGAAGAAGAAGAAAGAGAAAAAGGGAAACGGAGATGTCGAAAAGTCTGGAGGTTAATAGCTTCTTTAGCATCAGGCTGTGCAGAGTTTTCCAAGTTATCACTTCGAGGGTGTCGGGACAGATACTCACAGTAAACGGAGAGACTTGAGTCCATCGAACGCCCTCACTGGTATGCACCGCAGGCGGTTGTAGCTCAGGATTCTTTACAACACAGAATGAACATGTTGGCATGGAGACAAATGATATCAAAAAAATCTTCGAATGCAGCAAGACGTTTCAGAGCACAGTCCTGTTTCTAATCACATTCCACTGAGCAAAGGAGTCAGGCAAACACAGACACGCAAACACATCCATCAAGTCAGGAACACACACACAAGCACACACACAAAGTCATATATATGTCTGAAAACAACAAACACAAACATTTTGCACCCAAAGTGTGGATTTTTTTTTTTTGTCCTTTGCTGAGGCAACTTTAAATTATACATTGAAGTCCCGACCATTTTTAATGCCATTTTTGCATCACCTTACATTATCTTGATACTTTATTGAAAAAAATACACTTTAAAACTTTATAAACGAGGAATAAATCAATTTAACTCAACAAGTTATGTCACTGTTTCCATTTCCTCTTATCAGGAAAACAGCGAAGGACATTTTAGCTTAATTCATAAATGAGACAAAATAAGTGCATTTGGACGAAATTAACAGGCTCTCATTTTTTTCCTCTCATCAATAAAACAATATACATATTTTAATGCTTTATAAAAGGCGTACTGCAATTTCCTCCATAGTATTTCATTCATTTGTGAACCCAAATAAAATCTCCTGTGACCCATGTGTGGGTCCCAACCAAGTCTTTGGGAATGATTGATATATAGTATTTGTAATCCATTTCAGTTATTTAAAAAAAATCTGTAATTAAATTAATTGAATTTGGGTGTCAAACTGAAAAAACATTTGCTAGAAAAGCAACTTCATTTTAATGAAGTAATTAATTAACATAGTACATCACATAACTTGCTACATTTTTACCAGGGTAACTAGTAATCTGTACCCTATTAAATTTCAATAAATAACCTTCCCAGCACTGTTTATCATCATGTTTTGTTTTGTTTGTTTTTATGAGGTCAGAATTTTATTGTACTTTTAGCTGTGTGCTGACAATATTTTCAGCTGCATGTAGCTATGTACACACTCGTTCATTTTTTCTGAACAGCGCATTGAGAATAAAGCTCATTCGTAGATTTCCATGGGTCACATACAGTATGGTAGCCCACAAGGGACAGCATTCATTTGAAACTCAACATAAAATAGGTGCAACTAAAGAAAACTCCTTATTTGATTTATGCTTTCATTTTGTCAAGGGCATCTTTCCTCTAAGCTGACACTCACACTCACGCACACATTCCTGAACACACACACACGCACACACGCACGCACGCACGCACGCACGCACGCACGCACGCACGCACGCACGCACGCACGCACGCACGCACGCACGCACACATTACAAAAGGGACTGATGTAAAGCCAGACTCACAGGGTAAGCAGCTCGGACATGTTACTGAGGCTGTGGTTGGACAACGTGCTGATCTGGTTGTTACTCAAATCACTGAAAAGGAAACAATAACAGATACATAAAACACACACAGGCAGCTGCACTGTCAACACATGCACACAAACACACACACACACACACACACACACACACACAGACCATATGCAGTACATATTTCTCTGTACTCTGCTGTGTTTTGGGTTGTCACGCCCACATTGGGGCCAAAGGAGGTCACATGAACAGTGATACAACACAGAGCTCTGTGTTAGGTTTGGTGTTTAAAAGCAGAAATCACACAGGCCAAGTCACGCTCCTGAGTAAAAGTGCGTTTGGCTCTCGCTTTGACATTTATGAATTAATGTCTGAGTGTATGTGTGTAACGTCTGCGTGCTGAGGTCATGCGGGCGAAACTTACATGAGCGTTAAGTGTTTGTAATTGGAGAGCTCCACAGGAACCTGAGTGAAGTGGTTACCATCCAGATACCTGAGAAACAGACAGAGAAAGAGAAAAAGAGGAGGTTTGGAAACAAAAAGAGACAAATATCAAGGATGTAGGAGGGTTGAGAAAGAGACAGAGAGAGAAAATGAGAAGGGAGAAAATTAAGTTATTTAACCATGTGGGAAATTCCTCATCTCAAACAGTGTGAGCAGTCATTACTGCTGCAGCCATAATAAACAGAGGAGTTTAATATCCCCACAGGCGTCCTAATACAGTATAACTACCCTCTCTCTCGCATTCACACACACATGCACAAGTGAGAGCCTATCTCCTTCACTGTGTGACAATGTGCTATTAATCCAGCGTATTAATTAAGTCTTTGTTAATATTGGAAAAAGCACGTTCCCCACAGGAGATGTAGTGAAATGATAGAAAATACCACCACGCCTGCTGTCTGATGTTTAATTTAGGGCTATAATTTTCTGATCATCAGGGATTGTGTGTGTGTGTGTGTGTGTGTATCTGTGTGTTAAAATGAGTTTCTGGAATATAATCCTCTGTGAGCCTTCAGTATGTGTACCTGTGTCTCTGTCAGCCTGGTTTTCACATGTTTTCTGGCCAAATGAAGCTTCAGCAAGTTAAAAGATGGATTCAAATGTACAATGCGTCTCAATGTAACTCTTAATTCTCACTTCGTTGTGGCTTCAGCGTCCCCAAAATCATCCCTCACACCCTGATGAAGGCTCTTGTAAACTGAAATGCGTTGGTCAGTGTGTGATTTTTTTGTTTGCTCACTAACACTCTTCAGAGTATCATATTTCTTCTTAATGTTTCATCTAACCCTTCCCAAAGAGCACTTGTTTTTTGTTCGTATTAAAAACATAGCAGACCCATGCAGCGCTCCTATCTTCACTGATTTTTTTACTGAAGAATTTTTTTTATAGATTGAGAAATTTGTCATATTTCTAAAGCTTCACAAACCATTTAAAACCCCACTGGACTATCTGAAAAAAACATAGACACAGAGCTGAAAACAGACATCTGCCTTCCTCCCATTCTGACTATCCTGGATCACAAATCACATCTGGTTCACTAATTTGGGTCGAGTGGGATATGATGTCTGTGCAGAGGAGCACAACTTGCCTTTTTTCATAAATAACCAAGATAGCTGCTACTGATGAGGAATTGTTTCTGTTGAATCCTGTTGATACGGATTGGGTAAAAAAAAAAAAAAATTACATCACGTTCTAAGTAAGTTGTATTTTAAGGTCTCCCTTAAGGTTGTCCCAACTCTGGGAAACAGCCCGTAACCTTAAAGGAGATCTTAAAATGCAACTTACAACTCACGTAGCGCTACAAAGGCTCTGGGAAATGGGGCCCTGTTTAGTTGTAGGTCTATCCAGTTGCATTCAGAGACATTTTGATTTGTGCCCATGGGTAACGCCTCTTACAAATCGAACATAAACTGAGAGGTTCCAGATTAACTGACATTTGAGAACCGTTTTACCACAAAACCACTAAATGAGGTTCAGTAAGGCAGCCACGTAACATCATTAAACAAGTTAGTTACTATATGATGAGTGGATGTCTAACTCACAGCTCAGTGGTCTCTTTGGGCAGGCCTTTGGGCAGCGTGGTGAGGCCTTTGTTGCTGCAGCGCACCACAGTGTCCAGACAGGAACACTCAGCTGGACACCTCAGCACTGGAGAGCAGCTGTTCTCATCGTTACCTGGTGAAGATGGAGCGGTGGAAGAACTTAAAGTCTTTCAGGGCTGCAGATGTTGCAGAGCATCCGGTGTAAATCTGATCTGTCTTACCATCTTCACAGGCAAAGTCTTGGACGGCTACATCCTGGATGGGGATCTCCTTCAAGAAATAAGGACTCTGGCAGCGAGGGTTACCAGTGACGATGCGTTTTCTTCTCAGCCAATCGCCCAGCCAGGCCAGGTGACAGTTACAGTTGAAGGGATTAGCCAGGAGGTTGCTGGAGAACAAAGAAAACAGTATAACTTTGTGTTTCACGTATAGTCACACATATATATAACGAAGGAGCTCCCCAAAAATGAAGCCACAACATCTGAATTGCCCCCTGGTGGCTGGCTGCAGCACAGGTCATAAACCGCACCCCCTATGTTAGGGAATGGGACATGGACCAGACTAAAACATCATAGTACACATCAATAAGTTTTACAGGGGGAGGGAGTGGAGATGCACCCGTCTTTACTTACAGTCAATAGTTTTTGAACATTTGCCTTTGAGCGTGTGTGTCTGAGGGCGTGTGTACTCACAGCGTGGACAGGGAATGCAGTGTGTCGAAGGCTCCGGGGTTCATGGAGGTGATCTGGTTGTCATAGAGTGACAGGAGACGCACTGAGCTCAACCCCACGAAGCTGCTGTTGCTCACACAGCTGATCCGGTTACTCCTCAGCATACTGCTCACACACACACACACACACACACACACACACACACACACACACACACACACACACACACACACACACACACACACACACAGGCACAGAGAAAAAAGCAGGAAAAAAAATCAATAAAAACAGGTATATTTATGATAATATAAACCTGTGAATTATGCATGGTCACATGTTTTAAGTGATTGTGTGGACACTGCCTCAGTATGTGAGAGCATATTTGAATATTGTATGCATACTTGATATGATAATGTGATTGCATGTCCATAACTCTGTGTGTGTGTGTGCGTGTGTGTGAGTGAACCCACAGTGTGCGGAGGCCACCGAGTCCCTTCAGCATGCGGTGGTGTATGTTCTCCAGTCTGTTTGAGGTCAGAATCAGCTCATTGACCCCCGAGGCTCCTTCAAACGTCCCCTCCTCGATGTCAGTAATACGGTTATTACTCAGGTTACTGAAGAGAGAGGAAGAAAAGTAAAGTAAGAAGGTAAGAATGAAAAGAGTAACAATGAGAGAAAGATAAAAAGAGAACAAGAGGTACAAAGACACACAGGCAGACAAGAAAACCTAATAACCTAATACGTGTTGCAACTGTTGTACCCTCACAGAATCAAAATTATTTAATACTGGCATATAATTAATTCTGAAATATTTGTATTACTTTATTTTTGTTGATGTATTAATCACACTGCAGTTCACAGTACTAGAATATTATGTAAGGGATGATTCAAGACTCCTCTGCTTCACACTGGGGTCCTGCATCACCCTGTCAGCGTTTATTTCACAATAGTGACCTGCTCATTGTTCATTATCCTATTACATGGTTACTTACCAAAATAATAATAATCAATAATTTGACACCAAATATTCATATTAACAGGGTTTTATGAATTAAAAAAATATTTTATTGCTCCTCCTGTGAACTGTGTCCATAGCAATGGTCTATTCTTTATAGCAACGTCTCTTTTACAGAAATAACAGACCTTAGTAAGTTGTAGTAGAGTATTTAAGAAAGTCATGTAATAAAACATATAAGATAAACTTTTATCAATCCCTGGAGGGATATACTGTATATATGTATATTGACATTACCTTGAAAAACTGATTTTAATAATAGTATATTATTAAAATTGAGATTAGATAAAAGTAATTAGGGAAAAGAAAAAAGCAGCACTCTTAATGTCACTGTGTTACAGTTTCTGATAGAAGAAATATCTGTTGGGAGGAAAAGTATATATAGAGAGATACATACGGTTCATTTTATTTCTGTGTACAATCATAGTTTTCTCTGTCTGACCTGTGTATGACTTCCTGACAACCACATGTGATGCTTTGTTCTGTTACGTTTACTACACGTCTGACTCACATCTTCCTCAGCTGAGGCAACTTTTTGAAGATCCCCGTCGCCTCGAGCACAGTGAATTCATTGTTGTTCAGACGCCTAGAACAGAGAAGAGACGAGGTGGTCAGAGACAAAGAGACAGAACAGCAGAGGAGACAGTGATGGAGGAGGAGGATGAGGAGGAGGAGGAGGAGGAGGAGGAGGAGATCAAGGCCAAAGCAAGGTTTCCTCTATACTGCACACGGATAAACTTTTATAGCAGACAAATACAGCATGACTCACAGTTCAGCGGTGTACTGGGGGATGTGATCTGGTATTTTGGTGAGTTTCTGGTTGGAGCAATCGACTGTCGTGCCCTCGCAGCGGCACTTCTCGGGGCAGGCCAAGTCGGCGAAGCAGTCTCCTCCTAGCTTACTGCGGTAGTCCTCGGTACCTGGTCACAATCACAAGCAGGACGTCAGCAAATACCCCCTTCATGCAAGAGAGTCGAACCCCAGCGTTTACTGGTATCGGTATCCAACAAAAACACAGCGGTTGGCCAAAGTGGAGGTCGTGATACAATGGAAGGATTTTGAGATAGTGCAGAGGGGCTGTGGGAATCATCAAAATGAGCCAAACACGTTTCGAAAAACATCTCTGGTTATGATCGTATGCAATGTTTCCCATGAGCATTACTTCAAAATGCTGCATGTGTATCACGGCCTGAGAGGAGCCAAGTTCACAAGACACACAAACTGTCGAGATCAAGATGTATACAGGCACACACGCACACACGCAAGAACAAACATGTTGGAGTTTTTCAGTCCTGTCAGACTACAAAGTGACTGTTAGTGTTAGAAACAAACAGCACCAACAAAACAGCATCAAAAATTAGATCAGAGCAGAAAAATGCTCGCGCACACCCAGGCAGTCATCCATCATACTGTTTCTCTCTCACACACACACACAGAGACACACACAGAGGTAGCGGGGGTGACAGGAGATTGCTGTCTCTTGTGTCTTGGCCATGCTGTAGGGTTTTGCAGGGCCGTTCCATGGTGCTTGACAGAACCATGTTCCACTATAGGAACCTGGCAGCCACATGGTTAGATCAAGCACAAAGGAACAACCTGCTGACTGACTGCTCCTCCGCTGGAACACAGGGGTGGGAAGGACAGAGGGAGAAGAGAAGGAGGAGCGGAGAGGAGAGGAGGAGACGAGTAGGATATGAGGATGAGAAAAGTGAGAGGTAGGAGGACTGTAAACCCCAATTCATCAGTGACACAAAATTTTCGTGTAGAGTCCATGAAAATGTTCAGGACCATCAAAATGACACAAAAACTTTATGATCACTTGACACAAACATATTTTTTTATATTAAGTTAACAAGTTTTGATTTCATGATAGATTTCATGATAAATTTATAAAGCTGATAGTTCAAGACCAAACTTAAAAATACATGCACTGTGCAGTTAGTATTTATTTTGATTTGAATAAACCAAAAAAAAAAATGCAGTAAAAATATCTACTTTTTTTTACGTTCATATGACACGCAGCCAATTTCGTGCTCAATAAAATTAATAATTTCTGTTCGCTCAGTCGACATTATTATAACAAAGCTTGCAGTGTTATGCTGAATACAAAACTGTTTTCTCTCCTAACATAACACTGCAGCAGGTTCCTGAGTTTTTACCAGCTTATTTTTTTTTCCTTGTACACACAATTCAGTAAATATAAATCACAGTAATGTTTGTTTTCAGAATGCAGGTGCAGCATATTACTTCCCAGAATGCAAAGTATGAGTTAAAACTACTGAGAACCCTCTTTTATGGTCTGAATAAAGCATATATGATGAAAACTTTCCGTGTCCCTAACACAGGGTGTTTTCACAATAATGAAAACATTAAGAACCATGATGGATGTCAGTATTAAGTTCAGTCCCTACCCTCTTACACTAAAATAAAATTTAATAAATTCAATGGCTTTCTTAACATAAGACTGCATCGATTTCCTGTATTTTTTAACAACTTGTTATTTTTGTGTTCACACAATTTAGTAAAAATTAGTCAAAGTAAATTTTATTTTTAATAAATTCAACATAGTAGTTCATACAGGAGCTTCTGTGAGTTCTTTGTGTGAAATGAAGAAATAACGTTCCTTAGTGTGATGACTGAACAGTGCTTCAACTGCACTGTTTTCTCAAGTTCAGTTAACTTATTTTAATTGGTTTGACAAACCTCAAGTAAGATAAAACAAATGTTTTAACCTAAGTTTAGTTAACATTGTGGTTCTATTTTGAAATTGAACCAGCTCATTATTGTTACTGAGTCCATTAAACATTTTGTGTGCAAGTTGTTTCAAATAAACTTTTAGAGTGATTGAGTGAATTGGTGTTTACAGAGAGAGGATGAAACAGGATGCAGAGGAGGAGAAGCCATGATTAGAAGGAGAGAAGGGGAAGAAAAGAAAGGAGAGTACAAGAAGCAGAGAAGAGGAAAGGAAGGAATAGAGAGAAGAGCGTAGAAGGAGGTAAGTTGAAGGTAAGGTAAGAAGAGAAGGAATACAAGGAAGAAGGAAGAGGAGGAGGAGAAAGGTGGAATTGTATCACTTGGAATGAAAAGAGAAGGAGAGCAGTAATAAGGAGGAGGAGGAGGAGGAGGAGATCAGACTGGCTGGAACGAACAATAAAGAAAAAGCGGGGAAAGTGGGCAAGAGAAGGAGAGACTGAAACATCTAAAGACATCTAAATTCACAGACAGAGAGCAGGAACAGAGCAGCAGTTCGAGGAGTGGGAGGAGAGTTACAGCAGCACTGAAGGCAAGAGAAGCCCTGGTTTCTAGGAACACACAAACAACAAACATGGACAGACAAACGCAAACACACACACACTCAGATACACGTACAGGGACATCATGAAGACAAAAAACTATATGACCCGGTGTGGGATAAAATGTAAATCTCATGAATCTTCTTATTATTGTTTGTAGACATACAAGAGGAGTCACAGAAGGGGTCGGTAGAGGTCAAAGGTCAAAGGCCGGCTCAGGGGACGACAGGTGAGGGATTTGGAGTTGACGCAAGATTCGTGGTGTGTATTTGTGTGTGTGTGTGTGTGTGTGTTACTTACAGCCGACATGGTGTACTCCTGAGTGTGTGAGAGAGGCAGTAGGAGAAAGAAGAAGGGATTTCACTCGTTTATTTGAACAGGAGGGGAAAAAGCTGATGAAAAACTGAGAGAAAATGCTGCAATTTTTTCGTGTTCAGTCCCCAGGCAGTGATTCATTTAAAAGGGTAATGACTCGTGAATAGTGAGAATCGTGCTGGCATAACATGACATTTGGTGGGTGCTCTCATCCAACACGCATCCTGGCCTTGTTTGCTTGGAGCGCGGCGGATTCAAAGTGGGGAGGGGCACATAACCAGATATAAGTGCACGTGCATTAAAAGGTAACTTCAGTATTTTTCACTCTTTCAACCCTATTTCCTATGTTTTTGTGTCTAAGTGACTGATGGGAACGATAATTTTTGAAATTGGTCCAGTATTGAGGAAGCTGCAGCCGGCAGAAGCGACTGACAGACTCAGATTGTTTTTCTAAATGTTTGACAACATTATGGAAAGTATCACTGTAGAAACAAACTTCTTTTTAAACAGTAAGATTGACATAAACGTTTCACTGTTCTACCTTGATCAATTTTAAATCATTTATGAAGAAAAGAGCATCTTCGGGCTCCTGGTGAAAGGGTGCAATGAGAAGACGCAAGCTCATGACTGATTGGGATATTTTGCCTTTAAACCTTGTTTGTGTTACTTTTTAACTTACAACAACTTGTTGAATGTGCTAAGAACACATTTTGGTGAAGAAATATCATTAAAACATACCAAGCAACAAGAAATACAAACTCACGCAACTTGCTATGAGACGATGTTTAATTTGTTTACCGAAACAGAAACAAAAGTGGGACAAAACTTCAGATGTCTCACTTTGACTGAAGAGAACATTAAATCCCTGCAGCCTCACAACAAACCTCATTAGAGGACCTGGAAAACAGGCCTCGATGGATGATCCATCCTCTGAACTGTAGAAATTTTTCTTTCTTCAAACTCACCAGAAATGACTTGGCTTGTCCTGCCACTGCTCCAACAATCACCAACTCTGGTCTGATTGGAATTAATTTGAAAATATTAGGAGAGAAGCGGCAGGACGAAACGGCGTGTACATCCAGAATTTTTTCATATCTACCTTGGTGAATAAATGGTTTATTTCAAACAGAGTTGGTGATTGTTGGAGCAGTGAAAAGACGAGCAAAGATATTTTGGTGAGTTTCATTTTATTTTTCTCGATTCTGAATGAAGATGATGATTAAAATTAAAATTAAAGTTACAATTTTGCAAAGGGAGTCTGATTAGTTTGGCTAGAGCAATAAAACAGCTGGTTCTGGTTATACAAAATGTATCTTACTCCTTAAAGGTCTATCTCTGTAGCAATCCTTTCTGTTATCTTGTCAGAAACTTTTAATAGAAGTGCAAAAAGAAGCACTTTCACTTGACTTTACGTGGGAAAGGAAAATATGATCCACGCTGAAAAATTTACCCCTTAATTTTGTTTTGTATATTCTTTGACATCAACCGCTTTCAGCAGGTTAAATCTTCACAAGACTGAAGGAAGAAGTGACTGGAGGGATAAAACTGGAATTAAAGAACCCAGAATTCAGAATATTGAGTTTTTGTTAAAACATAAATTTGAGATAGCATCCAAAATAATTCAGCGTGAAATAGGGGACACGCCGCATATTAAAGCTGTGGATTTTAGACGTATTGATTTAAGGCAGGATACTAAGGGTTGTACCACAGAATAAAACATGTTTATTCAACTTTTCAACTGCAAACGTTCTTAAATTATTCAGCTCTGCCCCGTATGTGGTATCTGGGCTTTGAAACCTCTGTCCCCCCGGTGAGTTAATGACTGCAGTGAGCACACACACATTCACACACACACATACATGCTCGCTCTCATCCAAAACACACCGAGCCTCCACTGTGTGCTGCTGTGGTAATGACCGCCTTTAGCCCTGCTACTGATCTCATATGCATGTCTGATTTACATATTTCCCAGCGCCCCTCTGAGCATGGTAACTGTGTGACCTTTTGATGTTCTGCAGTGGGCGAAACAGACACAGATGCTCGCGGAAATACGCTCATACATTAGCTATCATTAGATGTGCTAAGAAGCAAGGAGGACTGGTATCAAATATGGTCTCTGTGATCGCTCTACCAATATACTTTCATTTAGTCTGCCCAGCTGACAGCGGCCTGAGCTGATTAGCTCAATTGTTTTCCTCCATCGTCAAGGTTACGGTTACCACTGAAAATCCAGTGCAGTGACAGGAGTGTGATTATCTGGTGCCTGGTTAGACATGATGCATTATTATGTAAGTTAGAAAATGGCATTCAAAAGGTGTCAGTCAAAGCAAGTCACTCTGAGAGAGAGTGTGAGTGTGCAGCATCTGCCACAACCAAACAGTGTCTTACACGCACATACACACACGCTCACACACACACACACACACACACATGCTCACACACACACATGCTCGATGTACAATACCTGGGATGAAATACTGTTCTCTAGCTAATGGAAAGACAGAGACAAAGAGACTGAAAGTGAAAAACAACAAAAGGCTGAAAGAAAGTGTGTGTGTGTATGTGTGTGTGCATGTGTGCGTGTGTGTGTGTGTGCGTGTGGTTAAATGAGAGAGAAAGATTCCAGAAATGCTGAAAACAGGGAGTTGAGGTTAGTATCAAGAGACTGAGGGAAAATCCCAGCAGGGAGACACAGAATGAGAGCACAGGACAGCAAACAGTGTGTCGGAGTCTGTACGTGTGTGAATGATCAGACAGAGAAATAAAAATCAATACATTTACAATGCAGCATGTGTTTTTTACCTGAGCAGCGGAACTTCTTGCTCTTGATTTGCCCGATTCGCTTGTTGGCGAGCCGTCGAGGGCTGGTGCAGCGGGCACCGCTCGTCTCGATGGGATTGTCCTGCAGGTAGTCTGCCAGCCACTTCAGATGGCAGTCACAGATAAACGGGTTCTGGGCCAAGTGACTGATACACACAAAGACATCACACACAGACGTGGACACACGGAGGACACAAAAACACACAAGCAAGCTGTCAGAACAATATATAGTTGTGAACGTGTTCTGTTTCTTGAGTGTGGACAGACCATAGAAAATACTTCGGATGGCAGGTGTGTAATAAAATCATGCATCAGGACACCTGAAGCTTTTATTTTGGATCTGTTGTTATGTCAAATAACTTTGGACCCATTTAAAAGACTTCCTGTAGAATAAAAATGGAATAAGAAGATTTATTTATTTTATTTTTAATCTACTCGGATGATATTTTATTTCTCAAAGTAAATCTTCAGCAAACAAATTGCTATTTATCTGCTTCATAAATGATTAAAAAACAGGCTCTTCAATGCTAATTATATATACCAGAATAAAACAAAAAACTTAAAAAACCCATAGTGCTTTATATGTGTGTGTTTGTATCATTTGTTCTTTTCAATTATATGTATCCTATGTATGTCTATGTACATGTGTGATCTCCAATGAAGTTTAAAAAATGAAAAAAAGTTCTAATTAGCAGTTTATATAAAGTTCTGAATCAATACTCAGGATATATTAAGCTGCAGGTAACTATGGCAACAATGCTTATGCTTTATATTCTGTTACCATGAAACCAACAGGTGAAACTAATATACAAATAAATATTCATTATCCATTAAAAATATGGATATCTTTTCAAGCATATTCTACTGTATTATCTTCTGTAAATTGTCCAAATTATAAACAGCTTTGGTAAAGTAGCTTAAAAATTATTATTACTTAATTATAATTATAATTACTTAGTTTTGTTGTCCAGCTCTGTCAAAGGTACATTTGGATAAAATCCTGCACACCAAACCATCACATCCTCTTTGTTCAAAATTTGTGTGTGAAGACAATAAGACAATGAGTCACTGTGGTTTAATCAGCAGGTAGCTCTACAGTTTGAAATGAATTTTCAGATCCATCCAGCAGCAGCAGCGAGCTGAACCTCACAGCTCTCCAGAAGTCCTGACCTCTGCTGCACGGTTCACACATCCCTCACTCTGAACTAGGTGATTTCTGATCTGACCAGTGGCTAATGTAAGCACACACAAAGAACAAGCAAAATGTGAATAAAACAGCTTTGGATTCCTCCTCCATATTCCTCCTTCTTTAAGTAGAGTTAAAAAACCTCCTCACAACTCCAGCAGCACATCCTGGACCAGTCTGCCCGCTGAATGCGAAGAGACCAGAGTGATTTTAATCCTCTCAAAGTATCACAGCGAACAAGCTGACTGCCAAATGCCAAAGTATCAGAGCATTACTGGGATGTAATTATTGAATTTTCAAATTGTAATCTGTTCCAGCAAAAACCCACTGAATGTGGAAAGTTCAGCCCTATTGCGTTCATGGGATGCAAACAAGACATTGTGGGTAAAATGGGTGGGTAAAAAAGGGTAGAATGTCATTTACTGAAGAAAAAGTCCACCCTTGAATGCATGAACACTGTTATGAATCAGCCTGTGATGTGCTATGAATTATCGGAGATAGTTTGTGTATTATTTTTAAGGTTTTCCAATTTACCCTCCTGTTGTATCAACTAAACACTGAGGAGAGACAGAGCAACACGTATCTGTCTGGAGGTAGAGGCACAGATAAAAATCTACTGAGGCTCTTAAAAGTGGTGAAATTAATATGCAGCTCTTCTATGATATGTTGCTTTGTGTGTAATTTGAAACATCAGTTCAAAATGATGTATTTACGAAGAAGTAGTTATTACAAAGTCATTTTATGGATGATTTTAACTGAAAAATGTTCTTTAACAAGTGGGAATGAGAAACAACAAATGACCCAAAAAATCCAAGAAGTAGAAACAACATCTCAGTGTTATCTGACAATATTTAAGTGTTTTTCTTTTGTTTATGTCTGCTTTTGTTCAATTATTATGGTTGCCAGCTGGAGCTCAAAATTTCACAACTTCTTATTCATTATGTGTACACGGAGCTGTGTGTGTGTGTGAGCATGCGTGTGTGTACGTACAGTGTTTGTATGGCTCTTAGCGACGAGAACGTCCCCTTGGCGATGGTCTGGAGCTTGTTGTCGTATAGTGAGAGCAGATTGAGGTTGTGGAGGTCTTGAAACGCGTCCACACGGAGACACGCTATCTTATTAGCATTCAGTAACCTGGAATAAAGAAGTGACAGAATGAAGAGGAGGAAGAGAGACGCGGGAATGAAGACTTATCCTGTTATCATTCTTCAGTGAGTGTTTCAGATGTTACAGGTCAGTGATGATGGCTTTCAATCACAGTGTCTCCACTCTGGTGACGATGTTTTAGGTAAGCACTTTTCAGCAGAATATAAATGAGATGTGGATGTGAGCAGCTACAACTGTGTGTGTGTGTGTGTGTGTGTGTGTGTACTCACAATAGCTGCAGAGAAAACAATCCCTCAAACAGTCCTTTGGAAATCTCAGTGATCTTGTTCCCATATAGTACCCTGTGGAGCACAAACATTACATTAATAAGTTCTGAATAAAACCACACATATTATTCAGTAATATTAACACCCAGCAGATACCCAGAATGTTACTGTTACAAAACTATATGTATCTACCATTAATCTTGAACAGTGTGCCAGTGAATGCTGCGTCCATATCAAATTGTAAGGGACCTTAATTACAGTATAAGCAGGCTGCGGACAAAATTGTAGGCAGTATTTGATTTGAGGGGGGATGTCACCCCCTCCTTGTTGACCAAAATGACCAAAGTGCATCCTCCTTGTTAGCCTGTTAATCCCTCGTCTCCATCCCCTAATAGCAGAGAGGGAGAGTGCAGGAGCAGAGGGGTTGTTTAGTTAAATATGTTAATCCAGCCCTCCTGACTCATTGATCCTTTATCTGACTGAGGTTTCTGACAGTTAGACTCTATGGCCCCAACCGTGGCTCTGAAATATCGGCAGTTTAACTGTGCTGTGTGTTGCTAAATCAATGTCACTGTCCGTGGTGCTGAGTAGCAGACGGATGTGAAATTACACCTTTTCCTCGCAGTCCCACCGTTCTGTCAGTTTCGTATAGGATCTATAATGATCTTTTAACTGTATAGCTGTGGAGGAGAACCAAAAGTTTTGTTCATGAGTTGGTTTACTAGTGCTGAGTGGACGAAAATAACTGGGTTATTTAGAAGAAGTGGACACCCCATCACGAGGGTTCACCCATCAGGCCACCTCCCTGTTGAAGGATGGGGTTACTCGATAAAGAGGAATGACATTTGAGTTAGATGATGTACGTGTGTGCAAGCACCGCTGCAATTTGCACGTGTTAGTCAATCCTATGTCACACATTTTGTAGCTCTGATTGTTCTCGTTGTGGGTCTATTGGCAGAGACATTTCGGTCTGCACCCGTCGATAATGCCCCTTGGAAATCGAAAATGAAGTGAATGAGTTTTCAGACATCACATTTGTGAATTACTCTGGTGATGCCAGACTAAACATTGTGTGAATGCAGCATAAAACTAAGTGCATTACTTTGGTGGGACTCTTTACTGAGGAGCAACACTGAAACATCCAGAGAAAACATTAAGACCTGCAAGGATAAGACCTTAATCAAAACACCACCCTTTTTTTCTGTTTTTGCTTCCAAGTTACACCAGTAAAAAGACTCACACTGTGACTGTGTGCCAACAGCTGGCTGCATGTCAACACTGAGGACATAAAGTATAACTAGTTATGAACACTTTTCATCTAGATGTCACAATAGAAAACCCTCCATAAATCTGGCTCACAGTGTGAGTAATGCACTCTGTTATCTGAGAAAAGCTTTTTATAAATACATCAGATTACATACGCAAACAGGTCAAGGCTGAGACTGCCACTGCCTGGCCCAACAAATACCTTAGCTGCGCACACACACACACACACACACACACACACACACACACACACACACACGCACACACACAGAGTTATCAGTCATCTTTACGCTCCACGCCGAGTTGAGCTGTGTATGTAGGCAGTCTAAAGACATGTGTTTTAGATTGGCTTTTATTTCATTGTGCTGAGTGGCTGTCCCTGAGAGACCTGAGGTTGGGAAACACTTGATGCTGAGAGTGGACGCTTCATTTATGTCTGACACACACACATGCACAGTACAGACATACAGACAAAATCGATGGCTCATTTACATCCACTTTAACCAAACCCTGACACACAATGAACACACAGTGCAGCTCCATGTGAAAGCCATACTGTATGTGGTGTGTCAGCATGAATGTGTGTGTCCCATTCTCTCTGTGGTGAATGTGTAATGAGGTGGCAGAAGCCTCCATTCAGCAATTCAGCGTTTATGAATTATTGACTTTGGAGAGACGAGACCTTAATATAACTCCTTCATGAAATAACTCTACGTCCCTCACTCCCTCTCCTGCTCCTCTCTCCGTCTTCCTTCACAAAGCTTCACACGCAAAGCAGATGGTCCGACCCTGAGAGAGTCAGGCCGAACAGGAAGCCAGCAGCACCACTGTTCTGTCAAAAGTGCATCAGATTCTTGTTTTGTGTTGGACTGCTTGGTGTTTGACAGACGGACACATTTTCTAACAATTATACAACAAATATGATGCCACAAGTAAGAAACAATTCTAATTTTCTTGATTTGATCAGTCTGACCATTAGATTTTAGATCATTATTTCTAAACAGAGCAATAAGCTATGAAGTCCAAAACAGCAATAAACACGAGAAGTCGGATAATAAGACAGGTTTTACACAAACCTCCAAGTTAGAAAAACTTTTGAAAACAAAAGGAAACAACATTATTATTATTAAAAGTGACCACTGTTCTAACAGTAGTAACTTGTTCAGATAGGCAAAGTCATTTTGGATACAGGACAGAGCTGCTGATGTTGATGTTAGCCTAAACTTGCTTTCAGCACCCATAGTTGGAGTTATGGGCTCCCACACACTGGATCTGTCAGTCCTGAACGGGGCTTTTTCTAACTCAACTATAGTGACCAAATATCCCAGTTGATCCAGGATTTTTCTGGTTTGAAGATGGATGTCTTAGGTCCCTATCTGTAAGACACTAAAATGTTGATATTTAATGCTAATGGTTTTCACAATAATTAATGGAAGAACGGTATTGTTATACGTGTTTCCAGTGCTTTCATAGATGTTTATCCTGTTCTATCTCATTTATTTTTACCTAACCCAATATAAAAGCACCAACAATGTACCATGAATTTAAATTTGAAGCTGTCATTATGGGTGACAATCCATCTAGGGGTCATTGTTGAGGCCATGAGTCATAGGCAAGCATCATAGGCTATAATACTTGAAGCTGTTTTTGACTGATCCTGTTGTTATTCTAAATGGTAGCAGTAGCTCTTTTCTAAAGAGCACTTGCTTTTGGCAACCAAAATGCTGCATTCATGGCAAACATAGTGCTGAAAGGTGCACTTGGTAGGTGTGCTAAGTGCTGAAATATTTGTCCCCGATCTTTATGAAAACCCCAGTGCTGCATGCAAAAGCATATACACATGTGTGCATGAACATACGGTGGGTCTTAGTTTGGGGTTTGAAAATATGGTCACCCTAAATGTAACCACATAACAATGTATTTAACTCATAAATCACTAATGCTAACTCTTGCCCTTGAAAATAATGCTAATATACACCTATAGCTAAATAGTTAGCCAGAGATGCTAATGTTTATAATGCATGTTGGAGCTAGCAGACATATTGCTTCTTCCAGTTCTCACAATATTGCTCTTGTATTCTGGACTTTGGAAAGATAAAAATGTCGACACCCTCTAAACTTTATAAATGCAGAGTATAGATTCCCATGCACACAGTTTTAGCATATGGAGAATTACTATGCTTGATCGGCCTGCTGTTCCTAGTTACAGTTGCTACATACTAAGCTATAGTTGGAACATTGTGGACGGGTTCAGCGAGCAGTCAGTTATTACCAAAACATTCCACTGTAAACATCCATCACAATACAGACTGACCTTATCGTTCAACTTGCGCCTAGCAGACTTGTTGTAGTTTTCCTGTGCAGTGAGGGATCATTTCAGATAGCCTCACTTTTGTTTTTGTTCCTCTGTATCAAGTGGTTTTGCTAATTTGGCTAAACTGCTGCTTGTGTAAAACCTGTCTGTTTGTCTGGCTGCTTGTGTTTCCTGCCGTTATTGCTTGCTTTGTCGCAGCAATGTTATTGTGTTCCCAGGTCTCATAAATTAACTTGGTGAATGCAGTGTTGAAGTGATGGTTAAAACTACAAAAAGCAAAAGCAATTTATGATAAACAACAGCTTTTAAGGTGGTCTAAACAGATGTTAGATATTCCTCATGAGGTTCAAAGGGCTAAATTGTTGTGTTTTGTGTAAAGTGCATGTGAAATACAAACATTTATCACACAATACTCACAGAGAGTTAAGGGAGCGTAGACCTTGGAAGGCGTCCGAGGCTAACTCTGATATTTGGTTGTTACTCAAGTCTCTGTGAAGAAGAGGGCCAAAGAAAAAAGGAAAACGAGAGACAGACAGGCAGTGAGGCAGACACAAAATCAATGAGGGAGAGAGAAACATAAAGAGTAAAACATGGAGGTCAACACAAGCCCAAAAAAAGGACGGAAACATTAAGTTTCTGTAGGTAGTTGACAGGATGCACAATACATGCATTTCCTCATCTACTCACATCCTGCGTAGCTTCTTATAAGGAGAAAAGGCCCCAGCTGGGATCACCTTGATGGCGTTCTGCTCCAGTCGTCTGGAACCAAACATACACACAGACCATTGAGGAGCGACATTAACATTCCCCTATCACAGAGCTATCTCTGCCGTATCCTTGACTGCTGCTCATTCCCGGGGGCTCTGACTAAGGGGAACATTTCCAGATAAGGCGCTTTGATGACGTTTGCCAAAGTCTGTCACATCTCTCTGATCTTTTGCCCTCTTTCACATGTGTACAGTCAGACGCACACACAAACACACAAGCAAACACACCCTTTAACTATCTGGGCAGTGTTCCATTAAGTGCCAGTCTGACTCTATGTCAGGCAGGCCTAAACAAATCAAGCCAAGCCAGGAGAGAGAAAGGGAGTGGGAAGGGGGCAAACAAAACAGACCCAAACAACCGAACTCTAAACATTTCACATGTTCAGTCACTGTGACAAGAAAGGCGGTGGAACATGATTTGCAAACCAACCATTCGATTGTGAAACATTTCCCTAAAATGAGTTTGTTTTTCATTTGCTGTTCTCTTCTGTTCAGCTCCACTAAAGTCTTTTCTCCAGGACCAACATGTTTGACTGATCACGCAGTGGGATTGTGTTCTGTTTTTATGTAATTTGGAGCAAGTTCAAGACAAGTCTTAAGTCAGTCAAAACAAGTCCAAGTGAAGTCTTTTCGAAGAAAGTTTCAAGTCGACCGGCAATGGTTCGAGTCAAATTAATATAAATGTAATGCAAGGGCGAATTCTTGGCAAAGAAGGTCTCAAGTCTCTAATAAATCAAGAAAAGTTCAGGTAAAGTCTTGAATCAATCAAGACATGTACAAGTCAAATCATGTCAAAGCAGGTCTCAATTCGAGCCTCAATTCAATTGAGACAAGTCAAGTCCCAAGTCCTGTCAAAGAGGCGAATATAAATTTAAAAGAAACAAGTTCATGCCAAGTTATAAATGTGCAAAATGTGAATGTAAATGTGTTGTCAAAGTCAAAGTCAAGTTAATATTAATCAAAGAGAGTCGAGAGAAGTCCAAGTTTAGTCCCACATCTTGTCAAAGCAGGTCTCATGTCAAGTCTCAAATCAATTGAGACAGGCCCAAGCCAAGTCTTAAGTCTTGTCAAAGTGGATCTTAAGTCTCCAATCAACTGAGAAAAGTTAAGGTCAAGTCTCAAATCAGTAAAGACAAGTATTAGTCAGGTCTTGTCAAATCAAGTCTCAACTCAAGTCTCAAGTTAGTGGAGACAAGTAAAAGTCAAATCCCAAGTCTTGTCAAAGCAGGTCTCAAGTCCAGCATGAAACCATAAAAAGACTCATTTCAACTTCAACATTCTAGACAAATCCAAGTCAAGTCTAAAAGTATTATCATAGCAGGTCTCCAGTCAAGTCTCAAATTAACTGAGACATTCTAAGTCAAGTCTTTTCAAACAGGTATCAAATCAAGTCTCAAGTCAACTGACACTAGTTCAGGTCAAGTAAATGTAAATGCAATGCAAGTGTGAGGTCTTGACAAAGTCCCAAGTCAAAGCAGGTCTTAAGTCTCCCGTCAATTGAGAAAAGTCCAGATCAAGTCTTGAACAGATCAAGACAAGAACAAGTCAAATATTGTCAAATCAGGTCTCAACTCAAGTCTCAATTAATCAAGAGGTAAAACTCAAGTCTTGTCAAAACAGGTATCAAGTTTCCAATTAACTGAGAAAAGCAAGTGTCAAGTCTCAAATCAATCAAGACAAGACCATCCTTGACAAAGCTGATCTCCAGTTGATTTTCAAGTCAGTCATGATGAATCAAGTTTGAAATCTTGTCAAAGCAAGTTTCCAATCAAATCTCAAATAAATTGAGAAAAAAATCATGTGAAATCAAATCAATCAAGATACATTCAGGTCAAGTTAAAGGGGTTGTCCATTAGTCACAGGTTTGGTGGTGCGAAGCCAAAGTCACTGAATGCTTACCAATAAATTGATGCAGCAGTTGAAATTTTTCCATTCAAAGCTTTGCTAAACAGCTGTTTTCTTTCCATAACTGACACTTATTCCTTTCAGTGGTTAGACCACATAATTCAATATTCAATATGTTGGCTATGCCAGACCTGCCTCGGCTGTTATTTAGTTGTTGTTTTTTTTTTACCAGAACTTGAGACTTTAGTCTTTTTTGCTCGCAAGCTAAGTCCTTAGATTCAAGTTTAATGTAAGCCAAGTCACAGAGAAGTGTAGTCCAAGTCTCCAGTCCTCATTTTTGTGACTCAAGTCTCATCGTTGTCACTTAAAATCTGTTGGCTCTAATCCTTCCTCTTTTCTTGATGCCCCCATTTAGATAGAGATATGATCTGTCTTGTCCTTCAGAATAATCTTTCAATTCTTCCTCCCTCATCCCTTCATTATTTTCTTAAGCAGGGAAGAGCTGCATGACCAGGCTTTCCCATTTCACAGACGTGTGGTTTTATTCCTCTGAACTGAGGGAAAGAGAAGTAGTCAAACAGAAAGGTGGAAAGAGACAAAGAAGGAAAACGGAGAGGAGCACAGTGAAATAGCAGGAGAAATATCACTGCACCGGGGGTTTGCGTGTTCATATATATGCATGCTGAGTACAGCAGGTGTGTGTGTACTTCTATATGTGTGCCTTACATCTCAGTAATGGTTTCAGGCAGGTTGGTGGGTATTTCTGTCAGTCCCTTCCCTCTGCAGTCCACGATGTTGTTACTGCAGGTGCAGGACTCTGGGCACTGTAACACACTGCAGGAGGAAGATGATGACGACTGGTGACCTACACAGAGACAGAGGGCCTTTATTATCCATGGATAATAGTTCTGCTTGCTGTAAATCCCAAAGGTGAAGGGTATTGAAGCTGGCAGAATTTAGTGAAGAAAATCAAAGTCTGAAACAGCAGCCAGGCAACAAAGTGTGCAGGAGAATGAAATGCTGTCCCTAAATGTGGTGGTGACCTTGTCTCGACAGTATTATTTTTAATCTTGTGCTCTTTCAAATAAAGTGCTGTGAAGAAAATCTGATCCGTACATTTTACAGCATGTGGGGTTAAAGCCAAGCCATGCAATGGAAGATGAATACTTGCCTTCATCCTCATCTTGAAAAGCATGAGCAAAAGACAGTAAGAAAAAAGCAAACGAGACAAAGCAAAAGATGGGTTTGCCACTGTTAAACAGCAAGCGGATGTAAGTCACGAAATAGGAAACAGTGCAAATATGTCAACTTAACCTACCTGTGCAGACAAACTCCTTCTTCTGCACCTCAGCCACGTTGTGCCCCCTCAAGTGTGGCGGGGCCATGCATTGTGTGTAAAGACCCAGACGGGGGCGCTGTCGCAGCCACTCTGACAGCCAGGCCACGTGGCAGTCACACTGCAGGTTGTTGGAGTGCAGGCGACTGGGGGGGAGGAGGAGAGAGATGTGGCGATCGCAGGAAAGAGGAGGGGGGAAGACAAGTGGCGAGAACAGGTAGGGGGGATGGGGAGGAGAAATAATAGATTTGAGGATGGGCGAGACAGGAGGAGGGAGAGATGCGAGTACAGATCGATCAATCAATTGTACAAACGGGCACAGATGAGAAGAACACTTCCCCTCGGGACGGTAATGTGTACCAAATACTCAACGGTG
Organism: Lutjanus erythropterus; assembly: GCF_056507025.1. NCBI lineage: Eukaryota > Metazoa > Chordata > Actinopteri > Lutjaniformes > Lutjanidae > Lutjanus > Lutjanus erythropterus. The sequence continues at coordinate 21,499,106 of NC_139319.1, read as the reverse complement.
CCACTTACAAGGTCCTGAGCTTCGGCATGTGGTTGAAACTGGCCACAGACAGTCGGCTGATGTTGTTGTTGTTGAGGGTGCTGAGGAGAGAAAAGAGCAGAAAACACCACATCATATAGATTCACTGGACTCTTCTGCAATCACAAGGCTGTCGTACACAGACAGAGAGAAGTGACTCAGTCAGCAAGTCTGGAAGTTGGACTCTGCTGAGTGTAATCAGTGTCACTTTTAAGTGTGCTGAGAGGTAAACCCTGACAACTAAACTGTCTATCATTGAAGTCATGCCTTGTCAACTACAACATTTCTCTGTCACTTGCCCAGTAATCGACTTACTAACTATAGCTCTCTTCTCTGCTGTCTTATGTTGTTGTGAACTGTTACACAGACCATGCAGATTATATTGTCTATAGCTGTCAGCTGCCATTTACTTATGTCAGTTATGTAAGTTAAAAATCCCAGAGACGTTCTTGATGCGTTTGTGTTTCCTAACATTTTGCTGGTTGCCTATACAGACATCAGACATGGTGTAAGTTGGGACTCTATATAGTGATTGTTACAGCAGATTACAAGCAAGTTGTTTTCAGTTATAATGAGCGTGCTGGATGCTAAGTGTAGTTACCTGAGGTTTCTTCAACTAAAATAGACATTATTACTCAACTTAACCCTATTAAATATATAGGAGACAAGAATACAATACATGTGTTTCCCCTCAATGATTGATACAGGTGATTTGAAAATAGATGGATAAACTCTCAGCTTCATTTCCGAGAGTTGGGCAAACTGAGTTTACGTGGGTTCACCCTCCACTACGCACCTAAACTAAACAGAGCTAAAATATATTAACAAGATAAACTAATTATGTCCAACACCAAAAATATACTAAGATGTGGGGTCTGTATTCTGAAATCAGTGAAGTATATTGCCCAAATGGGCTTACAAGGCTTAAAAAACATAAAAAACATAAAATAAACTGGTCTTATATTTTGTGTGTGTATTATTCAGTCCAGCTTGTCTAATTTTCCAAGCTTTAGAAATAAAATTAGCTGGTACTTTTCTGGTCAGTCCAAGTTTTTTTTTTTGTGGACTCAGAGCAGTATTGGAGTTCGCCCATAAGCTCACTGAAGTGTGCACCTCACCATCCTGCAAAACCACGCCCATCCAGATGAAATACCAAGTTTCTAGGGAGTCCTGTTTTCATTTGCACAGTATGGGAACTGACCCTTCCTCAGTCCTGCCCCTTTTTGCTCTGTGCTCCAATATTAGTTGAGCAAACTGGGCATCTCAAGTTTCTCTTTTTCAACATAGATGAGCCAGAACGAAAGAAAGGGGAAAGCTGGCGATGTACCGAGCTTGCACAACTGTTTGTTAGAGGGAAAAGACATAGGAAGGGTCACTTAAAAGTTAATTGCAGATAATTAGTGATTAACAGCTCACTTCTAGTAGATATTTAAGAGCTTTGACATTCATGTACCATTTCTTTGTGTTTTTTTCAGAAATTACTTTCAATATGTACACTTAATGAATGCCTCTAATTATGTTAAAACCTCACAACAGAGGTAAGAAGTTGAACTGACTCTCTGATAGGAGACCTGTCGTATAGATCTACTGTAGCCAATATACATTATCCAGCGACTCAGACAGGGTAAGAACCCAACACTTTTCATTTAAACCACCATGTCTGTTCTTGTTTTTTTTCCCTCGACACAACATTAAAAACAAAATATCATCATTCAAGCTTGAACGCAAGACAGCTTGGCAGACACTGAAAAGACTTACTGAAAAAACTATAAATCATCTTCAGTTATTACATGGCTTTGTTAATCGCTCAATTGTGATTATTCTAAGGTCTGTTGTCTCTAATATTCAGATTGTTGCTGTGAATAACAGATTGCTGCTATGGATGCAGTTTTGATCACAGACTCTGGAGGAACAATAAAATAATAAAATCAAAATAATAATATCCACTATTTCAAGTATGAGATGTTGGTGAGAAGTCAAGCTGAATATATTTGAAACTGTCCTTTTTTTTCAGGAGCTGCACAGGCGATGCAGTCTTTTAAAGGTCAACGAGGATATTAGCTGTTCCATGTCCCGCTGCTGTTAGTGTTCATCATTCACCGAAGCTCTGCCGTTGTTAGCAGGGTGACTGAATAAACAAGTACTCACAGCACTTCCAGGTCACGTAACGCTCGGAAAGCTCCATCTTCAATACAGCTGATGTGGTTGTAGTCCAACTGGCTGCAGAAACACACACACACACACACACACACACACGCACACAGAAGAAAGGAAGGGAAAAGGAAGCTGTTGTAAGATGTGAAAATGTCTTACAGGATGTCTTCAGGTGAAATTCAAGCCAGACAGACAGCTACAGAAGAAAATACATCAGCTCCCCCACGGCCACCTCTCTCTCTGTCTGCCCTCACTTTCTCTTCTGCTTTAGTTCTGTCTCCTGAGCTCATTGTTCTTTGTAGATGTATTTCTCAACATATTTATCTCTGTATCCATTCCCGTTTCCTGCTCTCTTCTATCTGACGTCTCATTTGTATGCGCTGCTCTTAACTTCTTTCTCTCTCTCTCCCTCTCTGTCTCTCCCCTTTTCTCAGAAACGCTTTGCTGAAACAATTTAATTAAGACATAAGGACAGTAAATCATGTGCTGTCACTGGCATGCTAATGCACACACACCCACACCCACACACACACACACACACACACACACAGTGGCCTGTCCTTTTACAATAATTGCAAGGCATTTCAAAAAAATTATGTGATGTAGGAAAAAAAAAATCCCAGGATGCAGTGAAATAGTTGAAAAATCCATATATCTCAAATTACTGCTGGGCAATTACTTTACCTGCAAAATGACCAACAATTATTTTCAATCATCATAACTCTGACTGAGGCAAAACAAAGAGAGAAAACAACAGAAATGCCACATGACGTGACATCTATAGCACACACACACATAGAAATACACACATACTGCTGCTAATGAGCAGCGGTGGCGGTCAATACAGCAAGCAGGAGGCACATGACATTTAACACAATGAAATATTGATGCACAGCCACACGGGGGTTGTGCACATTTGCAAACACACTGAAAAGCGAGTGATGCATGTGCATGTGCATACACACAAACAGGGTTCATGTGGGATTACTTTGAAATGTTGTCAGTTACTGACATACTTGCTAACCTTGAGACCTCAAAAACAGAAGAATATGGAGGGACTGGAGTGGGACGGTTGTTGTAACCAAAATTTGAGTTTAATGTTTCTTGCATTCTGCTCACTGAAGAATGAAAATAACAAAAAAATAAGTACACATTTTTTGGGAAAACAGATAGCCTCTGATGAACTGTAAGAAATACTTATTAGCTGGAAAACACAATGGGACCACAGCATTTGGTCCAGTTTGATTACACAGAAAATGGATATTTTGTTAATGTTTAAATAAAAGTATGCTAGCTAGGTTGCTCTCAGACAAAAATGTGCCAGTTTCCTTCAAAACTGTACGTAAGATACAGGCATTCTTCTGAAATTTGCACATGTCATGAAATGTAATTTGGTGCAGTATTGTTATTATTCTGTTGCAAGCAATATTTAGAGCCATAGGACTTACAATTGTTGCACAGTGCCAGAAACAGGAACAACAACAAAAAAAAGGGGTGCAAAAAATTTGTCATAAATCCAGAAAACTATGGGAGAATTTTGACTCCAGGAAGAAACCAGTACAGGGCAATGAAAAACGGCAGTCTCCCGGGAAAACTGGGAGGGTTTGCAAGTACGGTTACTGAATACAAATTACATGGCTATTTTTTTTAATGTTATTACAAAAAAGTATTCTAATCTAAATGGATTACTTTAAAATCGAACATTGAGAATGCAGTACCATATATAAAAATGTATGAAGGCAGAAATAATTTTTCACATAGATTTTTTTTTCTTTAAACATGCTGAAACAATTTAAATGCAAATAAAATGCAGTTTTGCAGAGGCATTTTTTCTTCTGCTTTCTTCTGCTTCTGCTTTTGTCCGCCACAAAATACAGCACTTTTCTAAGAAACCACGTATGTCAGACATGTTTTTCATGAGTTAATAGAGCATTGGTCATCATGAAAAAAGTTTCTGTATTTATTTTATTTCCATATTCATAATACAAAGTTAAAAATGAAAACAATATGATTGATACTGATAATGTAATTATAGTCTAAGTAAACATTTTTAAATGTAATTGTATTGTATTGTGTATTTTTGTATGTGTTTGTACTGGTTTGTGTATTTTTTGGTTCTGATGTTCTGCAAATTGGGAAGTGCAAAACTATGCTGAAGTCTTTGATGGGGGACGTGATCGTCTCCTCTATGTTTCTCTGGTGTATGACATAGCCTTCCCCTTGATACTGCCTGGTCTGTTGGCTGTTTGGTATTTGTTTGTGTATGAAAAAATTCAGTAAAGATGTTGACTAAAAAAGTGTAATTGGGGCTGATTAAAGTAACTTATTTTTTATAATCTAATTAGAGCCTGGCAAATATCAGGTTATTGAGACAAATGTTGAAAAATTCACTGATTACCATATATACTTACTATCTACTGATTGTGTACTAACATGCAAAGGTACTCAGAGGAATGTTTTCTTAAACAAATAACTTTATTAAAAAAATATTTAATGTACATGTTAAATAATCGGACATACACATTGGTGCTGTGGAAAGCAACACAGGGAAAAGAAGGGAGTATAAATAAAATAAATAGTTAAATAAACTGTTTCGTGATGGTCAGATGCTAAATATTTTATGACTGTCAGTCAATTAGGGGCAGGTGGTAAAACAAGAAGCATAGCTGCAATTACACCTGCCAGAGAGCTCCTCTTGTCCTCGTAATTGTTCCCCTTTGTACTAAATCTAAATCTCTCCAAGCTCCAAGTAAAGTTTCCATATTGGTGAATCGATATATCTCCATCACATATATTTGGGCTCTAAATCTAATAATGCAATCCCTATTACAGGGTAAACACTGCACAAAAATGCACTCACACACTCACCACACTCTCACACATGGAAAGTACTGCAAAAAGTGCCACTTACAGGTTCTTGATCTCCACAGCTCCCCTGAAGGCTTTCCTTGGAACACCCTGGATCTGGTTCTCGCTGAGATCACTGGACAGAGACAGAGAAGAAGACAGGGTTAGAAATAAGGCGGCAGAGAGTTAAGCCAAGCTGCCACAGAGCCACTTGCTTTGCAGCGCAAATACTTGATGCAATCACCAAAATGCAGCGGGGTGGACTTCAGAGCCAGACAGATCATCTGCAAAATTGAGTTCCTTGCACACAGAGCACTCCTTCACCAAATATAATCAGCTGTCTCTATTCATCTCTCAGTGACACCAAAAACGACTCCTCTGACAAGTGTCCACGTATCCAGAGCCAGACACAATTCAATTGTCTGGCTTTGAACATCCATCCAACTCAGGTGCAAGAGGCTTTAAATGCTTAAACCACCTGTAGGGGGCACTAGTGACCTCCGCTTCCCTCAAAGCTCTCTGTTCCTCCTCTCATCTCTCCCACTCATCCCTGCCAACCTCCCCCTCCTTCCTCTGCTTTTAAGGAGTGAGTGATGGATGTGTGTGTGTGTGTGTGTGCACGTGTGTGTGTGTGAGTATGAGCGCTGGGGTTTGCGGAGATTTAATTTTCAGCCACTTAAACTAAGCTGCAGCATGAAAAAAACAAACAAAAAGAAACACTAAAATTGCCGCAGTCATACATGTGTTCATGTTCCTCTTCACTCACATGAGTACATAAATACACTCCAACACACGAACAGGTGTCTCACATTAACTAAATCTACCGCCTGCAGCCGAGTGAATGACATGTTATCACCGGTTGGTATAGCAACTTGATTTAGTGAAGGACACACACACTCTGGTGCTGAAGGATGTACACACAAATAGTTACATGAAATGAGGTGTTAAGCACGTTCACATATGCACACACACATACGCACACACACACACACAAGTCTAAATAAGGTAAAGTGAAGTAGAGGTATGAGAATGAATTTAGCTGTGCAGAAGATGAAGATTTATTACAGCAGGTCAAATGTAGATACTAAAACATTAAGCTAGAGAGACATCTCAAAATCACAGTCAGTGCACAGGGGGCTGCAACTCATGATACTTTCCAGATAAACTGATTAATTAATCTATAAAATGTCACCAACAAACTTTTGAAATATTTGCATGAAAAATGTCTGATTACTCAGTTATCAAAATAGTTGGCAAAAGAGCTGCAACAATTAGCTCTGGGGTTTTTTTTTTTCAGTAAAAAAAGTAAAAATTCTCTGATTTCACTCTCTAAAATATAGTATTTTCTTTTAGAGTATTTTCTGGTTTCTTTGCTATTTTAAGACAGTAAAATCCATATCTTTGAATGGTGGACAAAATAAGACATTTGAGGAAGTCATCTTAAGCTTTTGAAAAAACTGATCGACATTTTTCTTCATCTACACTTAAAATAAATAAAATTTCTTTCGATCAGCTAATCAATTCACCAATTAATCATTTAATTGTTGCAGCTCTTGGAAACAGGACACTTAGACATCTTCGCGGTATGTCAGACTGCTTGACAATGTCTGTGTGTGTGTGTATGAGTGTGAGTGTGTGTGTTGCCACCCCCCCAAGTTCCAGACAGACTATTTGACCTTTCACCATTGACCTTCCAGCTCTTGACCTCCACCATGCTAATCGGCTAACAGCTAATGCCCGGCCACATTCCTCACATTCCTGCGGCTATGATCGTATGATCAGTGCTGCAGGTATCATCCACTTCCTGTGTTCACCACCTGCTGCTTCCATAACTGCATGCAGAGGAATAAGAGAGGATGTTTATAAGACTGAGAACCTTGAATGGTTGTATGCTTGTTCTTTAGGACAATCTTTTGTACGCATAATGTCCAACTGAAATGACAAAACTAGTTCGGCTTTGCAGTTAAAAAGCAAGTAAAAAGTTGAAAGTAAATTCCTCTCTAGCCTCTGAGCCTGGGGGGGCGGCTGGTTTTTGACTGGCAGCTGAGACAGCAGAGATGCAATGTCTACAAGCTTCCTCTGGTGTCTTATTAGCAAAGGGACAGATGTTAGCAGTGGTACTGATCATTCTACATCCACACCCATTGATCGTGACATCTGAGCCTGCAAGCACATCTGTGGACGTTTTTCTCTTATTGCGAGCCAAGTTTCAAGACAAAACATGTATCTGTGTGTCTATCTGTGTATATATAGATACGGGCAAGATGTTATGACTTGTAAGCTGCAGTGTTGCTGCAGATAAGACTACTGTTCAAAAGTTTAGAATCACCTGTATCCTTCCCTCTTTCCTTTCCTTCAGTACTGGGTATTTTAGCGTAGATAAAAACAGCATAATTCAGACACCTAATGAATTATTTACATTTGAATCAGCTGTAGCCCCAAAAGAAGAATAATTAAATTATTAAAACCTCCATATAGTTGATGCCCACAGTGTTGCATGACAGGCGAGAATACTGTTGTAACCATATATCCCCCAAATACCCTTCAAGTTTGAATTTGTTTTCCAGTTCTGAAAAGCGTAAGTGATCCTAGATCATTATTGAACCACAACAATATTTGCAATTGGGCTCAAAATATTTTGGAAACCTGTTTTTCTACTCAGTGGTTAGACCGAATAAGTTTAAACTGTCATTTGTCGGTCCATATTATGTTCAGCTGATATTCAGTGACCCAGTTCAGCACTACTGGCTAACCCTTGACTAACCTGGTTTCTATTTTTTTAAGTTTTAAGAATAGTTTTGGAAAAGCAACATGCATGTTAATTCCAGCATGTCAGAGGCCTCATTCTTATTTAAATCTGCCCAGATTTTGATGCTAAGCTTCTGATTTCTTTTAGCAATTACTGACAATTAACTGCTGTTTATAGGTATCTTTGTCTATTCTGTCCTTTCATTTGCCAGTCTGGTCTAACCATTGAGCAGCGTGATGTTCTTGTTTTTGCAAACCCTTGATAGAAAACCTAAACCTAAACCTAAATGCATGAAAGACCACTCAAAAATATAGTCCTCTGAGCCATCTGACCGTACCAAATCAAACTTTTGTGGCAGGTGATTCCAAACTTTTACAGCATAGTGTTGAAGACAGTGATCTGACTGTCGGTCTGTGTTACTGTCTAATTAAAAAAAAAGAAAAAAGTGCTTTTTTGTGCAAATATAATTAGTTTGAAGATTTAATTTTAAGCACTTCATGTCATTTAAAGTCATTTACTGAGCAAAAATATCAAACATTTTCTGGTTCCAGCCTATCAAATGTGAGGATGTGTCACTATCTCTGGATTTTGGACTCAGACATAACAAGCAGCTGAAGACATCAACTTTGGCTCTGAGAAATTATGAGAGGCAAAATATTTGTTTGTTGCAGGCAGCCCCGATAAAATAAAATGTGTTCACTGGTTGATCTCCTTCTTCATCTGGTTTATGCTCAGAATTCAATTCATCCCGCAAATGTAAAATGTAACTTCCTCGGACATGAATAAACAAAGCATTAATAACTATTTCAAATTCAGTAGGACTTTACATCTGCACATGAACACACGCACGTGCACCTGTACCTGCATACACACACACAGAGAAAGACACACACACATCAAACTGACATCATGTTTCAATGTTTTCTAATGCAGAGATCAATCAACATGATCCTGGAGTAAGACTTCACAAACAGACTTAGATGAAAACAAGGCTTCAACTTTGCTGTTTTACACACACAACACAAACACATGTGCTTCTCGTCATGCATGTGCACACACACACACACACACATACACACACACACACAGAGTGGCTGGTCTGAATCAAATAGAGTGTATTCTGATACTGTTTTTACAGGACCAGGGGGGTTTGGAAAACAGCCGTGCTCCTTTAACCGCTGGAACTCTAAAACCAAATAAACTCTCAGAGAGTGCTCCTTAACCCTACACACACACACACACACACACACACACACACACACACACACACACACACACACACGTAACATTTACAGTCTGCATCCACTTCATCTGCCTATCTGATACAGAAATCAGTAAAAACCTGTTAATGTGTCATGTGTGAGGAGTCGACAGTTTGACAGTTTGTATGTCGATGTTTTCGGCCGCACACAGACCTCACTGTGAACGACAGCACAAAGTCGGCTAATCCTGGCCAGAGTGTGTTTACACACACTTAACATGTTCACTTGGGAACCTGCAACTCACCTCTCCGCCACAATTATAGTAAAGCAGCTATGGTAAACACTGTGAGAGGCTTTAAGTGTATGCCTGGTACACAACAGAGGTTGATAAGTACAGTGTAAGTGTGTGTGTGTGTATGTGTGTGTGTGTGTGTGTGTGTGTGTGTATGTTTGACATACACATTTATCTTCTGATGCACTGAGATGATTGGAAATTGATTTTTCACGTCCCTCTGTCCCTGTGATCTACGACAAACAGAGAGAGACAGCGGACGCACACACATGCAAACACACACACGTGAACACACAGACATAGCCCATGCATACACATGTGATTGGCAGTTTGGGTGAGTTTTGGGGCTCTTAAGGAAGTGCAGGAGGCCACTCTAAACCCTATTCATCACTCAGACCACCAGAGAGAGAAGGAGAGACAGAGAGGGTGAATAGTAAGCTTTAGCCTGACTAGGAAATTGACTTCTCTGGGACTTAGGAGTGGATTTTCTTCCTCAGTTTGGCGCCAAGGCACCTGATTCAATTTCATCTTTAGTTAAATCGTTTGGTAGATGTCCCACCCACCACTTTCCCTCCCTTTCTCCCAATATCCCACTCTGGCTTCCTCTCCCGTCGACCTTTCCCTTTTCCATCCTCTGTTCTCTGTCTCTTCTCTTTTCTCCACTCTTGTTTTTGGACTTCCCCAAGGTTTAACCCCTCACCTCTGCCCCTGTGCCTAAACCGGGAGGTTACCTTCATTAAAAGAGGCTCCTGCTGAGCCCCAGTGTGTGTGAGTGTGTTCGTGCATGCTAGTGTGTGTTTTTGTTTGAAGGGGCCGGAGGTATTAAATCCACACAGGAACTATATCATGCTGCCAAGTGAGGAACCCTCTGAAACACACACAGACCAGACACAGACGCACTGTTGCTGAAAACTGACAGCTGACAACACACTGACATGATGCAAAGTGGGAAATCAGACCTATTCTGAGTTCACACTATGACACTGTATCCATAATTTTCGACTCACTGACAGTTTTTGTGGTGATTGTCGACTGGGATGCCAATCATTAATCATTAATCGTCTGACTGCAGTTAAGAATTTAACCAAATGAAAGTATATAACCAATAATATGTGTTTTGTTCTCCAGGTTTTCTTAAAATTTGGTTTGGTCTGCCCTGCACAGCATTTGACGTTATTTTGTTTGATGGAGACTGAGAGCCTTTTTGTTTTCTTCTGTTCATTGAAATTGTTTGTGCTTCATGAATTATGTTTTTAGTTAACTAATGTAACACAAGAATTGTTTAAATAAAACTCACATCTCATTAATTATTAATGATTGATTAGTTGTTATAAAGTTTCCAACTATTGGTTACAGAAAATGCACAAACTTTGCAAACCAACCTTGCACACTGATGCTTCATTATACTAATGTCACGTCTCGCGTGTTTTCTCTTGATAAGTTTGGAGAACAGAGAGACTTGTCAGGATGAAACTCCTGTCATGTGTAGGGCTTTGAATTTGCAAAATTGCGAAATGTATCACAATACATGGATTACAATTCAGTATATTGCGATAATACTGTGATACTGTAAGCAAGATGATATGTGGCAGAACACACCACCATATGCTTGAAATCGGAGTTTAAAAAGTTTTGAAAAACTTTTTTATGCAGTGAAGGTAGACAACAACACTCCTACCTGGCACTTGGGGGTTTAAACACAACACAAAATGAACCACTGCCACGTATCTTTGCATGTATTACCATATCACAGTTCAGTGTTTTTGATCATCAATAAAGTATCACAAAACATAAAATCATGATTGTCAAGTAAATCAATATTTTCTCACAGTGACACACACAGTCTGCGTCTGGAGGAGGTGTGGTGGATAGATGAATCAAACAACTCAGGACTTTCACCCAGAGGACAGGGGTTCGCCCCCCATGTGAAACCAAAATGTTATCAAACGAATGAAGGCACAATGTTACGTGTGTCAGTAACGTCATGTAACATATGGAACACACTTATTGTAACTCCAAACACGGTCTTATCCTAAACTAACCATGTAGAGTTCTGTGCCTAAACCTACACATATCGTGACCGTTTCACAGCATTAACCACATATTAAGAGGGCGTCTCCTACAGCAGCAGCAGGGTAGCTTGTGCGTCAGTATGAGGCACCGAGGGATGGAAGTTTTGATGTGAATGCACAGTGTGTGAGTGTGTGACCCCCTGTTGCTGATCGGTCTTGTAATGTGCAAAGCAAAGACTTTAAGATTCCTGATAACAAGACAGAGAGTTATGTAGTGTGAAAAAATCATGGACCAACAATCACAGTGCTGCACACTGATGATATATAATTAATGCTCTGCACTAACTGTTCACAGGTGCACTAAATGTAATGTTTATCATATATATCATTTTTTTATATATCACGTTTATGGTGGACTGGAAAAAACAGAGCTTTTGCTAAACAGGTGGCATTTATGATCAAATAACTTTATAATGATTGTTCAGCTGTCTGCTAACAGAAAGAATATGTAATGGGAACAATTTTAAACTATTAAAAAGTGAGCAGGAGTGGGTAGAACAGAGATTTAACCAGCTGAGACTCAGCAGAGTGATGGTTTTAAGCAGATGTTGGCTGTAATGCACAGTTTATTAATTTTGTCAACCAAAAGAGGAAGACAAAGAGGAGATTTAGCAGTTTACATATTGCAAAAACTACCTAAAAAACGCAAGTATGGACATACATCGTTTTCACAGCCGAGTCCAAATTGTGTGGATGCAGACTTTTTCTCCATCTTCTGACCTTCCTCTTCCTCTTTGTCTGTTTTTCTCACCTCTGGTGGCCCAGGATGTGTGTGTGTATGTGTGTGTGCATGCGTGTGTGCGTGACAGAGTCAGGTCTCCAGTGTTAAGAGCTTAGTGCTGCTTTTCTAAAGGGTCTTTTCAGAGTGAGAGGAGCTTTTGACGCCCTGCGTGTCTAAGAAGACCTGGGCATGAAAGAGCAGCACTCAATTCTCACACATGGACCCCTCATCCTTCCCCTCCTCCCTCCTCTTTCTCTCTCTCACACACACTGGACACACACTCTCACCTACTGTTATACAGTTTCTGAACCTCTTTTGTATGTGCCCTTCTGCCACGAGATTCTTCCCAGGTCCGGCAAACCGGGGGTTCCCGTGGATGTATGTCTGAGTGTGTGTGTGTGTGTGTGTGTGTGTGTGTGTGTGTTAGTGCGATGGGGTATGGGCCAGAGTTGGCAGAGCAGTAAACTAATCATCTTGTTCAAATCCCTTTCGGAGACCTTAATCCTATTAAGTATAAGAATGTGTGAATGGGCAAAGACGGAGCTGGAAAGAGTCAAAAAGGAAGAGAAAGTGGGGAAGAGACGGACAGAGGGAGAAAATGTGAACGCAGAAGATAAGACAGATAGTTCACGAGAGGAACAGTGAGTTTTGGTTTTGGTCAACTGGACGATCATGGAGAAAGACCAACACTAAAACGAGAATGGGATTCTGTGTGTGTGTGTGTGTGTGTGTGTGTGTGTGTGTGTGTGTGGATCCTTCAGCTAATTCAGGGAGCAATGCCATGAAGTGGACCCCCAAAGATCACACTTCTGTGAGCAATTAGGAGGAGAAAGACTCCTGAAGAAAAGAGAGGAGACGAGGGGGGAGAAAAGGAGCTGGAGGAGAGGGAGGAGAGGAGGCTTGCTGAAGACAATGCAGAGGATTATTGAACACATAGGGCTAGGATTGGCATCTGGGAATGTGGAGGAATGTCTGTGTGTGTGTGGCTGATGTGTGTGTGTGGTGGTGAATCTCTAGTTTTAAAGGGATAGTTGGAGTATTTGATGTGGAGTTGTATGAGGTACTCTTTGATACTTGGTGTATTACCTACAGTAGAAGGCTGCTACTCGCCGCTTAAAGCCCAACTAAAAAAATCAAAATCAGTTTAAGTGAATAATTCAAATAATTTCACTGTTTTACCTTGCTTTCAGACAGCATTATCTGATGGGAAACTGCTGTTGTATTAACCAAATACTGCTCCCACCAACCAAAGCCATCAACCAGACTCCATAGGCAAAATCTGCAATTTTACCTTGCACCACACAGGAGCTTGTCTACCATTGCCTCAATCTGTAATACCATTTTACACCAAAATGAGCACAAATATGCACTTTTTTTCAACATGGGTAAACCCACTAAAGTAGGTGACTGTCCTATTCAAAAGTGTCTGTGTGTGTTCAGCTCTCAGAACTTTTTTTAGCTTCTAACTGAATCCCTGTGGTTTGAAGTTTAGTTTCTCTCCTGTGTCGCTGTTTTTAATGGGTATCTGCTTTCTTTTATGATTTCACGCTCGCTTTTGGTGGGGGTTTAAAAGTGTAAAAGGGTCTCTCATCTGTTTTTTTTTTAATTGTTTATTGTGTAACTTGGAACAGGCAGCCCTAGACCAGTGACTCCTGTGTTCTGTGAGATAAAATCATAAATTCTGCCTATGGAGTTTGGTTAGTTTGGAGAAAGTGATATTTGGCCTATGTAACAGCATTTTCCTGTGAGAAAAATCTATCTGATGGCTAAGTTAAGAAATTAAGATATTCTTAATACAGTGTACACTTATTATTTATTTATATTTAGATGGAACTTTTTGAAAGTGGCTAAAAACGTATTGCTGACCCTGTCCACAGGAGTACATTACATCCCACTTAAAAAAAAATCCAAACCATTCCTTTAAAGTGTATCTTGGAAATCTTGTGTGGCAGGATTTTACAAATTGAGTGTGCACAACATGATTAAAAATCGTACTCGTCTCTTATTATGCAGAATCACACACACCTCCCACACACACACACACACACACACACACACACACACACACACACACACACACACACACACACTCTGTCTCTCACTTACACACATTCATCTTTCAGCCTCTCTTCAGTCGCTCTCTTCTAAACTAATATTGACTTTGCTCGTGAATGACAGATCTGCAGTCTTCCTCCCTCTCCTCCTCTTCCCGTCTCATTGTCTGCCTCCCTCATTCGCCATCACGCCTCACACACATACTTTAAATGCCAGGTAAGAGGGTTGCTATGGTGACTGGACCAGGGTGGACACCTAGGGGACATTTTGACTTGACAGAGAGGATGTCCCCTGTGTGTACGCAAGTGAGCGAATGTGCCTGTCTGGCTACTGGATTGGCAATCTGCCAGAAAAGGTGTGTGTGAGTGTGTGTGTGTGTGTGTGTGTGTGTGTGTGTGTGTGTGTGTGTGTGTGTGTGTGTGTGTTACAGGGTGCTCATAGTTTACAAAAGCTCTTGTGGTAACAGCTGTGTTATTTTTGCTGCTTTGCTAAGGACTTTTATTTTGCAACGTTTCCTCCTTTCTACTCTGAATACAGACGGGAAAGCCAACATGATTGCTTGGTAGAAAAATGCTTCATTCTGCCTACTGATCTCCTACATAAATAGCTCCCGCTCCAGTCAGCTACCAATCGTTTGTGTAGTGAGCTCTTAACAAAGCCAGCTGTAAGCCGCCTGCCAAACTTGCAACACAAGCGTCTTGTTGCTGAGGAAACGACACACTCATTTCTTATCATTTCTATATTGTAGGATTAAGCAGTAAAATGACAAAGCTGACAAAATAAAGATCATATGTGTGTGTGTGTGTGTGTGTGTGTGTGTGTGTGTGTGTGTGTGTGTGTGTGTGTGTGTAAAACCAGACTGATTACGTCGCTTTCCAGCCCAGGAACAGATTAGTCAGCGGTCTGAGACCATGACATCATCAGAAATGTTTACACGTGTAATTATAGACAAGTGAGGAATACATCTGTTGCACACACACACACACACACACACACACGGAGGAGACACGGACAGCGGCTTGCAGTAATACAGTAATTGCATATGAGGAGAGCTGAGAAGCACTTAGTAACGGGGACATGGTTTCCCTCCAAACATCTGATGATGATATTCAGATTTAAAGCTGCGTCAACACAAAGGCCTGCCGCACTGTGCACCTGTGCTCCTCTGACTTACTTGTCAGAAAACGCTGCTCTTCACGTCGTTACGTGACATTTTTGCAAGGGAAGGGGCAGTTGTAGGAAAAACAATTATCCACACATGCACACTGCAGCTGACTGGGCTCTTTCTAAGTGATAAAATCCTGATTCTCTTTTAGCTCAGTGCGACACACAAATGAGTTCACTGATCCACGTAGTCAACATGCTTATCAGTCTCCAGGTACACGCACACCCTCTCAGCGTCACACTGAAATTGGTCTTTTTAGCTGGTATAATAGAGAGTAGTCCATCATGAGAAGTAAAAACACAAGAGGGATTGAGAGTAACCGTGAAAAGCAACACACCTTTGAGAACTAGCTGATCTGAATTCTGAACTACTGGAAAATGATGAGTAGGAACAAACGAGCAACAGACCTTTTTTTGCACCAGCCATATTGATATGAAATAGTAGGGTGGTAAGACTCATTTGCTGCCAGTGATACCGATTATGGTCCCTTTTCAATTAGAGCCTTTCTACTTTGCCAACATGCACAGTTGCAGCCCCCTGACTCTGTTTGACCTGAGTGGAACCTTAATTAGCATCACTGGTTGCATCTGTGTTTATGTTTCATGTCAAAAAGGACCGGGTCTGTTGACAACTATAAGCAAATTCTAAGCAAATTTAATCAAATTAGAGCTGCTTGTATGACCTGTTTTTTGTCTCGAGTGAAAAATCCTCACCTTTACCTCCTGGACAAGCGGTCTGCAATGATTAGCCCAGCAGGCCATGCTAGTGATCTTAGCTATATAAACCAATATGGAATAAATTGCCTTTCATCTCCAGTCTCATATCTCAGTGGTTAGGGTTGTAACAGTTTTTCAGTTACTAGATAAGTCATCAGAAAATAGCAAATATTTTCACAATCATAGTAAAAAAAAAAGGAAAGACACTGCCACTTTATGGGTTCAGCTTCTTCCAGGTATTTGCTGCTTTTTCTAGACTTACACTGTAGTAAATTGAGTATCTTTGGGTTTTGAACTGCTGCTCAGACAAAACAAGACAGATGAAGATGTCACCTTGTGCTGCAATAAGTTGTGACTGGCGTTTTCACTCACTTTTCAAATTTTATAGCCCAAAATATGAATTGATTATCCGAGAAAATAAATCAACGGATCAATGGATTATAAAAATTATCTGAAGTAGAAGCCTTGATCTACACAAGAGAAGTTTTATTGCATTTTTCCTGTTGTCAGTCTCATGTGCATCTCATTGAACAGACACAGCAAATACAGAGTTTAGAAGATGAAAGTAGCATTTAAAAACTAGCAATTATTTCAATAATCAATAACCATTCTTGATTTTTTTTTTTCTTTTATCAATCTGAAGATCATTTTCATGATTGATCAATTATCATTTATTGTATAAAATGGCATCTTCAAATTGCTTCTTCTGCCTAAATATCAGGCCAAAACTCAAAAAGTCTTAATTTACTATCATTAATGACAGAGGAAAGCAGCAAATCCCTGACAGTTGTGATAGAAAACTGACTGAAACAATTAATCAGAATCTTTGGCAACTAATTTTCTTTCAATAGACTAATTGACTAACTGTTGCAGCTCTATTATCCGGACACTCTTTACACAGAAAAGAATATTCTTCATAAACACTGTATTTGTGTACATGTGTGATTGACACTTTGAGCACTCTCTGCTGGTCAGTTTGAGGTTTAACCTCTTCCTAGAGTGTAGTCGCACACAGAAGAACGTAATTCTTTCCAAAGATATTTTCCTCAACTTGTTTTGATATTTTAACCACAGAGGAACTTAATGTAACCAAAGATTCTTGACGTCACATTTTAGATTTCTCCCTCTCCTCCACCTCTTGCCTTAAACCCCATTTTCCCCCCTTTCCCTTCCCTCTCTTCCCTTCTCTCCCTCTTTCTCCCCTTCTTTCCCACATCTTCTCCACCCTCCACTGCCCTCCTTTGCCCTGCTCCCTGTGTAATGAGTCTAATCCATCAGCCAGACAGTATTAATCGTATTCCGATAGCAGTGTGTTCACTTGCTGCTCGCTGCTGTCTCCGTCTCTACGAGTCAATAACCCCAGCTCTAACACCTACACACTGCCTATGACTGATCGCCTATGTGTGTGTGTGTGTGTGTGTGTATGTGTGTGAATTTTAAAACCAGCTCAGCACTATGACCAAATTTATTGCAGTCTTTGCCTGGAAGAGCGTCCAAAACACACAAGAGATGTAGACACAGACACACACACCACAGCTAAAATGACCACCGCTCGACGTGGTGCCAGACCACGCGGTTGCCACAAACTCTTGGTCAGTGACATCATATCCTTTTCCTGTTTGCCTCTTACATTGCCTTACAATAATAAATAGAATAGATAAATAGAAAGTGACAGCACATGGACGCGTGTCTGGCTCTATTTGTGCGTATGTGTGTGCATGCTGCAGTGTGCTTTGCCAGGTCAGAAAGTTTTTCACCCACGTCTTTGACCTGATCTGCCACAAACTCCATGACCCAATAAGCTTGAGCAGCCTCCTCCCTTCTTGTCTGCCTCCTTTCCATTTTCAAACCCCAGCGTCTTACAGAAAAAAATCCTTCTCACTACAGGATAATGTATCAATCTGGCGCCCAACGATCCTTTGTCATTCTCAGACTTCGCTTTTCCATCTATTTTTCTCCCCCACAATTCGCTTCATCCATCAATTGCTACACTATTCTCCTGATCGCTCAATCATTGCATCACTCTTTTCATCCATCAATCATTCATCCTTTCTATTCATCTGTCATCCAGCAGCAACAGTCCGACAGCCAACCAGAAGCAGCAAATTAAAAGTAAAACATTTAACTTTAGGGAGAGAGCAGAGAGACATGTCAGGCCTCATCCTGTATGTGCATCATATTAGTCTGATTCATGCGGTTAAATCGAATTCATTAAAAGCTAACAGCCCATCTGCTATTTTGCGTGTGGCTTGATGCGGAAAACAAACAACCAGAGACGACATCAAAATAAACAAATAAACAGCTCATCAACTATTTAACACAATAAAGAGGTCAGTTTTCAGTGTGATTGACAGCTGAGAGACGGTTTGTGGTCACTGAGAGCATTTGTACATAACGAATGAGGAGTTATGTAGTGGAAAGAGGTGTGTGTGTGTGTGTGTGTGTGTGTGTGTGTGTGTGGCAGCAGAGGAGCAGTGGCGATGACTTACTCACCCTAGTGTCATTATTCACAGTTTACAAACCATGACAAGACAGGCCAAGACAATCACACACAACCACACTTATACACTTTCCCTCTTTCTCTTTCTCACACACACACACACACACACACTGACACACACACACACTGACACACATCTCCTTAGCACTGTGTGCGGTTTTGTCTTTCCTTCCCTGTGTTTACCCAGCAGCTTGGAGTGACATGCTGGCAAGGCCTCTTCATGCATACATACATACATGCAGACAGAAGACATATACACAGACGATATATAGACATACAGACAGACAGACACACAGACAGAGAGACAGACACACAGATATATAGTATTAATAAGGAAGTGTGAATTATAATCACTGTCTGAATTATGCTCTTTGGCAACATGTTTTCTTGTGTAGGGAGTGTTTCATTGATGTACAGCATACAAATCATGAGGAGGTTGTCAGGGGTGATGAAGGGTATAACAAGCACAGGACTTTGACACTGGAGACTGGGGGTTTGCATCCAGACTTCTGTCTGTGGTGAGGTTTAGGCAACAACAGCACTCTGGTTAAGTTTATGGGGGTTTCAGTTAAATATTACTGTAATAAAATAAACACGTTGTCCTCATGTTTCAACTCGCGCTTGACTTTTTCTGTGTGAAACCAAGAACATGATCTTACCCTAACTTTAACCAAGAAAGGGCTTCACTTACAAAAACAAATAAATGCACTTATACTCATGTTCCTAAATAAACTTTTTCCTCTTTTCCCTAAAGGCAGCTGGTACACCCTAGCACTACTTTGGGAAACACTATTGTAGGAAAAAAAAAGCAGATATCAACAGTTTGTGACTTAGCACATGTGTTAATTGATAACGTCCTTGTTATCTGATGTGATATTAGAAATTCAAAATGTATTTGCTGTTGTTAATTCGTAGTATATGGATGTACAGTATATATACATTCTAGGAGACAATGTTGGTGAATACAATGGCTGCAAATAATGACTATTTTCATTATGGATCTGCCAGTGTTTGTTTGTTCTACAGAATGCCACAAATCAAAAATTCCCAGAGCCCAAACCGATATGTGTAATTTGCTTGTCATGTCCAGCCGAAGATAAAAAAAAAAATTCAGATTACCATCATAGAAGACAAAGAAAATAAGTAAATATTCACATTTGAGAAATTACAGTTAAAGAGAAGTTAAGTGTTGTTTATTAATTTATTTTATCTGCTGAATAATCCTCTGTAGACTAATTGATTGATAAAATAGATGAGATTATACTCCTTCTCATCACCAGGACAGTGTTCCTTTTGACTTAATCGTTTTTGATCTTTTGGTTTTGCTGAGGGAGTGGAGGCATTTAACAGTGAGAGGCAACAATACGACTGTTGGTCTCCAGAAGAGGTAAAATCAGAATCTGCAACAGGATTTGTTTATTTAAAAAGTCAGTTAAACGTACAAACTTATATTCACCAACCGTTTGTTTGGTTCCCCTCAGTTTCTTTCTTTATTTAATTGTTAATTGAAAATGCGCAACAAACAGGTGTATGGAGACGTATTTATGGACAGAATGAGGAAGAGTCGTCATCAGTTCAATAAGCGCAGAGAGACAGATCACATTTCTCCTGTCAGGCTCTATTAGGGTGTGTATTTGTGTGTGTGTGGTTGTGTGCGTGTGTGCGTGTGTGTGTGTGTGTGTGTCAGAGACAGAAAGTGTTTCCTCCCCTGAGGCCTCTCACTTGAACTCAGTGTGAGAATGAACCTCTTGTCAATCGTCTGCTCTGGGCTGTTTAGGGAAATGAGGGATTCATCAGTCAGCCGCTCGGCTCTGCGACAGTTTACAGTATCTGACCCAACACCTGCACCATGCTTTTAGACCAGAGAGAGACAGAGAGCAGGGGGGGAGGAGAGGAAGACGGAGGGGAGGGGGCCAGAGGGGAGGACAAAAAGATGGAAGAACAACATTTGTTGCCATCAGAAAGAAATCCAAGCACTATTCAGATAAAAAAAAAGAACAAATTGGCAGAAAGGCATAGTTTCTGCTTTTCTTTTATCACTACTCCACCTCCTCCTCCTCTCTGTCTCTTGCTCCAAATCTATTCAAGATGTCTCCAGATCTCCCCCCTCCTCACCTCACCTCCCCCACCCCTCTGTTTGCCAGCTCCTGGCAATCGCCGGCTAGCTGAAATATTCCTCTTCAAATAGTTTCTCTCCGTCAATGTTGTCTTTCTTTCTTTCACCACCGTAGAGGCTCGGGTCACACACACTTGTCACTCTGGACCAGCTGTCCTGCACCATCTGTCCACTGTCCGCTCTGCACACACACGCACACACACACACACTCTCCACACACTGCAACGCTGGCGCTAAAATGCGGCAGTTAACTGGCAAAGACGCCGTGCCCGAGAACAATTTATGTTTATTGGGCTGTGTCAAAATAAATACAATATCTGACAAAGATAGGAGAAAGACAAAGAGTGAGACGGTGAGAGACGAGAGAGAAGAGGAGAAGAAAAAAAAGAGAGCAAACACGTCCAAACAAAAGCTGAGATCCATTTCCACATGGCCAGCAGTGAATATGAGAAGTCATGCAGAATCTGGACCACTGGTACACTTTCTTGATTGGCTGTTGGGGCGTTTTGTGTGTCAACCTAAACACCATATGTGTTGAAGTGAGCGAAATTACTGTGTGTGTGTGTGTGTGTGTGTGTGTGTGTGTGTGTGTGAGTGTCTGTTTGTTCGACATTCCTATGAGCAGCGGGTTGGAAAGACGGGCCATGAAAGCAAACAGTGTTGGCCATTAAGTCTCCTGGACACCAGCCAGACAGCACACACGCACACACACACGTGCACGTGCACACATACATATAAACACACATAATTTATTGAATTTCTCCTTCGGGGGACCAATTAAGGTCTGTCTTTAATAATCTTATCTTATAAGTGTCATCAATTAAGTAGCAACATCAGTATTGGTGACTGGATTTAAAGGGACTGATACTCAGCGATTATATGTTCATTAAAAGACATTATAACAAAATGCACTTGACATTTACACGTCTTGTAATTATGCTTAACGTTAAAGTCTTAACTTATTGATTGGACTTCCCTGTGTTGCCATGTCATCCCTCATTTCTTATCTGCACTGTTTTGTTTTTATCCTGTAATTAAGATTCAGAATCAGGGTTACTGCCATGTAGGTTTACACGTACAAGGAATTTGCCTGGGTGTTTTTGTGCATAGCAATAAACATAGAAAGATACAGAAAGTACAGCATGTCAACGAGCATTAATAGAAAATAGAAAATTGACAATTAAATAAGGAAAAATGTTGTACAGTGTGTTATTTAGAAAGCTGTACAGCTGTTTGTGCAGGAATGCGCAAAGTATTCTCCAGGGAATGTGCAAAAGTTCATGGTATGCAGTATAAGAATATCTTCAGTTTTACTGCAGGGGTGTGTGCCAAATTATTGTGGGATTTTTTTTTTTTTTAATTAAAGATGAAAGTGCAGAAGGTAAAGCTTTCTGGTACGTTACCCACATTATACTCTACAACATTTAAGAGGTAAATGTTTTACTTTTTATTGCACTACATTTATCTGACAACTGTTCAGATTTTTACTTGCAAAACATTTGATCATTTTCTAAAACACAGTGCATTTTATTGATTAAATTACCCAACAGCACATAAAGTAGCTAAAACATCCTGCTGCATAATGCATATAATGCACACTTTAGTTGTGATACATATTATGGTTATATTATGGCACTGGTACTTTTTAAGTGGCTTCAGTATTGTATTGATTTCGGAGGCCTCTGTGGACAAAACCGATTTTCACAGCCATAACCATAAAATAAAGAAAACCTTTGCCTTATTTTGACTGGCAAACATAACTTCCCCTGGGAAAAATGTAAACACAGGCTCTTCTGGTCAGCACGCCATAAATCATTTCATCTGATTCCAAGGAAAATCTGATTAAGGATAATCATAGAAAAAGCCAATCTTCTCTCTGATGATATTGTTCGCTTAGATAGATTTAGAAGCATCAGTATTAAATAGAGACAGTTTTATCACCAGTGTAAAACTCCTTGCAGTGCATTTAAATAAAAGATCTGAATACTTCTTCCATCACTGTTGATGTCTCACTTTCAAACAAATCTCCTGTCAGACTGCCAGTACAAGCAAATGTTACTGCATTTGCCAACTAAGCTGCCACCATTGTTCATACAGTATTGCAGACCCCCTGTTCAACTTCAACAAAACATGCGAGTCAACACTAAAAATAAGATAAGATCAACTTTATTGATCCCATAATGGGGAAATTCACACATTACGGCAGCTCAAAAAGCACAGGTACAAAAGATGAAGTAAAAAAAATCAGGCACATTATAACATTTACTTGGTATAATTTGTCTGTTTTTTGTGATATTGACTGTTGTGC
The DNA here is from genome assembly GCF_056507025.1 of Lutjanus erythropterus. Lineage (NCBI taxonomy): Eukaryota > Metazoa > Chordata > Actinopteri > Lutjaniformes > Lutjanidae > Lutjanus > Lutjanus erythropterus. Next base: position 21,476,191 of record NC_139319.1, on the reverse strand, counting down.
TCTTTTCTTTTTATATCATCCAAAAAAGGCAGCTCTCCTGTAAAACCACACAACCCTGTCTTAATGATGCTTGATCACACGCATCCCGAACCAGCCGAGGCCTTATTTAGTGCGGCACGTTGCATTTCCACCGGACAAGTTCAGACATTTCAGAGCTGAGTTAAGACCTAAACGATGCTGCCACTGTTCCACTTACTAACCACAGCACAACACGAGCCGGTCCGTTCGAAATACGACCCGCCGCGCTACAATGTCCACGATGAGGTTTGTGTCCCAAATATAGAGAATATGCGCAGGTCAGAGCTTGACGAGTGACTTCAGACAGGCCACATTCCAGCGGAGGGGACGTAGGGGGCGCTATGTGAACAACAACGCCACCAACACGTCGGGCTGCTGTTTGAAGGCTGCCGCTGTTAGCTAAATTAGATTAGCAGGGTGTGTGTGTGTGTGTTTGTGGGAGCACCAGGAGTGTCATATTAGTTGGTAATGCATTGAACAGCTGTGACACACACGCGCACCCACACAAACACGCACACACACACACACACACAGATACCAACACACTTGCATACACATAAACTGATTAACATGACCAGAATACCAAACTGCAGCCCTGACCTCAAAGAGATTGATTGAGACAGCGACTGTTTTTAAAATGCATGTGTGTTTTTGCGTGTGTGTGTGTGTGTGTGTTTGTGTGTGTATGCAAGTATGCACCAGTGACACACAGGCAGCATTCAATGTGTGTGTGTAATGGAAGAAGTGGACTGATGTAATGAGGCTGTAATAAGGCTGAAGCTTAATCCTAGTGAAGACAGACATAGACCTCTCACCCCTACACACATGCACACACACACATCACACACACACATTTTACACTTTTTTCTTTTCCCTCGTCAGTCCCCACATTTTCTTTCCTTCCCAGTTTTTCTCTTCCCTTCCTCATTTACTCCTTCCTTCACATTTTTGTTTCCATTTCTTTCTTTTTCTTCCTTCTCACAAACCCGTCTACTTACCCTTTTTCCTTTCTTCTCCTTCTTTCCTTCCTTGACGCCTTCCCATTTCCTTCCTATCCCTCTCTTTCCTGTCACCAAGTTTTCTTCGCCTCTCTTCATTGCCTCCTCTCCTTTTTCCTTTCCTTGTCTTTACATTTTGTTTTTCGTATTCATCCTCTTTCCTTCCTCCTTATCTCCTTCCTTTCTTTCTTCCCATTCACAATCTTTCCTGATTCCTATTTTCTATTTTCCTAGTGTTCCTATTACCTCCATCCCTACCACACAATCCTTACTGCCTCCTTCTGCTTCTGTCATCCCGTTGGCCTTTAACGTCTTCATTTACACCTCCTCTTGTTCCACCTCACATAGCCTTTTTTATTCCTCCCCTTTACTTTCTCCTCCTCCCATCCTCCTTCTCCTCCTCTTTCCTTCTTTTCAGCCCTCTCTCCTACCACTTCCTTTCCCTAGTCTATTCGCTTCCTTCCTTGCTCCCTTCTGCCATCCTTCTCCTTGTCTCTCAGTGAATACCAAAGAGGACGCGCATGCTTCCTTTAAGTCCTCCACATTAAGCAGGGCAATAAAATACCACACATACACACACACATACACACACACACACACACACACACACACACACACACACACACACACACACACACACACACACACACACACACACGATGAGCTACACACAAGCTACTGTGGTTTTCTTCCAAATAGTCTCAGTTTATTTCACGCTCCAGACACACATTTCCCACCACAGCTTAATGTCCCGAGGTGGCCAGGGCAGGACACATAGGCCCACTCTGTCTCACACACACACACACACACACACACACACACACACACACACACACACACACACACACACACACACACACACAAAGACACACAAAAATTGTTGTGATTTCCTGTCTGGTCCAGGTTTTTGAAAAAGAGGTTATTTACTGTCTGGGGTTTCACCAAAGGACAGGATTCCCCAGTTTACACTTTTAGCAGCCTAGTTTTTGCGTAATACCATCTTTTACCATCATGTCATCTATTTGACTTTAAAGCAGTTTAAAAACAATTTAGGAACAACAGATTAACATTTTTCCACTTGCACACTGCCTTTGCTCCTATCTAGATAGCTACAAAATAATAATATAAATGAAGAAAAATAAACATCCACACAATTCAAAGTTCAACGTACAAGAGAGAGGAGAGAGACATAGAGAGTGAATTAGGAGAGGGAGTGCCACTGGAGAGAACAAAACAGTAAATCAGAGAAATGAAACACTATCTCTGGATTGTTTTACAGTAATTACACTCTAAAGCACCAATGCTCAGGCCCACATCTCACCACAACGCAGGATTGTGTGTTGATACAGCCAAAACAATCTTCAGTGTGCTCTGCCTGTGTGTGTGTCTCTGTGTAGAACTCTTTCTGCAGCTCATACGCAGTGAGAGCAGAAGAAAGAGACACAGAATAAGATGTAACCATTGGTTGCTACATTTTTTTAGATTTTGAACCCAAAAACCTGTGCACTATATTGGTTCAGGGCTACACCACTGCCAAACAGGCTGAAGCCCTGAAACGCCCTGAGCACAGAAAAATGTGAGAAAATAAGAAAATACTGGCAAAGGGTCTCTGCAGATAGAGACACCACTACATACTTCTAGTGGTTCCTAAGTGATCATTTAGAGGGATTGTGTTTATATGAGTCTATACATTTTTTTTTTAGGAAAATGTTGCATATCCCATTAAAAAATTAAAAGTCCTTGAGTTTCATGAGATCTGACAGAGCTTGTGGACTTTTAAATATATTCTTTTCTTTTTTCTGAATACGTAGAAAAGCAGTGAAAACCACAAAATTGCTCAAACTTTTTGACAATAGAAGAAGGCAGCGTCCGTTTATGTTGTTGGTTACTTAGTGACTGTTTAACCACTTGAGCACCAATCATATTGCATACTCGACTTCCCATGTCAAAAAAACCCATCTCAGGAGTTTTGTTTGAAAGAAACAACTTTTTCCAAGGGAAAAGTCCTCTGTAGCTCTTTAAGTGATGCGTTTAATGTTTCCAGCAGCAGCAATGGTGGTTTGCTTGGAATAAACAGAAGAACCGCTGTGGCAAACAACAGACAGAAAGTGTATGACTAGCGGGGTTGCCAGGTTGGTATAACTAGGCAGTATGCACAGACTGGATTTCGTGGAATATTATTTACAGAACTTTTGGACCATTTCAAAAGATCTGACTGCATCGAAAAACCACAACCACTGACTTACAGAAACTACGACTGCACCAACAGGCGAGTGCAATGCAAAAACGCCCCTGTACTGGATAATTGACTGCATGATTGACAGGTGATCTGTGCAACACAGAAATGACTGCTCAGATTTAAAAAAAAACAAAAAAAAAAAACACTTGGCCTCTGGAAAATGGTGCAACTTTAACCACACTGGTTATAGTCATTGTGCCAGTTGCAGTGGGGCTGGTGGTAGAGGACTGGAGAGGTTGGCGTTGTGACATTGTTTCTCTTTACAGCGGGGGTCTTGGGAGGCCCCAGCTGAGGCCATAGTGAGGTGCTGGAGCGGGCTGCCTGACTAGAAAGAGAGCACTCTAACTAGTGACAGGCAGCACTTGAGACAGGCCTAGGAGCGCAGGGGTCCTACTGAGCTATTGTCGCCCACCACACAGGTTAACAAGACACTGCATCAGCCTCTAACCTCTGTCTTTCACATCCCTGCGCCTTTTGTCCTCTTTTTGTCAGCCTCACTCTCACACCCCCATACATGCTCCCCTCATAACCTTTTTATCTTTTTTAATTTTTTTCTTTCTGTGTCCAATTTCTCTTTTTGCAGATAAAGGCAAGGAGACAGCAGTGAATAAGAAAACAATAAGGAAATAAAGGAGCGATTTCTCACCTCCAATAATGACTTTATTCCCCCTACACGTTTCTTTTTTATTGAATTAGGCTGTTCCTTTTTATTCAGCTCATCACCCAGTTATATCTCTCTGTCCTTCTCTCCCTCCTCCTCCTCCTCCTTTCTTTGTACGTCTCTTGCTCTCACTCTCTGGTGTATACAACCATTCATAACTCTAGGTTATCATTTCAAAAGGCTTTCATTTCCAGACCCTTAAAGAGGAGACGGTATAAAGAAGCTGCTCTGGGGCACACGCACACATAAATGCAGTCTCACACACACACACACACACACACACACACACACACACACACACACACACACACACACACACACACACACACACACTCACAGACACATGCAAAACAAATAACCACACATGTAAACAAACTCAACAGAACACACACACGACATGCACATTGTCAAGCAAACATTTTCTTTAATAAAGACCCACACACCCTGTTCTGCTCAGGTAAATATACAGATGCTAAGTGGTTTCTAAGAAACACCACTAATTACACACACACACACACACACACACACACACACACACTGCAAGGGAAAGAGGGAAATCCCTGATTCCTGAGTTTATTATTCTGTGTTGGCTCCATAGAAATAAGATTTTTTTCCTCCTTTATAACCTCCACTGTCCCCTTTCTTCTTCTCCCCTCCTCTTCACTCTCTTCCTCTTCTCTTTTTCTTCACTTTCTTGTCTGTCTGAGTCTTGTCTGTCTGTCAGTCACGCCTGGCTGCCATTCTGTCATCGGTCCCTGTTGCTCTTTCTCTAAAAGCTCTCAGCTGCCCTCAGGGCTCAACTTATAATATTACAGTACACCTCAAATCCCTCTCTTTCTCTCTGCTTTTCTTTCTCTCTCCCCCTCTCTCTCTCTCTCTCACACATACACACACACAGACACACAGACACACCAATACACTAATGGAAGAACGACGTACAATGGCAGCACTAAGTGAGCAAAGAGCCACTGGACACAGAAAGAAGGAGCATCTTAAAGAGCCCTTTGGGTCTCTCTGTCTCTCTGTCTGTCACACACATAAATAGCAGCTGTGCATGGCTGGATTAACGTCTTGGACCTCTGGCCACATCAATAAGCTCTATGATGCATGTGTGCATGGTAATAATGTGTTAAAATGACCTTGAATTAATGAGCATTTTGGAGGGTAATTACGAAATGATGGCTGCTCAGAAAATGATTTGAGTTTTATAGAAATTAGCAATGTTTCAATTAAATGTATGAGTATTTTCTAATTTACATTTTGCTGAGCAGAAAAAATAATATGTAATAAGATGACTGGTACTAAAAAATAGCTAAATATACTAACTAGCAAAAAAACACCAACATGTTCTCATCTAAATGACAGAATAG